>NC_136059.1:77088115-77444855 GCF_964261635.1 Lissotriton helveticus
AATGAAAGTTTGTTAATTAGCAGAGTAGAAATTAGAGTTGGAGAAGGCTGGATCAGAAAATCAACACATGATGGAGGCGCAAGTTAGAGTAATCTTCGGGCAGACCCAATTCTCTTATTCATCATAGCAACCATCGCAGAGTGCTCCTCACTTGAGAAAAATGGTATTCCCTCATTTGAACTGCATGTGACCCCTGAAATTGAAGGAACCTATTGCATGTACTCCAAGGGATATTACAAAGGTGGGAACAAGGACAGATAAGCAGTAGGTGCTGTGATAGGACAACACACATGAGGTGACGTACAATCAATGTGCCCCCTGAGGCACAACTTTGGAAATAGGTACAGAGTCGCCAAACACCCCAATTACCCTGTGCAGTAGGGTGTAATCTGAATCCCTGCACCTCTATTTGTTGAAACCCTAAGGGTTTTTAGAAGAAAATCCAGATGCTTATGATAGGTTCTCAGAGAGGGCAATAATCCTGCTAATAAGAAGATTTGCAGGAGTATAGAATGGAAACTTACATGAAGGAACACAGAGAAAAACTGTAGAAATCAACAAAAAATGGGGATCTTCCTGGGGCGAAGACAAAAGCACAAAGACTGGAAAGATGCATAGCGGCAGGCTGGAGCCAAACCAGAGAGAGCATGTTGAAAATAGGCAACAATAAAGAAGAACAATCAATACAGTTACCAAATATTTTTAATAGAAACCAAACAATCAATGCAAAGAGAATAGGCCTGGCTTTCAAGTGGTTACTATTTTGATGATTGTAATCGTGGTTGGTAATGGTGATGTTGGTGGAGATGGTAACAGGAGAAGTAATGGTTGTGGTTGTAGTACAAATGATAGTGGCATTGGTGGTCGTAACAATTCACACCCGAGTCATGAGACAACCACTAAAAGAAGCCTCCCAGGGGGCGTGGTGAAGACAGAAATGGAGTGTGACATGTCTTGTCTCTGCTCTGGATTCCCGTTGGCCTTTCATGCAGTATTGAAGCACCGGGACCTGCTTGTTTGTGCAGTTCCCCATGGGCATCTTCCTGGACACCCCCATAGGCGGGGCAGCTCTGTGGGCCAGAGGAGAGGGGATCCCCCGAGGGTGATCGCGGATCCTGGAAGCTGGTGGGTTTATCAAGGTCTGCCGTCTTGCGGGAGCGGCTGGGCTGTGCGAGACACCTCTAGCCCTGCTAAGAGTGAATGCCTGATCATCGGGGCTCATCCGACATGGCAACGCCATGTGGGGGCTGGGCGGACCCAGACCTGCATGGAATTGGGTGCCCCTGGTCTCTGTTTGATCCCGGGGGCGTGCCTGTGGGTGGCTTGGACCTGCAGCATAAAACCCAGTGAAATCGGAGAAGTGGAAAGTGTGGGCCATCAATTGCTGACCACCCCAACAGTGAGTAGCTGTGCCGACACAAAGGGTGCTGGTAAATGCCAAAATAAAGGCCCTGACATAGGGTTACCCCTGCAAGCCCTGAGAGGAGAGAAGCAGTTGCTGCCCACCCGCATGTCGCAACAACAGCGCGTGCTGGCCCGTGAAACTGTGACATGCCTGTGGGCAACCCTGGGACCTGTAAACTTCTGAGGCCCCCTCTTAATTCTTGTGGTCTGTGTCACGTTTTGCATTGGCCCCCTGTAGCAACTGGAAAGCATCTCACCTAGTGCCAAGAATCAGCATCACCAGCCCCACCTGCACGGGACCACCCACGTTAGGGCCCCTGGAGGTCGCCTCTCCCAGCCTTGAACTGGTTATCACCTGCCTCCAATGCTGGGAGGACTGCTGTTAACAAGACTCCTTCAGTGTGTGTAGAGTCGCACCTTGAGCTTGAGGAGCTGGCACAATACCTGGACTGTTGCTTGAGCTGCAATTCCCTCCCTCCTTCCACCCAAACCACCTTCAACACCCGCCTGCACCAGGGAGGCACCTGGCGTCTGCTCTCGTGACCATTGAGAAACACCCTTGAAGGAGCAGGTTGTAGAAAATCACTTGAGTTTGCCCTAATAATCAGACATCCCTGACACCTCTAGTGGGATCTGTGCGCTTACACGCCGATCTTTGCTGGAGATGTTGGGGCCTGTTGGACCTCTGTTATTTGTTTTCTCTGTTTGTTTCCTACTTTCTTTGGTCAAGTGCCCACTGCTGAGCCTATGTTCAGTTCTCTAATGGTCTGAATTATACACAACCACACTTCGGCATGTGATTCACTCCCTGATTCCCTGTCCCGCTCCCTCCTCCCACAGACAAAATTCTCACGAGACCAGCAGCATCTTGGTTATTTGACCCCTGGGATATGGCATTCCCTTGCCTGTGCCACCTTGCCCTACCCCTGAGAAGCCATAACAGGGGCCCACCTTCTGTTCTAGTGGCTGTGGGCACTAACCCCTGCCATGGGGACAGTCCCACACAATAAACTGCTCTCACGAAACCTTTGCGCCTTAAAGTCGCCTAACAAATGTAAGCAGGTTTGGCGATACCTCCTGTGACATGATCTGGACATCATCCTTCTCCAAGAGACACATCTGCTGAGGGAGGACAATCACCAAATGTCACACACAAAATATCCCCTTTGTTACTGGGCACATGCCCCTACTGAAATGCTGGGAGTGGTGAGTGGACACATTGTGCAAGGGGTGATCCAGCTCCACAACCTTCAAGGGTGTCAAGGAAAAGGAAGGACACCTTTTAAAGTTGAGTATCTTAAGGGTCACATGTCCTCTCACCCTGCCTAACATTTACTCCCCCAATCAAATGTTCAACATTTACATTTGGAGCATCCTTTGGGATCAACAAGCAGATATGGTGGGTGATGATATAGTGGAAGGAGACTTATCTTGGTCTGTAGCTTGGTGTGTAGCATGGCTTCATATCATGGCACCGTCACAAAGTCTGCTAAGCTGAAGCGTGACATAGCAGATCTGGTGTTAGTAGACGCTTGGCGTTATAGATATCCTGTCTTGCAAGATTACTCGTTTTACTCCCATGTACATGCCCCCTACTCCCCTATTGATTATGTCTTTCATACATACTCCTTACTCCGGGATCTTGATGCCGCAACCATCTCATACATCTCAATCTCAGATTATGGTCAAGTGGAGCTGGTATGGACTAGTGGCTCGAGCTCCCATAGGTGACCGTCATAATGGAGCTTCCCCCGCATCTACTTACTGACCCGGTAGACACAGAAAAGATCCAAAAAGGGATTATAAAGTCTTATGATCTCAATGCCCTCCTGGACACACTGCATCAGATGCTTTGTAACATGTACAAGGCTCCCATTAGGAGAGTTATTTCTTCTATTACCAAAGCCAGAGTGAGGGAGGCCGGACTGGTAGAAATGGACATATCAGCAGACGTTAAGGCCCTTGAGATGCTTGACCAAATCACCCTCACCAGACACATCAAAGGACAACTTGCAATCCTGTGGGGACAGTTGAGAGTGCTTAGGACCAACAAGGCTGAACGCTCTCCACTGGCCTTAAAACAGAAGTATTATTAGGGGAAGAGCAAGGTTTGCTCATTTCTAGCCCGCAAACTATGCCATCAACAAGCCAAGACCCCATATTTCTAACATCCAGACAGGGGATGCTCCCTGGGCAACCACTGAGAGGGCTAAGCAACAAGCATTTTATGTCTATACTACTACCAAGCCCTATATAGACGAGATGACACCCCCTAGGACATGATGGACGCTCAATTACAGGACTGTGTCTGGGACCAATTAACCTTCTTCACGCTGGCCTCCTTTACACTCCAATTATACTCACGGAGCTTGACTGGGCCCTCCAGCAGCTACCCAGGTGGGAAAGCTCCAGGCCTTGATGGGCTCCCCATTAACTTCTACAGAATATTCCTCCCTAACTTACAGGATTGGCTATTGACACTGTTCAACTCCTTTACCCATGACACACATCTTATGCCTACTATGGCTGCTGTTGAAAACACCTTCATACTCAAGCCAGGGAAGGACCCCCAGCTGTGTTCCACTTACCACCCAATGGTCCTCCTGAACATAGATGCCAAGATCTTTACAAAGATCCTCACCAATAGGATAGGGTAATATTTCCCCGGCCTCATAGACCCTAATCAGGTTGGTTTTTGTTGTAATCGGCAGGAAGTGGATATCATTCGACAGGTTGTGGACCTGGTTGAGAAATCCTAGTGTAACAATAGCCTAGCCTGACTTCTCTCGTCTGAAGGGGAGAAGGCCTTTGCAGGATGAGCTGGGCCTTCCTGCGTGCAGTCTGGGCAAGACTGGTCTAGAGCCAGGCATGAGCACCAACATCATGGCATCATATTTAGCCCTGACAGCCTCAATTCTCAATAATGGACACAATATGAACTCCATTCATCTTTTCCATGGCACCCACTAGGGGTGTCCACTATCATCCATACTCTTCGCTCTGGTAGTCTAGCCCTTAGCTATCACTATCTGGAAGTCGGAGCAGTGGGGAACATAACCATTGGAGGCTAATCCTACAACATAAGTCTCTTCCAGGACGATCTTTTGCTCAAACTCACACAGGATCAATGACATAATATCGAGGGACAAAATATAGACTACTAAAAATATCGATGCCAAAATATCGACAGACAAAATATCGAAATCATATCTACAAACAGGTAAGTACAAAAGTATCGACTCCAAAATATCGTTTAAAAATATATACTTTGTAAAAATATCAAATTTCTTAAAAATAATGTAAAATTAAAAAAATATTAAAAATACATGACTAAAATATACTTAATAATACTTAAATACCTTAAAATTATTAAATAATTAATGTAAGTTATTAAAAAAAAATAACATTTTATTTGTTAAAGCATATATATATTAACATAATATTATAAAAAAATATACAATATTATTACCGTAGGTTAGCGGGAGTGTAAAAATTACTATTCCCACTCAAGAGAGTGCAACAGTAGGGAAAGCGTTGGATAGCGTAGGGGTAAAAATTACTATTCCCACTCCAGTGAGTGCAACAGTAGGGAATGCGTTGGATAACGTAGGGGTAAAAATTACTATTCCCACTCCAGAGAGCGCAACAGTAGGGAAAGCGTTGGATAGCGTAGGGGTAAAAATTACTATTCCCACTCCAGTGAGTGCAACAGTAGGGAAAGTAAATACTTCATGTATTATTTAAAAAATATATATATATTAATATCTATAACAAATTAATTAAAATGATTACCAATTTAAAAATACAAATTAAAATGAATTATTACAATTAGTTACCTATTAATACAAATTAATTACAAATTAACAATTAATTAATTAGCAATTAAAAATTAATTAACAATTAATTCAAAATAAATACAAATAAATGAATTAAATTACTTAATTATTTATAATTAAATTACTTCCCTGTTTCCTCCTGAGGCGATAAGCCGGGAGTTTGTTTGCTCGTTTTTTAAAAATTTTGTGTCACTACTTACTTGTTGATTTTAAACGCACTCCTCTCCTGGCACCACAGAACTCTGAGAACTCTCTGCACAGCGGATTTTAGCGCTGGTTGTGGAATTAAGTTCCCCTAACTATTCTCGCCACCATTGACAGCGAGACGCGAGGCCACGCCCACTCGAGGCCACGCCCCCCGCCTCGCTCGGCTTAAAAACGCTGAATACAAGCGTCTAGAGTCAGAACCTGTTTCCTCCTGAGGCGATAAGCCGGGAGTTTGTTTGCTCGTTTTTTAAAAATTTTGTGTCACTACTTACTTGTTGATTTTAAACGCACTCCTCTCCTGGCACCACAGAACTCTGTTTGAGAACTCTCTGCACAGTGGATTTTAGCGCTGGTTGTGGAATTAAGTTCCCCTAACTATTCTCGCCGCCATTGACAGCGAGACGCGAGGCCACGCCCACTCGAGGCCACGCCCCCCACCTCGCTCGGCTTAAAAACGCTGAATACAAGCGTCTAGAGTCAGAACCTGTTTCCTCCTGAGGCGATAAGCCGGGAGTTTGTTTGCTCGTTTTTTAAACATTTTGTGTCACTACTTACTTGTTGATTTTAAACGCACTCCTCTCCTGGCACCACAGAACTCTGTTTGAGAACTCTCTGCACAGCGGATTTTAGCTCTGGTTGTGGAATTAAGTTCCCCTAACTATTATCGCCGCCATCGACAGCGAGACGTGAGGCCACGCCCACTCAAGGCCACGCCCCCCACCTCGCTCGGCCTAAAAACGCTGAATACAAGCGTCTAGAGTCAGAACCTGTCTCCTCCTGAGGCGATAAGCCGGGAGTTTGTTTGCTCGTTTTTTAAAAATTTTGTGTCACTACTTACTTGTTGATTTTAAACGCACTCCTCTCCTGGCACCACAGAACTCTGTTTGAGAACTCTCTGCACAGCGGATTTTAGCGCTGGTTGTGGAATTAAGTTCCCCTAACTATTCTCGCCGCCATTGACAGCGAGACGCGAGGCCACGCCCACTCGAGGCCACGCCCCCCGCCTTCCTCCCTCCCTTGATAGTATGTGCTTACACCGCACGCGCAGCGGACAGGCGCAGCGGGCGCGCCGTCTGCGCGCCGAAGGCGCGCCTAAGGCAAGCCCGTCTGGGCCCGTCCGGGCCCGTCCGGGCCCGGACGGCCCTAGGCCCGGTCACTATGCCCATTTCTCCAGGGCATTACCTTTCCTATACTCGAGATAGTCTCCTGGCCCTGAATCCTCCTAAACACCCTATCTGTAATTACATCTATACGGGAGACAACCTTTTTACCGGTTGTAACCTCTGCAACACGCTTTGCGCGAGAACAGAACGCCGGGGCCTACATCTAGGCCTACTCAATTGCAGGTCGCTTGTCAAACATGCCCACGAGTTAAACCTCCTTATTGTAGAACACGCCTTTGACATTCTGTTTCTCACAGAAACTTGGCTTACCCCTAACAATGGCCCTGATATGGTTAATGCCCTACCTCCCGGCTACCAAATCTGCTCACTGAATAGACCAAGTGGCAGAGGAGGTGATTTAGCTATAATACACAAAGATTACCTTACTTGCAGAACTGCTGACGGAAACATTAAAGACTGCGAAAGCTGCCACTTCACCGTTCAAATCTTGCCAGAAACGTCTATGTCTGGCCTACTTGTATACCGCCCTCCAGGCCCACTTGTCGAGTTCCCCAGCAGACTCATGGAGCATGTCACCCTTAAGGCCACAACTTCCTCTAACTTCCTCCTATTGGGAGATTTCAATCTCCATTTCTTGGACCCAATCGACGCCCCCGCAGCTGAACTGCGGCTGGACCTCTCCTCTATTGGCCTCTGCTTAACGAACCCACAGCCCACTAACGACAAAGGCCAGTTACTGGACCCGATCTTCACAAACATTCATGATCTTAAAACTCGTGTGCACCTCCCTCTTCCTTGGACAGACCATTTCCTGATCCCCTTCGAATGGCACTTTGATACCCCTCCACCCCAACAGCCTAGAATTAGAACCCTTATCAGGCGTTGGCACAAACTTGTCCCAGAAGAATGGGCAGCCAAACTCAGGGAATCTACCCCTCCCCCCACTCACAACCCCACAACTGCGGACTCTGAATTTAATGCGTGGCTCACCCAATCACTGGACTGCCTCCTTCCTCGATCCAGCACCCTCAAACAAACCAAGAGAGTTAACCCCTCCCCTTGGTACACCTCTGAACTTAATACCCTACGGAAGGAATGCAAGAGGACCGAACGCACATGGAGGAAAGATAAGTCAGCAGAGAAGAAAGACACGTTTCGGTCTTCCTTAAAGACCTACAAGCTTGCGCTCCAGAAAACCAAGAGCTCTTTGTACGAGGAAAGAATCAAAAACGCATCCTGTTCCGCTCAGGAAACTTTCACCATTCTAAAAGAACTTCTCCACGCCCCAGTTCCCCCCACGAAACCCCTGGACCCTATAGCAGCGGAAAATAAATGCATCAAACTTGCAACATTTTTTGATGAGAAAATCCCAAAAATTCTCGCCTTTTTACCTCCTCCCGACACCGGTTGCACTGGCGGTGACAGTCTCAGCCCCCACCCCTGTCACAACCCACCACTCAACACCCAGGCACCCTCCCTTGATACTTTCGGTCCAGTAACCACAGAGGAGGTAGCTGTGACATTTGCCTCTATCAAAAGTGGCTCCCCCAGCGACCCGGTTCCACTGCGCTTCCTAAAAAAAGTGGCCCCCACGGTGATCCCTCCGCTCACGACCCTTATCAACGCTTCTCTATCACAGGGAGAAGTCCCTCCCAGCTGGAAAGCAGCAGTAGTCAAAGGTCTCCTGAAAAAGCCTTCATTGGACCCTCAGGACTTAGCCAACTATAGGCCAATCTCCCTCCTCCCAGGGAATAGCAAAATCACAGAAAAACTAGTGAATAAAAAGCTATCACTATTCCTAGAAACTAACAACCTGCATAGGAACTCTCAGACAGGCTTTCGCCCTGGCCAGGGCACCGACACCGCCCTCCTAGCGGCAGTAGAGAAGGCCAGAAGCATCTTGGATACAGGAGGATCAGTGGCAGTGATCCTCCTGGACCTTAGTGCGGCCTTCGATACTGTCAACCACCAGGTTTTAATCCAGCGTCTGAGAGACATTGGAGTGAAGGGCATGGCTTTGAAGTGGCTGACGTCATTCCTCAGCAACCGTTCCTTCCAAGTCTGGGAGAATGAAAGCCACTCCCCTGCGGTCCCCCTCCGCTGTGGAGTGCCGCAGGGCTCATCACTGAGCCCAACGTTATTAAACGTTTATATGTCTCCGTTGGAGGAGTTGGTCACTCCGTTCGGAGTGATGATTATCAACTACGCCGATGACACCCAGCTGGTGGTGACCCTTTCACACCCGCACCAAGAACCTTCCAATCTCCACGGCTGTCTCACTGAAATCCACGGCTGGATGAACTCCTCAGCACTAAAACTCAATGGGTCTAAGACCGAAATCCTGCTGCTTGGACAAAAAGGGCTCCCCCTACCGCCCAACATGTGGCCTACCTGCTTGGGTGATCCCCCTGCTCCCAAAGATGAGGTTAAAAGCTTGGGTGTATGGCTTGAGAAAGATCTGACCTTTAGATCCCAGGCAAAAAAAGCGGCCGGAATATGCTTTGGACTCCTCAGGGCATGCAGGAAGGTGCTTCCCCTGCTCCCCTTCACTTCCCGAAAACTGCTGATCCAGGGCCTTATCTTGTCTAGGCTGGATTACAGCAACGCAATTTATTTGGGAGCCCCGGAAGCCACATTTAACACCCTTCAGAGAATCCAGAACGTGGCTGCCCGACTTCTTACTAACACCCCGGCCAGATCATCAGCCAAGCCAGCCTTGAAGCAGCTTCACTGGCTTCCAGTCAGAGAAAGGGTGGTCTTCAAGGCCCTCTGCCTGGCACATAAACTCCTTCACAACAAAGGTCCACCCATTCTCAAAAACTTTATCATTCCCTACAAAGCCACCAGGTCACTCCGGTCAAACCACGAGAACCTCATCATTGTCCATAAAGTGAAAAGAGCCCGAGCTGGAGGCCGCCGCTTCTCAGTAAACACAGCAAAACACTGGAACAGTCTCCCCCGGAAACTGAGAACCGAACCAAATCTCCTCCAATTTAGGAAAGCACTGAAAACTCTTCTGTTTCCCTGATCTTCCCGCCCTCCCGCCGCGACTCCCTCTTGACTACCAGGTTCTAGCGCCGGGATGCTCTTGGGTTACTGCGCGCTCTACAAAAACCTTAAAATAAATTTTTAAAAAAAATAAATCCCACCCTATTCCCCTATAAACACACAACTCACTACAGAAAATAAATTAGTAACATTAACATAATTATCAATTAATCAATTAAATACAACTAATTGGCAATTACAATTTAATTAATTACCAAATAAAAATTAATTAACAATTAATTCAAAAACAATACCAATAAATAAATTGACATATTTAATTAATTATAATTAAATTACTTCCTACCCTATTCCCATATAAACCCACAACCCGCTACAGTAAATAAATTAGTAAAATTAACATAATTATCAATTAATCAATTAATTAAAATTAAGTGGCAATTAAAATGTAATTAATTACTAAATAAAAATTAATTAACAATTAATTCAAAATAAATACCAATAAATAAATTTACATATTTAATTAATTATAATGAAATTACTTCCCACCCTATTCCCCTATAAACCCACAACCCGCTACAGAATTAAATTAGGCAAAAATTAAATAACATGAAATTAATTAATTAAATGAAATTATAACATGGGGGGGGCGGAGCTAGCCGCGCTTGGAAATGGCCGCGCCGTAGGCGAGCTCTCCGGATCAAGCTACAATCCTGCAAGAAATCCTGGGTTAAAAAGTGCCATAACACACTGAATATACCTACCTGCTAAGCGGTCTGTCTCTGCTACCGGATGGTACCATCCTTGGGGAAAACGGCCGGCATCGGCGCGAAGGCTCCGACACAGCCCGGGAGTGAGGAGGCGCCATCCCTGACCGTGCGTGATCACCTACGAGCTACGCGAGCCCGCAGTTGCGCGAGGGTGCTGTAGGCCGTGTCAGCCTGCGACGGATACGGAGATCTGCATTCGCTCCTCACCTGCCACCCACTGGCAGATCGTGCTGTGCTCCTGAGATACTCTTGTGCAGCAGAGGATGGTGCTGGAGACAACGAGATAGAGGTGAGGAAGCGAGCCGGATTTAGCTCCACGATCTCGCCCCAGCAACGCGGACACCGCCTGGGTACTGCGCATGCCACATGTTGGACTACTCTTACTCCTCCACTCTTCCGAGGGCCCGAGCTGGGGAACCACGCACACGGGACTCGACAGTGGCCAGGCCTGCCAGCCATATTCCCCAAAACTGAGTGTCTGCCTGCTGGTGCGATACTTTGTGCGGACCCTGCTGTGGTGGCCGAGACTGGCCGAAGCACTCTCCCGGACATGCCCTTCATTCCTGACGATAAAAGCCAGCAGAGGGTCGGCTCTCACTAAAGGGGCGCTCTGACGCCAGCTCACGCCACAGTCGGATACTGGCCGGACCACGTTGGCTTGCACCTCCACAGAGTGCTATTCCCCCCACTAGGCCGCGGCCTTACTATTGAAGCGTGCGGGGCCGGGACGGACGGCAGTAGCCCACGCCGACAACATGGGCAAACCGGAGAAAACCCAAACGAAAATACAATTTGATAAACAGAGGAAGCTGCACTCATCATCAGCCGACCGCCAGACGCCACTCCGCGACTCTGTGCCCTCTTCTACGGCTCAGACAACGCTGGATGTACAGGCCATGTTTACCGCTATTCAGTCCACCCTGACCAATATAGACGGAAAGATCGACACACTCACTTATAGGGTGGACCGCATGTCGGAGCGCTTGGACAATCAGGCGGAACGCGTGGACATGGCGGAACGCCGAATAACAGAGACTGAAGACGCAACGCAACAGCTCGAATTAAAACATAAGAAGGTGGACGCACTCTTGCAAGGCCTTGCGGCTAAGACGGAGGATTTAGCAGCGCGTTCGCGACGCTGCAACCTACGAATCATGGGCATCGCAGAGACGACACATATAAACAACATGGAGGCATATGTTGAGACTCTCCTAACCACCATCTTAGGCAAAGACATTTTTTCTGCGGTATTCATCGTGGAACGGCCGCATTGCACTTTGGCGCCCAAACCGGCGGTTGGAGCTAAGCCGCGCCCTATCATAGCCAAACTGCTGAACTATAGAGATAGGGATGCCGCGCTCCGGAAAGCCCGCGAGCTCGGGTCTCTCACACATGAGGGCATGAATATCTCAATATACCCAGACTTTACGTCTCAGGTGCAGGAAACCAGGAAACAATATATGGACGTCAAACGGAAGCTGAGAGAAAACGATGTTCCATATGCAATGCTCTACCCGGCGCGTTTGAAGGTAACTCTGGATGGGAAAAGTGTGATCTGTAACACGCCGAGAGAAGTAATTAAATATCTGCAAGCCAATCACCCACATGTCCTGAGACACGGGGTCAACAACACAAACAAGATCCCCCTTCAGATACGGAATAACTATTGTCTATTCGCTGGCAGTAACTTACTTGACGCAGCTGCCGTATACAAGAGGACATGACTGCACACCTGCACATACTGGTACATTGTTGATAGATTGTCTATGTGTAATACAATTGCTGCAGCGTTCACAGAATCGTACCTGAAATGCCAGTTTTGTTCGATTGTGGGTGGCGATATGTCATCACGACTAAAATACTTGCTATGTGCACTAAGACCCAACTATCACTAACTCGCACTAACGCGTGCGGCTTGATCACCTTGCATAATAATGCTGGGCCTTTGGCGGGCTGCGACCGCCCCCCCCGTGTGATCCACATTACCTGCCCTGTTTGAGGTTCCAAGTTTGTGAGCATCTTGATGTTGTGGGTGCTTACCTGTGTTTTATTATGTTCTGGGCAGACTGATTTGGGTACAGGCTTTGTCATGATTGGGATGACGGAGTGGGTGGTGGGTGGGGGAGAGGGTTTTACTAAGGTTGATGCTGTCACAAATTGCTTCTGCCACAACGATGTTTCAGGTTCTAGATGCTCCTATCTCGGTTGCAATGATACACTACGCCTACTGGTAAGGCAGAAATGCTCAAATGGTTGTGGGTAGACGCTTAAAGTTACTGACATGGAATGTCAGGGGCCTTAACAGTCCTAAGAAAATCAGGCTATAGATCTGGCGCTCCTACAAGAAACCCACCTCCTCCCTGGGAAGGCTAAAACGCTGGGATACCGCTGGGCTGAACACTCTGTCTCTGCCACATACTCCTCCTATGCTCATGGGGTGGTGGTTTTGGTGCGCCGTGGGGTTCAGTTTCACTTAGAGAGCACAGATGTAGACCACAATGGTAGATTTGTTATCGTTACTGGTACACTGCGCAGCCCTAGAGTGGGAATTGTAAATATATATGGACCAAATAGGGATGACCCTGATTTCTATTTGTCTCTGTTCACCAAACTGCGCAACCATCCCCCGGTAGAATGGATCTGGGGTGGAGATCTGAATGTTGCACTTGATCATGCTCTAGATCGCTCTCATGATACTGTTGAACACCATAAACGCGCAGCGGACGCTCTCCTTCATGGCATTGACGAATTTAATTTACGAGATGTCTGGAGAGACCGCCACCCCACACACCGAAAAAGCACACACTCCTCCGCAGCGCACGCCAGTTGGTCACGGCTTGATTATTGGTTGCTATCAGATCGGGCCTCTACGTGGACCACTGATGTCACACATCTCCCTAAAACACTGTCGGATCATAATCCGGTGGTCCTGTCCCTGGCTATCCCAGCATACAGCCCCCACCCCTGCCCCCCCCCCGTTCACGTGGCGCTTTAATGCCTCAGCGCTTGTTGACCCTCTATATAAGGAAACACTACACAAGGCAATAGTGGACTTCTTTGCTCTCAATGGCTAGTCTGTAGATAGTGCTGGCACGCTCTGGGAAGCTTTTAAGGCGACACTCCGCGGGGTGGGAATCCTGAAAGATATCAGAACACGACTACAGAACTGCGAGAACGATATTCGACGGCTGGAATCAGAGTTCGACTCCACACAAGATACAGGGAAGTTAGCTGACATACGTGAGGCAATCACACGTTATAACGGACTAGCGGATGACGAAATAAAATACATGTCCACGAGGCATACAGCGCGCAGGCTGGGAGAGGGGGGACGCCCCGATCGTGTACTGGCACAGAAGGTATGCATGCAAATTAAGCAACAATTGATTACGCAATTAAAAGATGACCAGGGAGAATTGCACTTTGACACCCCTAGCATCTTACACACGTTTGTCACCACGTCCCGAGAATTTTACACCACACAGCACACGGCCACCGAGTCGGAAATGTTAGACTACATTGCCGATGTGGCATTGGTGTGGTTGTCAGACTCACATCGAGTATCCTTGGCATTACTCATAACGGAGGAGGAAACTCTTGCAGCTATTAAGTCCATACCGAACGGGAAAGCCCCAGGTCCGCAGTCAGCAGTACTGGATAAAGGTCACTGCCCATTTGACGAAACTACTGTTATGTGAAGTTCCATGTACTCCTAGGGTGTTCTCTGCTGGGCTTAGATGTTCCACTCAGGGCGCAAGGCAAGAAGCTCATGGCTATCTTACTGCTGCTGGCGAAGCGCAGACTCTCTATACACTGGGGCGGCAGGCGCGCCCCACAGATTAAGGACTGGCTGATTGACACTGCCTACTGCAGGGACAATATTATGATGTACGCCGAAGAGCTACCAACTGCATCCAAACCCTCTGATATTTGGGGCCCGCTTTCAGAGTATTTACGCACCAACCCAGATCTAACTGAAGAGACTCCTGACACTCTGACTTGTTTCTAAGTCGTATCTCATGCCATTCCTGACAGTAAAAGTACCAGAGAATAAGTGTATTGTATAGGATGACTACATGAGCTCATAATGATTGCCAAACTGAGATTATAGATATTGTATTTTGTACATCTCTTGAATATTGCTTGTGTCTGAAGTGTGACATGTATCTGTTAACCGAGTTTATGATAAAACTGATCAATTAAATAAAAAAAAATTTGTAACATAAATACACACTTTTCACACATATAATGACATAAAAACACTATAAAAAATGTAATATTATTAAAAATGCAATAATTTTAATAACCTATATTATATACTTCGATATTTTGACTTTCTATATTTTTAAAATTCGATATTACATTACTTACCTTAAAAACGATATTTTTGATGACTATATTCTGTCCTTTCGATATTTTGTCCATTCTATATTTTGAAGTCGATATTTTGTCCATTCGATATTTTGAAGTCGATCTTTTTTCTGTTTGCCACTCACACAACCTGTATGCTCCTTGCCTGTGGTGGTCAGCTGCCTCTCTGCCTTTGAGGGTGTGTCGTGCTTTAAGGTCAACATGACCAACTCATACATCCTTAATCTCACTATAACTCAGCAGGACCTCCATGTGCTTCACATGCTAGCATTCACACAAAGAGGGACAGGGGCTTGGTAGGTCCAGCATACAAGTCCATAAGCACAGAAGTGGAACAAGAGGTATGCATTTCCTATGGAGAGTAGACTGGAGTCAAGTAGGGGGACGGAGTGGGGCCGATGGGCGTGCCAGAAGGCCCCAGGTAGGGTAAGAAAGGAGGGAGTGGGATACCTACTATGAGGAGCAAGGGCCCTCACACACCCCTAGAGGTGTCATGCTTCAGAATAGCGAAGCACATCATTTGGCCGGCACTGCCATGCCCAATGGGCCCTGCAGGGGGACTCTTTGCTGGAGGTCTTCTTTGTTGTTAGCCATGTGGCCCTAGAAGATGGGGGGGGGAGTGAATGAGCGATGAGTAGAATGGGAGTGAGAGTTTGTCTAAATATAGCTATGTGTCCAAAAATAATTTTATTCGCTGGATACTGATGCTATGGTTAAAAACAACCGACTGTGAGAGTCGTGGCTGGCGAAGAGAATTAAACCTGCTACAGCTCAAGGTGATTACTGGATGATGGAAGTGGTCAAATGGTTGACATATTTTGTTCCTGGGTTCTCCAGTACGATGAGTGGAATTTCATCAGGACATCCTATCGCTCAAGGTGGCCGGAGAGAGCTTCAGTCACCTGTGGGCAATTACAATCTCATAGGTATTGTTAAGACTGGGCAGGAGGTTGTCCAACACATGAGTTCTCAATGTGGCAGTGCGCATAATCACTCTGGGTCTCTTGTACTAGCCAACGGGTTGTTAATCACTGCACATGCTGCCAGATCAAGTTCAGGTAGATTCAATTCAGTAAGGAATTAGGAAACAGCTACCTTGTGTTCAGAATGAAGTCTGGTTTGTCCACATTTGTCACTGAAAAACTGCCTCCTAACCTTGTAAAACATCAAGGAGACCCTCTACAAAGAAATATTGCCATCAGGCTCCATGACAGTGTCTAATGGGCCAAATGAGACTCCCGTATGGACCCACACAAGGGCTACCATTGCCAAACCAGAGTAGAGGATGCAAAAATATTGGCAATGCAAACACTTTTGGAACTGGGTCTAATATTCCGGTGTCACATGTGTCTCTTGTAACAGTGCAATGTGTTTTTCCCTTCGCATTCAGAGAAATCATCACAATGCATGTATCTCCCTTGGTGTCTCCATACCTCTGGCATTAAAAGTCAGAATGCCTTGAGTACCCATGTGTGTGTAGTGCACTGGGAAGTGTGGGGAGGCATTTCTGGAGTAGCCTGCCCCCAGGTGGGCCACCAACACATATCTTGGAGATTTAACCTGGGGGGCTGTAGCCCTCTAATCAGTGGACATGCTATTCAATGTTTCTGTCTCATGAAAGTAAACATGAACACACAACATCTCCCCCCATGGCAGTACCCAAGGGGAATACTAAGCAATCAGTGACAACATCTACCTACAAAGGGTAACTTGGCATTTATGCCCACACACAACTCAGCCAAGGCAAGGCTAGGTGGAGTGAATGTGTCCTGTAATGCCAAATGGGTATTGTATTATGCTAGTGTTCTCCTAGTGACCATGTCAACAATCTGTCATGAACAATCAGTGGCAGAAAGAAAGCTGCAGCTAATACAAACTACATCCTCAACTTTCATCTGGCAACTGTTTTTGCATACTTACACCCACCTATCCTATCCATGTTCACATTTCAACATTACGTCTTGGCCTGCATAATCTCTACTTGTGCTGGTCTGACCCCTCTCACAACCAACCCAAAGTTCATGCTCATCTCTAAAACTATCCATCATTCACACGCTCTTCACAATGACCCTCTGCAGCTGCCATCCCTAAAACCATTCTTGCCCTCCAAGCTCTACCCTTGTACTCTAACTCTTCCCCCAGACTCTCACATTCACATTCTGGTGCTGCACCTCCTACACCCAAACCTACATTACCAGCATCACACTTCATCGCTATGTACACCACACCTCTCCCATTCATGCTATATACACAAAGTACTGTACTCATCATCCCCTCAACAGACGTTCAATATAACATGTCAAATATACCCCTCTCATCCCCATTTTGACATTCACTAATGGCTTGTACTGCACTTTTTTCACAAGGTGCAAATTCATATACAACTCTGACATTTACACTTAACACCTCACCACATCTCTCACTCAGAGACTTACATTGCTCAATGAATCTGTCCTCATTCATTCGCCTCTCACCGTTCACTCACCCTACTCTGCTTAAAGCCTACTAATAGTCATTTGACAAACTAGGGCATCCACAGAGCTAAACACAACATCCATCTACTGCCCAACACCTCGCATCTCCCCATCCAGCACCCTAACTTACACAAGTGGTGGTGGGGGGGTTAAACTATGTATACCCTTGATACACACCCATACACTTTGTTTCAAATAAAAACTTTAACCTTCTCTCACTGCGGCTCTGTCATATATACATCTCAATTCCATGCTCCATACCACCATTGACTTCTGCACACTAACAACTGCCTTCATCAATGAAACTACCCTATCACAGTCATCTCTCACCATAGTCTCAACAACTACAGCTCTCATCTCCTGCCAGCTTATAACTTTGTCTAGCTGATTCTACCTCAATCAACTTTACCCAGGCTTCAACCAGCTTTACAAGGCTCCCACACACCAGCATTTAAAAACAATTACATTGTAAGAATGAGTATACTTCATATCTTCTATCCAAGAACTGCCTTTGACCTTAACTCATCCCTTCCACTCTCTCAAAATTCCTACATTGTTCTGTCCCCATTATGTCTGAGTCTCCACTCTATTTCCAGAATGGAAGCAAAAGTCTCTCTCACCTCTACCCTTGGTAAGATAGCTCAGCCCATATGTAAATGTAAATGTACAGGAATTTATATAGCGCAAATCACCAAGCGGTTTCTAAGCGCTTGCTTAGGGAACCCGTCCTGGTATTCCCCTGTGAGATAACCCCGGCAGGGTATCCGCAAGGTGAAAGCAAGGCATCCCACCGCGAGGGGCCGTTGTGGAGATTAAGCAAGCTATTGCCCAGAGTCGCAGAGTGTGAACCCGTGAATCGAGTAGGCACCGGAGCGAGAATTGTCGAGTCCATGGACATTTTAGGACTCAAGACCCCGCCGAGCCGGGAATTGAACCCTGGTCCCGGGCTGACCTCTGCTTCCAGGTCTGCCTCCTCTAACCAGTGAGCCACACTTCTCCACTAGCTCAGCTAGCTAGCTAGCTAGCTCAGCCCATACAACATCAACCTTGCAAAACACATGTGCAGCTAGGCCTCATTACCGTAGATCCAACTCCTCTCCCCTGTCTTTCAATTTACTGCATGGTTGTAACACAGGCTCCAATAGCACCTGCACAGCAGACGGGCACACAACCTTTCTGTGCACTCACAGTCCACTAGACCTACTACATGTAGCATAGGGAAATCCACTAGACATAACAACACTCCAAGTTCATCTCTGTGTGATCTTGGCCAGCATCAAGTATAGCTCAAACGTACTCTATTGTCATCTACACACAAATGAAAACAACACACATATAATATGCTCAGCTACTAATGATGTGTGGGTGAAATTGGATAGTCATAACTTGTACAGACAAAACATTTGTGAGTGGAAAAGTGTGCAAATATCTAATATCTCATCCATTCTCACTCATCCCATTTGAGCAGTGCCCATTGTGCTACGATGCCATGATGGCTGTCAGACTTCAGTTGTGGGTGCATAGCAGAGGATTCCCCGATGTTCATCCAGGCAGGGGCAGGTTTCGGTCACATCCATAGCACCCTCAAGTGATGTGGCCACATGCCGTAATGATGACGATGTATTGTGTACGGTGAGTGAGGGGGTGAGCAAGTCAAGTGTGGCATAAGAAGAAACTCAGATTAAACAATTATCACTCCAGTCTGTACACTGCAGGGCTGTTTGTGCCAAAAACACTGACATCCCATCCCATCCCATTCCTAAGGATGTTGTGCGTTGATTGTGCAACACCCTGATGCACTATGGATAAAAACCTAAGTGAAGGGTCTTTCCATATGTAGCTCGTAATAGTGACAGGCCACTAAAGGCAGTGCCTTGTTGCTGGGCTCTGTAGTCATTAGCATTTGTGAAGCCCTGGGCAGCTGTCCACGGGCAGCTTCAGCCTGGACTGGCACACATTATCTACCCTAAACTAAATCCACTCTACACCATTCCTGTTGCCAACAACTGCTTGCATAAATGGAGCCAAGAAGAAGATTGTTGCAGTGCAGTGTCATACTGAATAGGTATACCTTCAGCTGTGTCACATAAGGGTGGTATAAGGGGCATTGGATGACCATGCATGGACAAATGTAGTTTCCTCAAAACGCACTTACAGTTGACATAGCCTAGCATTCCCAACTGGACAATTAGGCATACAAAAAAAATTCCCTTTGACATGAATAGCATTTGCCTAGATGTCTGCAACATAAATGACACACAAAGACCAAGCAGCACCCAGCATTGACCCTTAACAAGTAGATGTAATATCTTGGACACAACAAGCATAATTCACTCCTGACACTATTGTGACAACTCCTAATCCATATGTAGCCAGGTCACATGTGTGTCATCTAATTGAATTGAGTATTGCAGCCTTTGGCAAATACAAACTGTAGGAACTGGGGTCACCAGTTCCCCGGGGGGTAGCTTGGCTCGAGCAGGTAGGCACCCGAAGCTTAGGTGTAAAGTGACTACACAGCACACACATCCACTGAACCAGTGAGCGCACACAATGACTTAGACCACACCAGTAAGTTTCATTTAAATCAGGTAGCTTTTATCTAGATCAAGATCACTTTCTGTAAATCATTTAGACCAAATCAATAGTCACAGTACCAATAACTCATTAAATCATTTCATGAGAGGGCGCAAAGGGAGCAATTCAACATTCAACATAGCATGTCGCAATAACCATTTCAGTAAAGCAATGAGCACTTCACTCTATAACTGTAAGCATTAAGTTCCCCTTTTATTAGATATGCATCAGCATTTCATCAGGTAGAATGAATACTTTTATTAGGCAGGAATAACCAATTCATCAAGCAAGAATAATCATGGCATTAAGCAGGAATAAAACATTTCAGATTATCTCAATAGCAGTACTGAACATTTCCTTAGGTAAAAATAAACCTTTTCCTATGTACTCAGGCCCCATAGGTGTTTGGAAGGGCCCTGGCCCAGTTCGGGTCCTGGTAGGGGCTAATCGGGGCCAACGGGGCACAGTCACCAGTCTTCCCCAGGGAGGGGCGAGCTCAGGGCCTCCTCCGGCCTTCCTCCCTGGGGGTTTACCCAGCTCCTCGCAGTCAACTAGGGCCCATGGGACCCAGCAACAGTTTCCCCCCCCCCCGAGGGGAGGGGCGATCCCGAGGTCTCCCTCCTCCCCCAGGGGTTACCTTTAACCATCGGCCCTCCGGGGCCCTTGCGGTGGCTTCTGAACAGTCGGGGGCTCTGGCTCTTCCCGGAGCCCTCCGGGGTTTCCCACTCGGTTGGGGCCGTAGAGGCTGTAGAGGGGCGGAGGGGGCTTGCGCCGGCTGGTGAAGGGGAGGGCTCCAACGCTCCTCGGAGCCCTCCGGCAGTGTCTCGTCCTGTTCCCGGGCCCACGAGGACGTCAGAGGCCCAGGAACCAATCAGGAGGAAGGCGCGTTGGAGACAGGGCCTGAAGACCAATGAGGGCGCGGGCGCTCCCGCAGCCGCCTATGGCAGCGCGACCTGTGGGGGCACGGCACCGGTGGCCAATCAGAGCGTGGCGGGGGCGGAGTCACTTCCGACACCCCCATCACGTGATGCTAGTTTCAGGCTTCGGGCCTAGCTAGGCCGACTTTGGCCTCACTGATATTCACAGCGGCCCTCTCCTTGCTCCCGGGGGCCGCCGAGGGGCTGAGGAGGTTGGCACTTCAGGGCCAGCTACAGCCGCGACCGGCGTCTGAGGCTCTGGCGAGGCGGCAAGGGCCGCAGCGGTGAGTAAAGCCGTTAGCTCTTTTCTCCTCAGCGCTTCAAGGTACAGTGCTAGCAGGGCTTCGCAGCGCTTCGTGGGCAGGTACGTCAGCACATACAGCGCTCAGGCTCACAGCCGTTGACAAGGGCCCAGCACTTCTCAGGGGGGGGGAAATCGGCACGATGGAAGGCAGGATTCAGTTGTGGACGATAGCGCTTCTCCAGGGAGCCCAGCGCTTGGGTGATACGCGATATGGGGAGCACCCATGGCAGTTCTGGCAGGTTACAGCACTTCTCAGGGCACAGTAGGAGAGCGCTGAGTAGGTAGGCAGTCCAGGCAGTTTAAACAGGACAGGCCACACATCCGTGGCAGATCAGCAAAGGGGGCCCAGGTGGAGTCAGGGAGCGCAGGGGGTGACACAGCGCAATACCTGGTTGATCCCCAGTAGTCCTGTGGCAGTTAGGTTTCTTCTTGGCGCTTGGTGGTTCATGCGCCCTTGGTAGGCAGTTACTTGCAGAGGGGGGGGGTTTGAGTTAAAGGCTGCTGACAAGTTTCCTCAGCAGGTCACTGCAGGTGGTCCCTGGATTTCCGTCCGCCGGGCCAGATCAGTGGGCTAGTTCGGTGTTCCTCACACAGCTTGGTGGGCAGCGCCTAAACCCTGTCACCCCCAGTGGTATAGGTTTCTGACTAGGCCCTACCGCCTAAGCCTCCTGAGTGGGTCCCCCAGGTCAGTGATGCCCCAACTGACTGAAAACTTTCCCTCCTTTTCTTTATATATGCCCAGTTCAGGTGACCACTCTCTGAGGCGGCAAAAGCCGACTCCGCCCCTATTCTAGAAGGTTCCAGGAGCTCCCCTAGTCTAGCTCTGGGCAGGCAAGGCAGGCTGGTATGGCAACAATGTTTAGGGGTTCCAGCCAAGTCCTGGCAACTAGAGTGCGCCTAAAAAGACCACGCTGCAGTAGCAGGGGCCAGTGGCAGCCATGTTGGGGGAAGAGAGCACCTGAGCCTTAGCATTGATTAGCAATGGGAAGGTGCTCGGAGACCTAAGGCCAACAAAAAAGAAGGTGGGAAAAATGAGTCAAGGGTGAAAAAAATAGGGAAAGACCACCCTAGGGCTGACAGGTCTAACATGCGTCCCCCCCAGCCGAAAGAGGGGAGAGCTACCCAACCTCTAGGGAGTTCTCGTCACTAAGGCGGAAAAACCGGGAGAGACCATCAGCATTGGCGTGGTCAACTCCGGGCAGATGTTCCACCCGAAAGTCCATCAACTGTAGGGAAATGGACCACCTTAGCAACTTGGGATTCTCGCTTCTCATTTGCATGAGCCAGCTAAGGGGTCGGTGGTCGGTTTGAATCAAGAAGTGAGAGCCAAAAAGGTATGGTCTCAACTTCTTCAAGGCCCAGACCACAGCGAAGGCCTCTCGCTCGAAGGAACTCCATCGCTGTTCCCGAGGGAGAAGTCGTCTGGAGATACAGGCCACAGGTTGGTCTTGGCCGTCGTTGTTGAGTTGCGAAAGCACAGCGCCTATGCCGTGCTCAGAGGCGTCCGTCTGCACGATGAACTCTTTCGTGAAGTCAGGTGTTGCAAGCACCGCAGCGGTGCACATCGCGCGCTTCAGTGTCTCGAATGCCTCTTGGCAAGCAGCCGTCCAGATCACTTTGCATGGCTGCTTCTTGGACGTTAACTCAGTCAAGGGGACTACGATGGTACCATATCCCTTGACAAACCGGCGGTAATATCCAGTGATGCCGAGGAAAGCTCGGACCTCAGTTTGGGTTTTGGTGGGCTCCCAGGCCATGATGATCTCAATTTTGGCCTGGAGGGGTTGCACCTTACCCCCGCCCACCAGGTGTCCCAGGTAAACGACAGATCCCTGTCCAATCTGGCACTTGTTAGCCTTGATGGTGAGGCCAGCGCGTTGCAGAGCCTGCAGCACCTGCTGGAGATGCTGCAGATTGTCCTCCCAGGTGCTATTGAAGACAGCTATGTCATCCAGCTACGCCGTTGAGAAGGACTCCAGGCCAGATAGCACCTGGTTCACCAACCGCTGGAAAGTGGCCGAAGCATTCTTGAGCCCGAAGGGCATCACTCTGAATTGGAAGTGGCCCTCGGGGTAGGAGAACGCTGTCTTCTCCTTTGCTCCATCAGCCATGGCAATCTGCCAGAACCCTGATGTCAAGTCGATGGTGCTGAGGTACCGGGCTGCTCCCAGCCGGTCAATCAGCTCATCTGCCCGGGGGATCGGGTGAGCGTCTGTCTTGGTGACAGAGTTCAATCCCTGATAGTCCACACAGAACCGAAGTTCTGGTGTGGTGGCCGGTGGGGCCGCTTTCGGCACCAACACGACCGGACTAGCCCAAGGGCTGCTCGAAGGTTCGATCACCCCCAACTCCAGCATTTTGGCCACCTCACCCTGGATGCTGTTCTTAACTTTTTCGGAGAGCCAGCAAGACTTGGTTTTTACAGGTGGACTGTCCCCTGTGTCCACATCATGGGTACACAGATGTGTGATTCCAGGCGTGAGGGAGAACAACGAGGCGTGCTGCTCCAACACCTGGCGGCAGTCCCTCTGTTGTTCTGGGGTCAAGGATGGGGAGAGGGCCACTCCCTCCACCGATCCATCCTTCTCCTGGGCTGCCAGAAGGTCAGGAAGAGGCTCACTCTCCTCCTCCTCGCTCCCATCCGTCACCATGAGGAGAGCAAGCTCAGATCGCTCATGGTGCGGCTTCAAGCGGTTGACGTGGAGCACCCGATGGGGCTGTCGGCGGGTCTTCAAATCCACGACATAGGTGGTCTGGCCTCGACGCTCCACAATTTTGTATGGACCAGTCCACTGGTCCTGGAGGGCACTAAGCTCTCCAGGCTCCATGAACCACACCTTCTGTCCAGCGTCCAACTCCACCGTCCGAGCGTTGCGGTCATACCACTCCTTCATGGCGGCTTGGCTAGCCCCCAGATTGTCTGAGGCCCCCTTCCACAGCTTGGCCATCTGGCTGCGGAATGACAGCA
Source organism: Lissotriton helveticus (assembly GCF_964261635.1). Taxonomy (NCBI): domain Eukaryota; kingdom Metazoa; phylum Chordata; class Amphibia; order Caudata; family Salamandridae; genus Lissotriton; species Lissotriton helveticus. The sequence goes on from NC_136059.1 coordinate 77,112,074, forward strand.
TGTAGCTGACAACATTACAGGGAAGCTTCTTCGAAGTCTTCTCCCACCCCTCCTTGACAAGGCTGAGGGGCCCTCTAACGGGCTGGCCATCGAGCAGCTCAAAGGCGCTGAACCCGACTCCCTTCTGTGGCACCTCGCGGTATGAAAACAGCAGGCAAGGGAGGAGGACGTCCCACTTCTGCCTCAAGTCCTCTAGCAGGCTCTGGATCACCCCCTTCTGGGTCTCATTTAAGCGCTCTACGAGCCCGTTAGTCTGGGGGTGGTAAGGAGTGGAGAACCGGTAGGTCACTCCGCACTCCTTCCACTTGGCCTGCATGTAGGCCGACATGAAGTTCGTGCCCCTATCTGACACCACGACCTTGGGGAATCCCACTCGGGTACAAAATCCCCATCAGGGCCCGCGCCACCACAGGTGCAGTGACGGTTCCCAGAGGGATAGCCTCCGGGTACAGAGTGGCATGGTCCACTAACACCAAAATGAACCGGTGTCCCGAAGAGGTCGGAGGGTCCAACGGCCCAAGAATGTCAGTTCCGACCCGCTCAAAAGGGGTCCCGAAAACCAGGAGCAGTTCCAAAGGGACCTTCACCTTAGTCCCAGTCTTGCCACTTGCCTGGCAAGTCTTGCAGGTCTTGCAGTAGGTGTCAGAGGCAACTCTCATCCTGGGCCAATCAAAATGTGGGACTAGCCGCGCAAAGGTCTTGTCCTGGCCCAGGTGTCCAGCCAAAGGTATTTCATGCGCCAATTCCAGTAGGATGGCCTGGTAGCATTGGGGGACCACTAAGGCCCTCGAGGATCCATGCACCGGAACCTTAGGCTCACTGTAAAGGAGGCCATCCTTCCAGTACACGTGATAACTGACGGTCTCCTGATTGGTCGCTTGGGCTTTCGCCTGCCGCCGCATGCCTTCAAGCGTGGGGCACTCTTTCTGCACCCGACAGAATTCCTCTCGGTTAGGCCCTCCTTCCACATGCCACTCGGCAAGGGTCGGCAAGTCCCCCACGGGAACAACCTCCACCTCCGCGGACTCCGGGGGTACCTCCGCGGCCTCTCCATCCGTCACACGGGGTGTGTCCTCCACAAGATTTTTTTCTTTACGACCAGCATTGGGTTGGGCCGTTGTCTCAGGCTCCAACCCGGGTTGAGTTCCTTGCCGGGCAGCCATGGACCTCGTGACCACGCAAGTCCATCCTGGTAATCCCAGCATCTCAGTGTGGGCCTTAAACTCCACTTCCTTCCAGGCGATATGTTCCAAGTCGTTTCCTAGCAGACAGTCCACAGGCAAGGCAGGGCTTATAGCAACTCTCAACGGGCTTTTCACTCCTCCCCACTCAAAGGGAACCTGAGCCACGGGATAGTAGCTCAGACTGCCGTCAGCCAACACGGCCGGATGGAACACATCAGGTACTACTTGCTATGGGGACACCAGCCGCCTCACTACGGTGGTAATGCTGGCACCTGTGTCCCTCAGAGCCTTCACCCAACTCCTCCCCATTAACCTTCACCCTCTGCTGGTACTTAGCAGTGTTCGATGGTAAGGACGTCACTGGGACCATCTCGCGAGTGAAACCAGGGTCAGGTCTGTCCACTCCCCTTCCCTATCTAGGGGCAGCTCCATCCCAAGCGCTACACTAGCCACCCCGGGACTCTTGCCACCTGTGGGGGCTGGGGGTCTCTTGCAACACTGGGGATCCCCCTTGTAGTGTCTAACCTCCCCGCATTCGTAGCACCGGACAATTCTTGGCTGCTGACTCTTGTCAGGGTAAGCGGGCTTTGGGGAACTGGACTGAGGTGGGGTACCTACTCCTCTCCCAAACTGTCTGTTTTGTGGGCCTCGTGAGAACTCCTTCTTTTTATATCCCCCCTCTTTCTTCTGGGGGAAACCCTGCCCGCCTTTCGGGCCATCTCCCCCGGGGCCCTTGTGAGACACCCGGGTGCTAACCCAAGTATCCGCCTCCTCTGCAATCTCACGGGATCAGTCAGCTTGCGGTCCACCAGATGTTGGCGCAGCTCCGGAAAACATTTATACAAGAGGTGCTCTCTCAAAAACAGGTTGTACAAGCCCTCATAATCATGCACCTCGCTGCCATGCACCCAACCATCCAGAGCCTTACGGGCATATTCGAAAAAGTCTACCCAATTCTGCGTGGACAGCTTATGGCTGCCACAGAACTTCTGGTGATACCTTTCGTTGTTGAGGCCAAACTTTTTAAGTAGAGCCTCCTTTTATGGGGGGATATCTGAACTGGTCCACCTTCTCAAGGTACAGGAGGGTGTCCCGGACATTGGGGGTATATATCGATACAGGCCACCTCCCCAGTAGCTCTCAGGCACCCCATGGACTGTCAAGGCCACCTCATACGCCTCCAACCACTTGGCGATGTCATCCCGCAGAGTGTAACTCGCTATCACTTCTTTGGGTAACCAAAACTTAGGCTCATGTTGAGCCCCTTGTACGCTGCCACCATTGGGACTTCCTGGCGCACTTAATTGCAAGGCTCTCAGCTCCAACTCCTTAAGCTGAAGCTCGTGCACCAGCTTCTTCTCTTCCAATGCAAACGTTTTATCTTCCCTTTCTCTCTCCCTCTCGTGCTCTAGCTTGGCAAGCTCCCACTTCAATTGCCTCTCCTCCCTCCTGTCCTCATATTCCTGTGACGATGTACTCCTTCAAGACCCACTACTACTTGCCCTGGAACGTCTTTCTGGCATCACATTTTCAGACACATCTATGTTTAGTAGGTCTAGTTCTCCTGAAGCACCCGCCTCCTCTTGTGTGTCCTGCCCCTCCTGTTCCCCATCCCCTCTCCCCTCTGGGTGGGCCCTTACCCATGCCATCAAAGCGGTAAGGAGCTCCTCCTTCGCGGCTCTCCGCCCAACCGGCACCTCCATCCCCTGACAGAATCCCTTAGCAGCACCACTGTGTATTCTTCCAGGTCGACTAGCTGGAACTCCATTTTGACAGGTGGGGACCCAGATAAATCAAGGGAAAGATAGTAGGACGTAGGTAACAGGATTGGGTCAAAACAGGACTTTACACACTCAGGTTAGACAGTGGGGGGTCAATTGCTTAGGCTTGCATGCACAATAGGTGTCTAGTCTAATTTTGGCACTTTCTGTCTCACAGGAGGGTGCTCTATAGTCACAGGTCCTGATCCCACCGCTCACCACCAAATGTAGGAACTGGGGTCACCAGTTCCCCGGGGGGTAGCTTGGCTCGAGCAGGTAGGCACCCGAAGCTTAGGTGTAAAGTGACAACACAGCACACACATCCACTGAGCCAGTGAGTGCACACAATGACTGAGACCACACCAGTAAGTTTGATTCAAATCAAGTAGCTTTTATCTAGATCAAGATCACGTTCTGTAAATCATTTAGAGCAAATCAATAGTCACAGTAGCAATAACTCATTAAATCATTTAATCAAAGGGCGCAAAGGGAGCAATTCAACATTCAACATAGCATGTCGCAATAACCATTTCAGTAAAGCAATGAGCACTTCACTCTATAACTGTGGCATTAAGTTCACCTTTCATTAGATATGCATCAGCATTTCATCAGGTAAAATGAATACTTTCATTAGGCAGGAATAACCAATTCATCAAGCAAGAATAATCATGGCATTAAGCAGGAATAAAACATTTCAGATAATCTCATTAGCAGTACTGAACATTTCCTTAGGTAAAAATAAACCTTTTCCTATGTACTCAGGCCCCATAGGTGTTTGGAAGGGCCCTGGCCCAGTTCGGGTCCTGGTAGGGGTTAATCGGGGCCAACGGGGCCCAGTCACCAGTCTTCCCCAGGGCGGGGTGAGCTCAGGGCCTCCTCCGGCCTTCCTCCCTGGGGGTTTACCCAGCTCCTCGCAGTCAACTAGGGCCCATGGGACCCAGCAACAGTTTCCCCCCCGAGGGGAGGGGTGATCCCAAGGTCTCCCTCCTCCCCCAGGGGTTACCTTTAACCTTCGGCCCTTCGGGGCCCTTGCGGCGGCTTCTGAACAGCCGGGGGGCTCTGGCTCTTCCCGGAGCCCTCCAGGGTTTCCCACTTGGTTGGGGTCGTAGAGGTTGTAGAGGGGCGGAGGAGGCTCGTGCCGGCTGGTGAAGGGGAGGGCTCCTATGCTCCTCGGAGCCCTCCGGCAGTGTCTCGTCCTGTTCCCAGGCCCACGAGGACGTCAGAGGCCCAGGAACCAATAAGGAGGAAGGCGCGTTGGAGGCAGGGCCTGAGGACCAATGAGGGCGTGGGCGCTCCCGCAGCCACCAATAGCAGCGCGACCTGCGGGGGCACGGCGCCGGCGGCCAATCAGAGCGAGTCACTTCCTACGCCCCCATCACGTGATGCTAGTTTCAGGCTTCGGGCCTAGCGAGGCCGACTACGGCCTCACTGAAATTCACGGCAGCCCTCTCCTGGCTCCCGGGGACCGCCGAGGGGGTGAGGAGGTCGGCGCTTCAGGGTCGGCTGCCGCCGCGACCGGCGCCTGGGGCTCTGGTGAGGCGGCAAGGGCAGCGGCAGTGAGTAGAGCCGTAAGCACTTTTCTCCTCAGCGCTTCAAGGTACAGTGCTAGCAGGGCTTCGCAGCGCTTGTGGGCAGGTACGTCAGCACTCATGGTGCTCAGGCTCGCAGCCGGTGACAAGGGCCCAGCGCTTCTTGGGGGGGGGGAAATCGGCACGATGGAAGGCAGGATTCAGTTGTGGACGATAGCGCTTCTCCAGGGGGCCCAGCGCTTGGGTGACACGCGATATGGGGGGCACCCGCAGAAGTTCTGGCAGGTTACAGCGCTTCTCAGGGCACAGTAGGAGAGCGCTGAGTAGGTAGGCAGTCCAGGCAGTTTAAACAGGACAGGCCACACGTCCGTGGCAGATTAGCAAAGGGGGCCCAGGTGGAGTCAGGGAGCGCAGGGGGTGACACAGCGCAATACCTGGTTGATCCCCAGTAGTCCTGTGGCAGTTAGGTTTCTTCTTGGCGCTTGGTGGTTCCTGCGCCCTTGGTAGGCAGTTACTTGCAGAGGAGGGGGGTTGAGTTAAAGGCTGCTGACAAGTTTCCTCAGCAGGTCACTGCAGGTGGTCCCTGGGTTCCTCTCCGCCGGGCCAGATCAGTGGGCTAGTTCAGTGTTCCTCACACAGCTTGGTGGGCAGCGCCTAAACGCTGTCACCCCCAGTGGTATAGGTTTCTGACTAGGCCCTACCGCCTAAGTCTCCTGCGTGGGTACCCCAGGTCAGTGAAGCCCCAACTGACTGAAAACTTTCCCTCCTTTTCTTTATATATGCCCAAGTCAGGTGACCACTCTCTGAGGCGGCAAAAGCCGACTCCGCCCCTATTCTAGAAGGTTCCAGGAGCTCCCCTAGTCTAGCTATGGGCAGGCAAGGCAGGCTGGTATGGCAACAATGTTTAGGAGTTCCAGCCAGCTCCTGGCAACTAGAGTGTGCCTAAAAAGACCACGCTGCAGTAGCAGGGGCCAGTGGCAGCCATGTTGGGGGAAGAGAGCACCTGCACCTTAGCATTGAGTATCAATGGGAAGGTGCTCGGGGACCTAAGGCCAACAAAAAAGAAGGTGGGAATAATGAGTCAAGTGCGAAAAAAATAGGGAAAGACCACCCTAGGGCTGACAGGTCTAACACAAACTGTATGCCATCTTAGGTACAATGTTAGGCGTGTCATATCCCATTTCAGAATCATCATATACCTGAGACGACAACATTTAGAACTAGTGCCCAAATGTGAAATGCACTAGCAAGTTGCTGAGTTGGGTGGAAAAGGTAGACACATACTCTTTGTCACACATCCTCTCTGGCCATGTAGACACACTTAATTTCAAATAAATACTCATTGAAAAGTTGGAGAACACACTGCAACTAACAGTTAAATGCTTGACTGTGGATAGTGGACCAAACAGCAAATACAGCACCCACACCGCTAGTCACCTATTTTTTTTGTAGTGGATAATATTATGTATCCCTGTGTGCACTTCCTCGTATGCACCCCCTCCCCAAGGGTGCCTCCCTTACCAAGGGAATACAATACAAGCAATCACAATGGGAGCTGCACCACAAAAAGAGGGCAAACGTGAGTAAAAGAGAGCGTCAACATTTCATAATCAGATAATTGACAGTCTCTATACAATCCACATATTTTTCTCTTCCTTTATTTATCGTTAATTTCCAAAAACCATCAGCCAAAGCGTTTCGTCCATTAAAACATTGGACTTCTTCAGGGCTGTAAGTTAAAATGAGATATACGTGAGTAGCGCGGGCACTGCGCTGGTGGCGAGAGGCGTTTTAGTTAAAGAGAGTCTGGTTGAGTCAATAACCGCTCGATTTTAAGAATCCTGGATGTAATGTTTTTATGATTAACTGTGTGTGCTTTTGCTGAACTTTGCACTGAACTTTGCACATACCCCTTTCACTTACCCTGATCTCCGTCGGTCCCTGGTCCGTCACGGCTGTTGGTGCTGCTTGAACGGAGGGACGCGACTCCGCCTCCTCATTTCAGATAAAGTGTGAGGGAGGCCGGCCGCGCTGGTGTGAGTAGCGTGAGCACTGCGCTGGTGGCGAGAGGCTTTTTAGTTAAAGAGAGTCTGGTTGAGTCAATAACCGCTCGATTTTAAGAATCCTGAATGTAATGTTTTTATGATTAACTGTGTGTGCTTTTGCTGAACTTTGCACTGATCTTTGCACATCCCCCTTTCACTTAATGTGGGGGGATGACAGAAGGGGTGGTGGGGTGGCTTTCATTTTCAAAGAAAAATATATGCTTACGTCCTCTCTACCCACCACTATCTCAGGTATTGAGGGGCTACATTTCTGCTTGCAAGTCAATCCACAACTCAACGCTGATTATCTAGAGACCCCCGGATTGCACTCAGCCAGTTCATGTGAACTCATGGACATTATTGTCCAAAGCTCTTTGGTGCATCCTCACTATATAGTACTGGGTGATTTTAATGTCCATGCAGACAAATTATTACTGGGCCGACGCACAGGGCAGGTCATATGCTTGTTTTGATCTTTTCGAATATCCAGGATACGATAGCGGAGACCCCACAGCCACTGCTCTGGTCGGATCATTTCGTGGTTTCTTTTGTAATTACGCTGCCCCTTTGTAATCAGGCAAAGGGTAGATGTTCTTTTTTTGAATAGGCAATAGAAAAATCTTTCACCAGACACCCTAGGCCCTGCCCTGGCAATTGATCCCCCAGCCCTGACCACAGACCCGAACATGGATGCGGTGGCGCTGAATCTTTGGATAGGCAACACGGTGGAGGCCATTGCCCTAGCAAAACTCTCCCTGTCACGCAGGGAATCACCTTCTGCCCCATGGTTCTCAATTGAGTTGATGGCAGAAAAGAGCAATTGCAAGAGACTGGAGCGTGTGTGGCGGGCAAATTATTGCGAATCAGCTAAGATTTGCTATAAAAAAGCCCTCCGCAATCTACATAAATCCATAAAAAAGGCCAAGAAAATCAAAATTGCTACTTCTATCCAGCTAGCTGAGTAATCAAGTAAAGAAGTTTTTAAGATTGTTCAATCCTTCTTTAAGCCAGTAGTCATTGAGACAGAAGTCACCCCGTCTGAGAGACTTTGCGAGGACATCTCGAATTTCTTTGACAATAAAATTAAGAAAGTTTATGACACTTTCTCTCATCCTAGTCCCACGGTAATGTCGGACGTGGCTGATAGTAGTGTAGCCACCTCGACCGTAGGTCAATTCCACTCTAATTCATTTACTGAGGCACTGGAGGAAATACAAAGATGTAAATCAGGGGCCCCCAATGACCCCTGCCCTCCTAAGCTCTGGAATATGATGTCAGATTCAATTGTAATAACACTTTTACACATTTGGAACACGTCTATTGTGTCGGGGGTGTTTCCCGAGTGTTGGAAACACGCCACACTTCTTCCCCTAATGGTGCCCCGGAGGACCTTAGTAATCTCCGACCGATCTCCCTACTAGCTGCCCCAGGTAAAATGCTTGAAAAATTAATACAGCGCCAATTGAATAGCTTCATTGAGGAAAACAGTATCCTGCACGAAACCCAGTCTGGTTTCCCTGTCAGGTTTCAGCACTGAGACCGCCCTCATCGAGGTAGCTGAGTCGGTTAGGTGGTCCTTCGATTCAGCCCCATCGGCTATGCTGGTGCTCCTGGATCTATCTGCCACGTTCGATACTGTCGACCACGGCAGACTCCTGCAGTGGTTAAAGGATATCGGCCTGAAGGATAGAGCACTGGGTTGGCTTAACTCCTATCTGACCGATCGGTCCCAGAAAGTAACTCTGGGTTCCTTCTCTTCTAAACCGAAACGTCTCTGGTGTGGGGTCCCCCAGGGATCGGCACTTAGTCCTTTATTATTTAATGTTTATCTAGCCCCACTTTTCAACCTGATTGCCAAATGGGGGGTCAAGGCTATTTCGTATGCAGACGATACACAGCTTGTCCACCCTTATTCAGAAGTGTCGGAGGCGGCTTTTGGTAAATTTAAGGGCTGCCTCCGTTATGTAGCCAGCTGGATGAATTCCAATAAATTAAAACTGAACGCAGGCAAGACGGAGGTGGTCTTTTTTGGGAAAGGCATACGACCCTCTCCGGACCTGTGGTGGCCATCTGAAATGGGCCCTCCGCCGCTCCCCAGTACTAATGCAAAAAATTTGGGGGTGAGATGGGATGACAGCCTTTCCTTCTCCTCTCACATCCAACAGGTCACAGCAGGGTGTCTATGTAAACTCAGGAATCTCCGCAAGTTTCTCTCGCTATTACCGGTAGACTGCCGGAAAACGGTAGTCCATGCGACTGTCACTTCAAGGCTGGACTACGCGAACGGCCTCTATCTAGGCCTACCAAAATATTTGATTCAACGACTGCAGACCGTGCAGAATGCGGCTGAGCGGAATCCCTGCAATACCTGTTCTGCTGTCGCTCGTGCTGCTGACTGTGGGTGTGCCTCACCGTAGGATCCCTAGCGCTTTTCTCCAGGACTTTTGACGCTTTGTGCCTGCACCTCGCCGGACCCGCTTCGCGGGTCCCGCAGCGCCTGGCCATCTGGGGCTGCTGGTTGTAGAGGTACACGGCTGAGGAGCGGGCAGGCAGAGGAGCCGGCGGGGCTGCGAGCACAGGCAGGGACTCCAGTATCCAGGAGCCCCTGCGCGCCCATTGCTCACACCTGGGCTGCTCTCCCCGCTGGCCACGCCCCCCGCTTGGAGCTGAAAACCGGGCTGAGTCCAACGACCTGTGGAATCCCTGCAATACCTGTTCTGCTGTCGCTCGTGCTGCTGACTGTGGGTGTGCCTCACCGTAGGATCCCTAGCGCTTTTCTCCAGGACGTTTGACGCTTTGTGCCTGCACCTCGCCGGACCCGCTTCGCGGGTCCCGCAGCGCCTGGCCATCTGGGGCTGCTGGTTGTAGAGGTACACGGCTGAGGAGCGGGCAGGCAGAGGAGCCGGCGGGGCTGCGAGCACAGGCAGGGACTCCAGTATCCAGGAGCCCCTGCGCGCCCATTGCTCACACCTGGGCTGCTCTCCCCGCTGGCCACACCCCCCTGTCCACTAACCAATTACTGATAGGGTATAAAACGGACTGAGATACCCGCGTCGCGGGAGCGCGCGGGAGCGCGCCGGGAGAAGCCCGGGACAAGGGCGGGACCGTCTGTGGCCGTCCGGGGCCGCTGGAGGCCGGGCTGGGCCACCCCTCTTACCAGCGTCTCACATCTACTATCACCAGTAAGTGACATTGAAAACCCCAGTTTGTTTGAGATCAATATGGCATTGTCTACAATTACAAACTCTGTCAACAGCCACTTGGTAACTTCGACTGTAGAGTCTGGTCCACTGGCAATTGGCCCCTTAGATAAATTCTTTTTTAATCGTTCAATGTCAATAGATAAAGAGCTAACCCTGGCAGAGAAGCGCGCGGAGCGCAGATTATCAATTGAGATACTTAAGAACACAACGGATAAGTTTCCTAATCTAGCTTATCCAACCCTGGTAACCCCCTTATCATCAGTAAACCTCCCAGTTACAACCGAACATTCTGAGGTCCAGGTTGGAGAAGTAAATAAGTGTGTTGCGATAGATTCAAATAAACCATGTGGTAGTAAATCGCAAGTTACTCTGCACTCCGACTCCGGCCCCCAGGTCATATCGGCCCATCCTAAATCTGGGTCCAAAAGGAAATGGACATCTTCGGTAAAAAAATGTAAAAAGGCGGTTAAACCCCCACAAAAATTCAGGAAGATACACAAACCTGCGAACATTGGAAAGGTTCTTACCAAAGAAGTTCAAAGTCCAGAAAGTGTCTCACCCATGATTCTTGTATCCCTGGACTGCCAAGATAAAGTGGATAATTCCTGTTCTGTCTCTAATGTACCCTGTAAGGATAATGCTTTATCCCTTGCAAATGTACTGCCAGATTTGGAAAAATTGTTTAGATTACTACTTACCCCTATAGAGGATAGAATTGCCAAGCTTGTTGATAGGCTAAATCATTTTGAACAGATAACATTAGACAATTTCTATTCTACTAAATCTTTGATTAAAGCAAATAGGGTGGAAGCGAATACAAATCTTCAGGTCGTTAATAACCCTGTTATCCAGGATAAGGGAAGAAACCCCAGAAATAGCTCTCCTTTAAATACAAAGCAAAGTAAATCTACAACAAAAGCTATTGCAAAAACTCTTGATAGAGTAGGGAGAGCGACCGCTGGTCTTGAACCATCTCAGTCGACCATAATACATCCTACACAGCCCACAATACCCCAGACACAAAATCCATCGGTTGCTGTGAATGCTGAGGCTATATTGTGTCACCAAGTGGGTAAAGTACCAACACCTGTAAATGTAACTAATAACATACAGATAGCTCCAAACACCACGGGGGGAGGAAATAGGGCTAACATATGTCCGTTGGTAAGTAAAACTTTAGTGTCGTCCCAACCAAACAACAGACATCAGGCGCAGAAGCCTGCCCCCCAACATGTCCCCCAAGTTCCCAAATCTATCCCACCGCCCTTGGCAAAGCCGCCCCATAAAAAACCCCCAATTAATCTCACCCCAGACTCCTTCCCATATGTGGCAGTTCTCATCAACGTACCACCACTATCCCCAGGACAGAGAGAAACATTCCAGATGCTTAAAAACAAGACCATGCACTGGTTAAAGGAAAATCGTCCTCTGCCTGGTGATGTCGATGGGCTAATAATAGGGGCAAGGAGAATAGATTGGATGGGATATACACCAAAAACCCTGGGGGGGGATTGTATTGTGCTCAATTTTCAAGACCCAAGGGTGGTGGGATGGATAACAAGGCAGGGATGGGGAACAAACAAGGGTGGTATCGGTATTGTGGACCTCACCTTTTTTTACCCCCGACCCACAAGTGTAACGACTAGTCTACTCAATGAACCCATAATCCCCCCTACCGTATCATGGCCAGTCAACCCTTTACCACCTCGTCCTGTTGGTCATCATTACACCTCAAACACATATTACAACCCCCATGCAGGATGGCAGGACCCGGGATGGGGATATTGACAAACCGGTACAGATAGTGTGGGTGGGATTATTAATGAGCTAAAAGGGTCATTTGATGTATATGGTAACACAATTGTCACAAACCTATCGGTCAATAATATCGAGACGGGGGGATTGCCTGAAGAAGGTGGTCTTAGACTGGGAAGTTTAAGTCCGAATGTTATGATAACACACCCAGCAATAGTAGACTTGACTGTCAATCCAATAAACGACCTAGAAGGGCTGACTAGTTCTATGGATAGCCCAATGTTAGCCCGAGTATTTCCATCCATTAATGCTCGAGATGGGACAAATGTTGGCATTGGTACGCTTCTATCTTGGAATGTCGCCGGGTTGGCTAGCAAGTTGGATTCCCAATCCTGGGTGAATTTCATAAGTGGTTTTGACATTTGTTGTTTCCAAGAAACCTGGGCTTGTGATCCGCTTTTTTGCCTAGGTTACCTGAATTATTGTATACCAGCTTCAAAAGGGGGAAGAGGGCGGCCCAAGGGAGGCTTAACTGTTTGGGTAAGACAGGACCTGCATATTAACATCAAAATGCTGGACCTGGGAGATAGTGATCTGCAAGCACTAAGAATCTCCGTAGTTAAGGGCCAACCGATAGATTTGTATAATGTCTATGCGAGAGGCAACAATGTGACCAATTCACCCACTATTGAGCTGTTGTCTGCTGCCATAGAGGCGAACTCCCGGGAAAGTGCAATGATAATTGTCGGGGACCTAAACAGGACATTTGAACCTTTGGACTGTACAAATGACCTCCTGGAGAGTGAAGAGGACAATCTCTGGGGAGTACCATCTCTATGTTTAAAACCTGTGAAGCGATGGACAAAAGAGATCTTATTATTAAATGGAATTTGTATGGAACACGGTTTAAGAGCACTGAATGGGAGGACACCGGGGGACAAGGAGGGCAGCTACACTTTTGACAATGGTATCAATAGGAGTCGAATTGACTACATTTTGTGTAGTCTCCAGTTGTGGAACGGGGTTGTTGATATGGCTGTTAGGCCCCGGGTGGAAAGTGATCACAACCCCCTATGTGTGACCCATAGGTGGTGGAAAATCTGTACAGGAAATACTATAGAGACATACGACGAAACCCCTGTAATGAGTAACGATGAGCGTAGGTTAAAATGGCCCAAGGTATTGGCAAATGAGGCCACTTTGACCTACATTAGCAACGAGGTTGATAGTGCAATTTCCGCGATGGAAGCTGCGGTTCCAGTGGTTCCAGGGAACAGTTGCATCACCGAAATCCACAATAAGTTATTCTCCCTTCTGAGACCATGTTTTTATATTAAAAAAAGGAAAGGGAAGAAAGCTAAGGAAGTGGCCAGGTGGTTTGATAATCACTGTAGAACAGCACGATTAGAACTGGGACAAGCCATAAGGAATAGGGACCGCGCTGCAGTGATAAAGAATAGGAAACTGTACAAACTAGCCATTTATCGTGCCAAAAAGAAATGGGACGAAGCCCATTGGGCAGAATTAAAAGAGGCCTCTGATAACAAAGACTCAACGCTATTCTGGAAAATTATAAAGTGGGGTAGTGGAGCAGGTCCTGCGAAGCCAGATAATAACATAGCAGAGGAAGCTTGGGTTGATTATTTTAGACCACAGTACGCGAAAGGTAATCATCTCGTGGCAGCTGACAGTATATTATCGGTTTATGCAACCGATAATCTATTCTCTCTTAGAGAAGCGGAAATTGCCATTTGTTCCGCGAAAAGTGGGAGGGCACCAGGTCCAGATGGTATTCCCCCCGATATATTCAAGCACGACGTAACTAGATGGGCGAGATATACCCTCCTTGTAGCAAATGCCCTAGCGAAGGGGGCAGTGGTCCCAGACATCTGGAAGGGTGCAACCATTATCCCAATCCACAAAAAGGGTGATCGCTCACTGCCTGCTAATTATAGGCCTATAAGCCTAATAGCCACCATGCAGAAAGTAGTTGGGAGAATGGTAACAAATCAGCTTATGGACTGGGTAGAAGACAACAACGCCCTCTCTCCATACCAAGCGGGATTCAGGCGATCTACCAGTACCATCGATCAGGTCTTCCGCTTCACCATATTGCGGTGGAAGACCGTTGTACTGGGAAGGGGCTGCCTGTACGTCGCGTTTGTCGACCTGCGGGCGGCGTTCGATCTAGTCCCCCGGTACAAGCTATGGTCGGTTCTCCAAAAGCTGGGGATTCCTGCTGATCTGCTAACATTGATCATGCGACTGCACGAATCCAACTTCGCCAGAGTCCAGTGGGGCGGAAGTGGGGAGACAACGGCGGATTTCCCTGTGGAAAGGGGAGTCCGACAAGGCTGTTCCATGGCCCCTCTACTTTTTTCGTTATTTATTAACGGTATCGTCGAGAGAATGTTGAAGGCTAGTGTGGATGCCCCATCGTTAGCGGACATCAGGGTCCCGATCCTGATGTTCGCTGACGACACTCTTATTTTGTCTAAGAGCCCCATGGGGCTCCAACGTGCATTAAACATTTTCGAGGTTTTTTGCCTGGAGCATGGGCTAGAGGCAAATGTGGGAAAAACAAAATTAATGGCCTTTTCCACAGGACGCAGGAGTTACCCCAAGGTAACCTTAAATAGCAGTAGGCTAGATACCGTTACTGAATTTACGTATTTGGGTGTACAGATCGCAGAGGGTACTGGCTGGACGCACCATGTGGATAAAGTGGTCCTAAAGCACAAGCAGCTTTCAGGTGTTCTAAGGGGAGAACACCACAAATCCAAAACAAAGCCTATAAAGCCAGTAACAACAGTGTATGATGCAAAGGTCTTGGGTGCCACTCTATATGGCGCGGAGCTATGGGCCTGGGATAGCCTAGTGGCTCTCCAGACTTCCGAGAATAAGTTCATGCGAGGGATAACAGGACTCCCACAGAGCACCCCTCTAATCCCATTGTTTTTGGAGCTGGGTAGACGTACCATTGTAGACAGAGCCCGATTGCGCCCAGTCCTCTACTGGAGACGCCTCTGGACGACTCCAGAAATAAGACAATTTGCAGAGGGTTTTCTATGGATTATCAAGGAAGATATCTTCCATAAGATAAAATGGTTAAAACATCTAAAGACCATGTTAGTAAATCTAGGATTTTCAAATCTTTGGAATAATCCCGAGGGAGAAATCTTCCCTAGTAAAGAAGCCCTCAAAGAACAATATTGGGACTGGGTGGGTGGAAAGATGCTGAAAGACACTAGGGCTGACTCTATGTCTGGCCGCTACCTGGAGACAAAAATCCTTCCAGTCCTAGAAAATTACTGGGATAATATTACAGTACCTATGGACAGGAAACTTGTCTTCCAGCTTAGATCAGGTTCTATCCCCCTAAATAAATTGACATCTGGTTGGCACAGACCCACTAATAACTTATGCCCAGCATGTGAAAATGCCGAGGAGAGTATAGGTCATTTCCTCTTCGTATGCCAAGCTTACGTAAACCCAAGGAGAAAATGGCTTTCGCCGGTATGCAAAAACCTGGGGACACGTGACAGTGCTGTGGCTCTAAGAATCCTATGTACAACAAACCAGGATTCGATAGTCATAGGGGTAGCCAAATACCTGGGTTGGGCTTGGGCAATTAGACGACGGTCCTTGGGGGGTAGCAGGTAATCAGGTATTCCTTTTAATAATGTTTTATGTAATATCACTGGTATAAATGGTTTTTATAACGTAAATGTAGTATGAGCTGTACGTCATGTTTAATGAATTTTTTATTCTGTAACTATGTATTATTGTGTATTATCTTGGTTTTATGTGCTTTTATGAGAATTCTCTCGAATAAAGCTTATACAAACAAACAGCATATCCCCTTTAAACAGCATGTATCTCCGCATCTGCACGATCTGCACTGGCTCCCAGTGGCAAGCAGAATCAAATTCAAGGCACTGACCCTGGCTTTCAGGGCTTTACGTGGCGCCTGCCCTAACTATCTAAAACGGAGACTCCCTCGCTATCAGCAGGCAAGATGCCTGCGCTCAAATTGCTTATTTCAACTAGACGTCCCGCGAGTCAGAAATTTTCAAAAAATTCTGTCCAAAACCCAGACTAGCAAGAGTCCCTTATCTGGTCTAATATAAAAAGAAATATGAAGAAGGCAAGAAGGACCTGTGTGCATATAATGTATAAATCATATAGATAAGTAACGTACCAATAGAGATGTAAATCGTCTATTCAGATCTAATTTAGTGTACCCAATATCAAAGGGCACTTTTCAATAAGTGTGCCAATATTCGGCGTCTGTAAGTAAAAAGACACAAGGCTTGTGACAATGCAAACCATTGCGAAAGGTGCATGTTTTCCTACAAAATCTAGACCACGAGTATGGGGCCTACCTGTATGAAACTAGAGTAACAATCTAAACAGTGCAGCCAATCAAAGCAATTGTCCAATATCGCCGATGGTTTGCACAATTAGAAATAGGTGTGCCAATCTCAATCTGAATGGCACCACTTAGTGGAGGTTATCCACCAAACTGTATGTACCTAAAAACAGAAAAAACATGCCTAAGACACCATACATAAATAAAAGAAAATCAATAGCGTAATAGGTGTGTACATTTCTACAGACTCTCACACTCCAACTGTGGCATTAGGCGAGAATGAGATGTACATTACAATCCTAGGCCCTGTACAACTCTACAATCACAGCATGACCAGTCAAGAGCATTTACACACATGAGAACCATTGTGAATGTGTATCTGACATCATCCCTTGCAATCAAACGCCTGTTTCTATCAGTGACCTGCTTTGTTAGCCACTAAATGGCATGTGTTGTCACTATTACAGAGCATGAAACATGGACTCACACTTTAGAATGGAGCGGATGGAATCAGACACCCAATCATGTGAAAGACCAATGTGACAGGTGACATGATTTACCAAAGCAGTAATGTGCTCTTGGTATTACATTGGGCACCAGTGCCGGGACCTGACTTTGGCACACTGACCTATCAGTACTAACCACGCCCTGAACATAGACTTTACCTGCTACCTAGATGTTTAGCATAGGATTTCACAGTTGAGTGCTTTACCATCAACATACTTCACAGACTTGGCGTGACCACACAGAGACCAGTCCAGACATTTCTCAAAGTGCTGACACTTGTTGAGCACATGAAATAGTAAAGAAGGTTATCTCCATGCACATGTTGCTCTCATGCGCTCAGATTACAATTGTATGGCACAACTGTCAATAGCCTGACCATTTTATCCTCACATGTACCAGGTGAAAGGGGCGTACCCATGCATCGACTTATCCTTGTGCATATGCATCTTTTAATACTGAACTGTGGTTTGGTGTGTCTTACACCAGAAAAAGGGCCCACAGGCTAAGATACACATGCCGGGGTCAATATGTTGCACGACAAGGCACATATTCAACCCCTCTCAGCTGCTGGCTGGCTCTCAACTGCAAATCCAGGCCAGGGAAGACCACAGCAAGGATGTGAAGCATTAGGGGGTCAGGAATAGGCATCAGGGAGTTTAAAATTGTAAAAGGTACTAGTGGAGATGAAGATGAGGTTCACAGTATCGAAGGTCAATAATTCACAACAGTCATCTCCTTCCAAAGTTGCTGCCAAAAAGAATGTCCTTCATACCCATGTTAACAGAATCTGGAAAGACGCTGGTGAGATGGGCCTAGTGTACTGCGCATGAATGCACAGCTTTTCATTCTGTTTCTTCCTATCTGCTCTGCCCACTTCACAGGTGTGATCAGGTATTCAAATGTCAGGGCGGGATCTAAGCATTGGAAGACACCTTACATCATTCTACTGCACTGACTAGCAGAGCCTGGCAGCGGTCTTATGGCTGGGCTCTGAGTCTTTATCTGTGTGAAGACTGCCATAGACTCCTTCTTGTGTGACTATACACAGCTTCAAGAGCATTGCACACATCCATTCAATAGAAGGTAGTTCTGGATACCCTGGGGGGTCAAGGTGCCCAAGGAGTCCGTAGTCTTGGAATCTACTGTTTCCTACCAAAAATATTAAGATATCACACATAGCTGCTGCTTCAACCTTAAAAAACATTTATGTCTTGTGCAAGAGGAATTCCAAATGTAGAACTTGCATTCCATATATAGTTCTGACGTTCCAAATTAGAAGTGTCGTTCCAATCTACATTCTAAAGGAATTCTTTCAATACCAAATTAGAACTCTCATTCCAAACTTAGAACGTCCTTTACAAAATAGAACTGTCAATCTTAGAACTCGAATTTCATTTGAGCAAGGCCTGGGCATTACATCATATCTTCATTGTGACACCACAAACACCTTCATTTAAAGTTTGTAAATTTGAATTTGTTCAGAAACTGGAGTTTCTGATCTAAGGGTGTAGTATTCCTGCACTATGATTCTTTCTCTATGTTACCATGTCCTAGCTGCTCAGCCTGTGTGTATCTGTATGTATACCAATAAGAAGATTTTCAGGAGTATAGAATGGAAACTTACATGAAGGAGCACAGAGAAAAATTGTAGAAAGTGACAAAAAATGCATCTCTGTTCTTGGGGATCTTGCAGGGGGGTCAAAGACAAAAACACAAAGACTGAAAGGTTGTGTAGGGGCAGGCAGGAGCCAAACCAGAGAGAGCATGCTGAAAATAAGGCAGTGGGCTGTCACAGCTCTGAGTGAGTCTGAAACTGTGAAATGTGTCAATGGGCTGCGAGCTGTAGCTGTTCTCAGTGTGTCCCAATCCTTATTCTGTATCAATGGGCAGTGAGCTGTAACACGCCGCAGTGGTTACAAAGTTTTATTATGTATCAGCGAGTTGTGACAGGTCTTATTGGGTCCCAAGCTGTAACATATATCCATGGAGCTGTGTCTGTTCTCAGTGGGTCCTAAGCTCTAATGTCAATCAAGGGGCAGCGTGCTGTAACAGACTACAGTTGGGCCCAAGCTGTAGTATGTAGAACTGTGCAGCGAGCTGTAACAGGTCACTTTGGGTCTCAAGATATACCATGTATCAATGGGCAGCGAGCAGTAACTGTTCTCAGTGTGACCCAAGCTGTAGTATTTTTAACTGGGCATCGAGGTATAACAGGTTGCAGTGGGTCCCAAGTTTTATTATGTATTAATGGGCAGCCAGCTGTAACAGGCACCAGTGGGTACGAATGCTTTAGTATGTATTAATGGGCAGCAAGCTGTAACAGGCCCCACTGGGTACGAAGCTTTCGTATGTATCAATGGGCAGCAAGCTGTAACAGGTCTCAGTCGATCTCAAGCTATAATATGTATCGATAGGCAGTGAGCTGGTCAGAAGCAGTTATATGTGCCAATGGATTCACAGATAGCATATCGATGACAAAAACATAATTGTCAAAAATATCAGAAAAAATATAAAATACAAAAATATCGACTCCCATACCTACACAGATAAATACAAAAATATCAATGTAAAAACTTATGTTTAGATTGGGGTGTATTTCTACTGAGGAGTGCCAGAGGGGTGTACCCAGAAAGGAACATTCTTCCATATCCTGTGGGAGTGCCCAGTCATACAGATATATTGGAAAAAGGTGGTCCGCATCATGTCAGAAGTTTTGGAACAGGAAATCTCTTTAGATCCCAGATGGCATGTACTGTGTGTGTCTGGAGAACTGACATGGCCCAAATACCAAAAACTCTGGCTGCAAGTGGCAGCTATGGGTGCTAAAAGAAACATTGCTGGCGCATGGGGGGAGACTCAGCCGCCTAGGGTCTCTCTGTGGAAACGGGGTATGGACTGGTGTTGTGCATGGAAAAAACTATTTAAGAGGGCAGGGGATGTCCCAGTAAATGGGAAAAAGTTTAGCAACAATGAGAAGATTACAGGGGGATTGGGGTGGGTATTGATCAGCTAGGTGGGGCTGGGCTCCGGGATTGGGTGATTCGACTATTATTATCTGAGTGGGTCTTGATTAATAAAATGTATACTCGAATGATATTGTGCAGAACCCTTGTAAGCATATGATCATGTATGTTAAAGCTGACTGCTGTTTAGTAAAAAGAAGTTTAAAAATATCAATGTAAAAAATATTGATTTAAAAAATATCGATTTAAATATATGACACTGACGAAGGCAAGTGCTGAAACGCGTCTGTTGGATTATAATCTGCGCAATAAACTTATAATTAAGTTTAGTCTGCTGTGAGTGCTGTTTCTTTGGTCCCTTGGGACTGCGGAGCTCTGAATATATATATATATATATATATTCACTGAAAAAACCATAGGTTATAAACCATATATAGTTAGGAATTAGCATTTAAAAAACCTTACTTTACTCACACAAAACCATTGAAATTCCATATATAGTTAGTTGTACTAACTATATATCGCGCACCCGCAATCCACTGCTGATCATGTCACATATTACATCATTCATGACATGTTCAGTGACATCACTGATGACATCACTGATGACATCTCAAATGACATCACTGATGACATCACTGATGACATCTCAAATGACATCACTGATGACATCACTGATGACATCTCATTTGACATTACTGATCACATCACTGATGACATCATTCATGTGATAATACGATGAACCTCTTCAGACTCTAATATAACCTTAGATACACTCAGTGTAAACACAGACTCACAGATTGTCACTCATCCATGAAGTTACACACACACCTAGTCAGTCATGCAAACAATCAATCACACCTCCATTTCCTTAACTATACAGTTAAACACACCTTACTTATTTAAACATATACTAAAACATATTTACTCACTTATACAATCCTGGATACAAGTTCACAATGATCCATACAGCCACTCACACATTCACTGGCTCTTATGCACAGTTATTTATATATGTCAACTCTCACATGTACTGTATTTTACATATGTACTTACTTTGACATGTAGCACTGAGATATCTATTCACTCACCAATACAGTCATCCTCACAGTCAATCGCCCATACAGCTGTTTCCACATGCACTTTTGAACCCATACATCTATGCAGAGAGTCATACACCTCCCAGCCACCCATACACACTCTCAGTCTCCCATACAAATACTTGGGCAACCAATCAATAACCCATATAGTTAATCATATAGCTACTGATCAACACATGCAGCAGTTTACAGAACAACAGACATAATGATGCACAAATTAAGACAGTTTAGTCACTAACCCATGCACTCAGTGAGACACATTTAATCACTCACTCATACAGTCAGTCATGCACCTACTAAATCCTTTGTTCAGACACTTCTACATCCACTCATTCTTCAATATGTAAGACATATTTTAACTTTACAGAAACATACAGTCACTGGATGTTGTCATCAGTGATGTCATCAGTGATGTCATTTGAGATGTCATCAGTGATGTCATCAGTGATGTCATTTGAGATGTCATCAGTGATGTCATCAGTGATGTCACTGACCATGTCATGAATGATGTAATATGTGACATGATCAGCAGTGGATTGCGGGTGCGCGATATATAGTTAGTACAACCAACTATATATGGAATTTCAATGGTTTTGTGTGAGTAAAGTAAGGTTTTTTAAATGCTAATTCCTAACTATATATGGTTTATAACCTATGGTTTTTTCAGTGAATTTTCAAGGTTTTGTAAATGCTAATTCCTAACTATATATGGTCTATAACCTATGGTTTTTTCAGTGAATATATATATATATATATATATATATATATATATATATATATATATATATATATATATTTTATATACTGGCCTGACAGTGCGTTCCATCTCTTCTGACCTGGAGGCCTTTCAACTTCCCCAGATGGTTTCCCAGCCTACCCATCTGGGTGGGCATATTTTGGATCCCCTGTTTACTAATCTGTTGGGGATTCAAATTACCTCTGTCTCTCCGGTGGAATGGACAGACCACTTCTTGGTGTCCATCCTCTGCCCTGTTTCGGCCACTCCTTCCATCTCTACGGCTAGACGGGTTCAGAAGAGGGCTTGGAAAAAGCTTAGGTTAGAGGACCTTCATCGTCTTCTATTAGAGGAGCCGCTGGGCCCTTTGACGGATGTGGAAAGGGGGTATGACCTCTTCTGTTCATGGATAACTAGGGCCTTGGACTCTCTGATACCTATTGTTTCTACTAAAATCAATCCCAGAGAGTCGAGTCCCTGGTACGATGGCACTCTCCGGGCCCTAAAGGGTGCCTGTAGACGAGCAGAGAGGGCTTGGCGGAAAACCTATGGGGCTGATCTAAAAGCTGCATACGCCAAGTCCGTTAAGCTCTACCATCGAGCTATCTGCCGAGCTCGTGCGGCTTTTTATGCCACCGAATTCCGGAACAGTCCGAACCCGTCAAAAGCTATCTTCAAGGCCGTAAAAGATCTCACGGCGAAGCGGACTACCACTACGACCGTAAGCTCCCTTTCCCATTGTGAATCCCTTGCATCTTACTTTTTGGGGAAGGTCCAAGCTATATATAGGACATTCCCTAGTATAGGGTCCACTGCGGAAAGTATTAATGGGGTTCGCCATCAGACTACACTGCTTGTTTTCCCCCCCCTCACCTTGGATGGTTTTGACAAACTTGCGTTACAAGTCAAATCTGGGTCTCCATCCGATCCAGTAAGGCCTGCTCTCTTCCGAGACCAAGCTTTTATGGGGCGTACAGCTGTATGCTCCCTTGTCAACCTCTCCTTGGAAACGGGAACTGTTCCATCTAAGTGGAAACAAGCTGTGGTGTCCCCGATTATTAAAAAGCCCACTCTGGACCCTTCCAAGCCTGAAAGCTATCGCCCCATTTCGTTGTTACCCTGGCCAGCCAAGATCACTGAGGCCCACGTCAACTTGGCCCTGTCTGAACATCTGACTCGGACCAATGCCCTCGACCCCACACAAAACGGATTCCGTGCTGGGCACAGTACGGAAACTGCGTTACTTGTGATGGTGGAACATCTCCGGGCAAGGTTGGATGCTGGTCAAACGGCGGCGCTTATTTTGTTAGATCTTAGCGCCGCCTTTGATACGGTAGACCACAGCATCCTCCTGCGTCGACTCGAGGACACTGGCATTGGCGGTCAGGTGTTGCAATGGTTCCGCTCCTTTTTAGATGACCGCTCCTTCTGTGTTGCCATCCCTCCCTTCAAGTCCAACTACCAACCACTGGCCATGGGGGTTCCGCAAGGGTCCTCGCTGAGTCCCACGTTGTTCAATCTTTACGTGAGACCGCTAGCTGATGTCGCTAGGCAGTGGGGCCTTACTTTGGTCTCATATGCCGACGACACTCAGCTGGCGGTTACTCTCAGCGGGGATGCGGAAATTGAGGCCCCCAGGTTTCAGTCCGGACTGAAGGCGGTGGCTAGCTGGCTGACAGGCAATTGCCTTCAGCTAAACGCCACTAAAACAGAGGTGATGGTCGTCGGGAAGGGAGTGGAGTTGTGGGGTGACCACTGGTGGCCCTCAGAGTTGGGACCTACTCCGATCTCGGTATCGGAAGTGAAAAATCTGGGGGTATGGCTGGATGCGGGCCTCTCCTTTATAGGCCATACTAAAAGAACCGCGGCCTGTTGTTTTGGTCTCCTGAGGGGCTTGAGACCTGTTCTCAAGTTCTTTGATGCCCCGACCAGGCAGCTGGTGATCCAGGCTACTATCATCTCCCGCCTGGATTACGCCAGCTCTCTCCTGGCTGGGGCTAACCAGGCTGAACTAACCCGTCTACAACGGGTTCAGAATGCTGCGGCGAGGGCGATTGTTGGTTTGCCCAGATTCTGCTCAGTGACTGGTGTCCTTCGCTCCCTACACTGGCTTCCGGTTAGGAAGCGCATCCTCTTCAAGGTCTTGTGCCTTGCTTTTAAAATCTTGAGAGGCACAGGCCCGGAAATCCTGTCGAGTTGTCTGTCTTTTTATGTCCCTGCCCGTAGCCTCCGCTCTCAAGGTCTGGCCCTTGCGGTGGTTCCCAGATTCAGGCTCAGCCGCATGGGAGGCCGCTCGTTTAGGGTAATGGCTGCGTCAGCATGGAACTCCTTGCCTGTTGAAATCCGCTTGCTGGAGGACCTTCTGACCTTTCGGAGGGCTATAAAAACCTTCTTGTTTTAGCTGTTTCTTAGTTTCTGTTCTTAGCCTCTCGTTGTGTTACGGGCTACCTTGTCTCTGCGCCAGGACGCTCCTTGGCTGGAGTATCTGTGCGCACAATAAATAGTCGTAACATAACATAACATATATATATATATATATATATATATATATAACATTTCTATGGCAAAATGAAACCCCTTATTTTGTTCCTTTTCAAATTAAATGTATTAAGTGTTACCACTTTATTCCAATCAAGATGACTTCAGGTGTGCCATACTTTTGTCATAAGTAAGACTGTTAGCGTTCTAGTTGTTCTTTAAAACACTCTGGGACTTTCTGTCACTGGGCTATAGTTGGGCTACATCTGGCTGATATTTGGGCTACATTTGTTTTTTTTGTCTCTGGCGGCCATCTTTGGGCTACATTGGGCTACATTGGGCTTCATTGGGCTACATTGGGCTACATTTGGGCTCCAACATATATATAGCCCAATGTAGCCCAATATGTATTTTTCAAAGTTAATTTTCGTAAAAACCACTGGAGCATATATCTTGAGACATAGCAAAGGCACATCGGGCTACCAGTCCCTACAATTTTGCCAAGTTTCGTGGAAATCCATTCAGCCGTTCGAGCTAAAAGTGAGTCCAACCGCCCTATGGAAAACTCAATGTTAAAAACACGTTTTGGGACCCCCCTTTTTTCTCCGCCCCCGCTTGACGAAACCCCCCCAAATTTTCAGGGGCTGCTCAGAAACAAAATGTTCCATTTTCCAGAAAATTTCAGCCAATTCCGTCCTCAAACGCCAAAGTTATTCAACATAGAATTTTCAAAAATCCCATAGGAAAAAAATCCTAACTATATATACCTACTGGCGACCGCCAGTAGGTAATATATATATATATATTATATATATATATATATATATAGCATTTCTATGGCAAAATGAAACCCCTTACTTTGTTCCTTTTCAAATTAAATGTATTAAGTGTTACCACTTTATTCCAATCAAGATGAGTTCAGGTGTGCCATACTTTTGTTATAAGTAAGACTGTTAGCGTTCTAGTTGTTCTTTAAAACACTCTGGGACATTCTGTCACTGGGCTATAGTTGGGCTACATCTGGCTGATATTTGGGCTACATTTGTTTTTTTTTGTCTCTGGCGGCCATCTTTGAGCTACATTGGGCTTCATTGGGCTTCATTGGGCTACATTGGGCTCCAACATATATATAGCCCAATGTAGCCCAATATATATTTTTCAAAGTTAATTTTCGTAAAAACCACTGGAGCATATATCTTGAGACATAGCAAAGGCACATCGGGCTACCAGTCCCTACAATTTTGCCAAGTTTCGTGGAAATCCATTCAGCCGTTCGAGCTAAAAGTGAGTCCAACCGCCCTATGGAAAACTCAATGTTAAAAACACGTTTTGGGACCCCCCTTTTTTCTCGGACCCCGCTTGACGAAACCCCCCCAAATTTTCAGGGGCTGCTCAGAAACAAAATGTTCAGTTTTCCAGAAAATTTCAGCCAATTCCGTCCTCAAACGCCAAAGTTATTCAACATAGAATTTTCAAAAATCCCATAGGAAAAAAATCCTAACTATATATACCTACTGGCGACCGCCAGTAGGTAATATATATATATATATATATATATATATATATATATATATATATATATATATATATATATATATATATATATATATATATATATATATATATATATATATATATATAATAGAAATATATATTAAATGTATTAAATATTAATATTAATTTTAACACTATTAATTACATTAAATATACATTTAACAAAAGATAACAAATAAACTTCCCAATTCAATCAGTGCCAAAGTAGGGATAGATTTGGATAGCAAAATATTTAAATTACTATTCCAACTCCAGTGAGTGCAACAGTAGGGAAAGTGTTGGATAGCTGAGGGGTAAAGATTACTATTCCCACTCCAGTGAGAGCAACAGTAGAGAAAGTGTTGGAGAGGGGATGGGAAATAATTTACTATTCCCACTCCAAAGAATGCAACAGTAGGGAAAGTATTGGATAGCAGAGGAGAGAAACTTGCTATTCCCACTCCAAAGAGTGCAACAGTAGTGAAAGTATTCAATAGCGGCGGGGTAAAAATGACCATTCCTACTCCAAAGAGTGCAACAGTAGGGTAAGTGTTGGATAGTGGAGGGGTAAAAATTAGTATTCACACTCCAGTGAGACTAACAGTAGGGAAAGTGTTCGATAGCTATGAGGTAAAAATGACTATTCTCACTCCAGTGATTGCAACAGCAGGGAAAGTGTTGGATAGAGGATGGGTAAAAATTACTATTCCCACTACAAAGAATTCAACAGTAGGGAAAGTATTAAATAGTGGATGGGTAAAAATTACTATTCCCACTTCACTAAATGCAACAGTAGAATAACTGTTGGATAGCAGAAAGGGAAATTACTATTCCCACTCCAGTGAGTGTACCCGTAGGGAAAGTGTTAGATAGCAGAGGGGTACAAATTACTATTCTCACTCCAGTGAGTGCAACAGTAGGAAAAGTGTTGGATAGTGGAGGGGTAAAAACTACTATTCCCACTCCAAAGAATGTGACAGTAAAATGTTAAATGTCGTATACTTGTAAAGCGCACAGCTGCCCCAGCAAAGGGGCGTCCCGGCGCTGTATACCGCTGGGGAACCCGTCCTGGCTTTCCCTGTGGGATGGTCCCTACTGGGAATCCCCAAGGTGGAGCCAGGCATCCCCGGCGTTGGTGGGGCCGTTGTGGAGATTAGGCAAGCTAATGCCCAGAGTTGCCGAGTGGGACCCCAGGTTAGAGTAGGCACCGAGGCGAGAATTGTTGAGTCCGCTGACCCTGGTCCACGACCCTGCCGCGTCGGGAATTGAACCCTGGTCCCGGGCCGACTTCTGCTCCCGGGTCTGCCGCCTCTAACCAGTGAGCCACACCACTCCACAGTAGGAAAAGTATTGGATAGCGGAGGGGTAAAAATTAGTATTCACACTCCAGTGAGAGAAACAGTAGCGAAAGTGTGCGATAGCTGTGAGGTAAAAATTACTATTGTCACTCCAGTGAGTGCAACAGTAGGGAAAGTGTTGGATAGAGGAGGGGTAAAATTTGACTATTCCCACTTCAAAGAATACAACAGTAGGGAAAGTATTGAATAGCGGAGGTGTAAAAATGACTATTTCCACTCCAAAGAGTGCAAAAATAGGGAAAGTGTTGGATAGCGGAGGGGTATAAATTACTATTCCCACTCCAGTGAGAGCAACAGTAGGGAAAGTGTTGGATAGTGGAGGGGTAAAAACTACTATTCCCACTCCACTGAATGCGCCTTGATGCCTTTGGGCTTAGTAGCGCGTTATAAGATTTATTTCATTCATTCAATGCAACAGTAGAATAACTGTTGGATAGCGGAGAGGGAAGTTAATATTCCCACTCCAGTGTGTGCAACCGTTGGGAAAGTGTTAGATAGCAGAGGGATAAAGTTGACTATTCCCACTCTAGTGAGAGCAACAGTAGGGAAAGTGTTGGATAGCGGAGGGGTGAAAATTACTATTCTCACTCCAGTGGGTGCAACAGTAGGGAAAGGGTTGGATAGCGGAGGGGTAAAAATTACTATTCTCACTCCAGTGGGTGCAACAGTAGGGAAATCGATATTGTTGACCCCGAGAATCTGTATGTCGATATTTCTGACCCACAATATTTGCAACTCGATATTTGTGCAAGTCGATATTTTTGATTCAATATTCTGTCTCTGCACTGTGGCAATGGGAAGCAAGCTGCAGCAACCTGCACTGGGTCCTGAGATGTATTATGCATCAATGGCAGAGAACTGTAAGACACCACAGTGGGTCCAATATGTAATATGTATCAATGGGCAGTGAGCTGTAACAGGTCTCCGTGGATCCTGAATTGTAACATGTATCAATGGGTAGCAAGTTGTAACAGATCTCAGCAGTGGCATAACAAAAGTTGAAGGGGCCCCCCTGCAAGGTATACAGAGGGGCTCCCGTTCCAGATTTAATCCAGAGCTCTCAGGTCTCAGTACTGTGCAACACCCGTCTACTCTAAATGCAATGACTAGTGGGATGTGGGATGACGACACACCAACAACAAAGCTCAGACTGATAGGAATTATAGAGCGATCCTCGCTTCTCAGTAAAAGGAAAAAACATGTGGCTCCGCTCATACTTAAATCAGCAGCCAGGGTATCTACCATAAAAGGTTTCAACACTGATTTAAATCACCACTAGACGTGTGAGAAAAAAGTTTTTAAAAAGTATCACCTGTTATCAAAAAAGGAAGAGGAAGTGGGATTCAGTGTCAAATCCATCTTCTGTGGCATGGTAATTGTAGGGTAGGACTGGGACAAAAAAATTGCCCTGGGCTCCAAAATAAAAACGGTCCCCCTTTAGCAAACCAGATGGCGATAAAAGTGGCCCACATTAGTAAATCAGGCCCGTTTTGAACTTGTAAAAACACGCTCTATGGGAATTTTGCAAGTCATGAGAGACAGTATGTATTTGTGTTTGTGGTGGGAAACAACAGTGAAAACCATTCTACCGAGCAAAAACCCACAAACTGCAAAAACACAAGCCCACACACTGATCTGTGAGACCTGTGAGACCAGCCTCTCGGGCACTGCCAAACTGCCCTACAGGCAAGCTAGACCCCAGACCTTTTGAAACAGCACACCCTACTTACATACACAAGCCGCCGTCTCACCCTCTGCTAATGTCACAACGGGCTGGATGTATGAAAGGGTTTCCCATTCAGCGTTAATGGGAAAACATGTTAGTACATATGGTTCTAAGTCGCACCAGATGAGTACCAGTGGCGGCTGCTACCTGGAAGCAGTAGTGGTGCGGGGTGGGGGGATCGGGTTAAAATAAATTATCACACACCTCATGGTTGGCTGCCTTCATCCTGGCTTCTTGGGGGAAACAGGAAGCAGGTAGCACCAGGGCTCTCACGCTTCCCGCAGTCAATCACAAGGCTGCAATGCAGTGTTGTGATTAGTCTGAGTGCCGTGACATTGCGCTCACCCAGGGTCTGGAGGGGTTGGCATTTTCTCCACGCAGGGTGTAATGCAGCCTAGGTGGAGAACATGCCTTGTGCGCATGACTGTTTGGAGGGCCCGAGAGGGCCGGCCAAACACTCATGCTCACATAAGGAGTGCAAACCACTCCTCCCCTTGCTCTGAGTGCAGCCCCACCCCACAAAGACGCCGCAACAGGAACAAATACTACGACGATAACCTCAAGTTATTATCATTTTCTTTTTTACACTGCATAAAGCAGTGGGGCGATGATCCTCTGCCTTAGCGGAGGAACCACCACTGATGAGTACGTTACTCAAAGCCTTGCCTTTCACCCACCCATGCCACTAGCCACTCCCCGAGGGCCAGATGTACGACCATTTGCATTAGAGACTCGCAAATTGGAGCTACAATTGCGAGTCCCTAATGCAAATGTACAACAGTGTCTGAGACACTGTTAGCGATGCCTAATGGGGTCGCAAATTGCATGCCTCATGCATATTCATGAGGCACTTGTAATTTGCGACCCCATTAGGAATCGCTGGCCCTCCCTTAAAGGAAAACGGTCTGCATTTTTTTTTACAATGATGCGACTTGCTAACCTGAATGGTCATACATCTGGCCCTTAGAGGTGTATACATTCATTCTGTATGCTAAAAACCCACTGATTGAGAAGCATGCAGATGCAGGCTCTACATATTGGCATCAGTCAACAGGTCAGTGTTATAGGCTTCATTGTCCGCAGATATTTTCTGAAAGGAAGCGGCTTTCGAAATATAGAAGGAACTCGTTCTTACTCAGCTATCGTGAGCTCTTATAATTGTCTTTAAGAGTATAATATTAGAGTACTGTATGAATAGGCATTTCAGGAATACGTATCTACCCGTCTACCTGTTTACACCCAAACATGCCTGTCCGCTATCGATCATATCATTGGATTTTCTGTCTTTTTGGAATTCTGTTGTGTCTGTCTGAATTTGTCTTTTTCCCTCTATATATCTAATTTTCTATCTATTCATCTTTTTGTATTACTATCTTTTTACGTGGTTTTCCGTTCATTGGTCTGTTTTCTGTCAGTCAGTCTTTCGATCTGTCCCTCTGTTTGTCTGTCTTTCTGATAAAGCATCTTTCTCTATATACCTCTGCCTGTTCTTCTGTGTATCTCTCAATCTTTTTGTCCATTCTTGTGTGTAGTACTCTAAAGGCCCCTGCATTATCCATCCACACAATCACTCACCCATTCTAATTCATTCATCCATCCATACATTCATCCATATATCCATTCAGCAGTCGCTGTCTCTCAATTTTCTGATTCAATCTCTCTCCTTACCTCTCTTGTTATATGTTTCTATTTCTATATATCTCTCTAGGCCCAATTCACAAACCACTTTCTATAAATACTTTTGTCCTGCTTCTTACTCCGAACTTAGGTGGGCCTCTAAAGTCACTACGACTAACATATTAATTCTAATAACATCACGTGTGTGATTTCAAATGCATCATTGTTTTGTTGTGTGATGTTGTATTAAAAATATCCCACAAACTTTCAGTATGGGTGACTCATTATTCAATTGCTATTCTGAAACATTTACAAGTGAAAGCTGATTTGACCAGGCTAAATTTGAAATAGCAAGATCAAGCCTTGTTTAAGGGAATTGGTTTGGCTTCTAAGTGAAAGTGCTGCTTTACAAAAAAATGAGTGTATGAGTATTGTGGATGGATGAATAGGTGATTGCACACAATGAGTGAATGGTTGGATGGATGTATGATGCAACCGACTCAATGACTACTCCCCCCATTAACATGGTCACTCATCTTTGCATTCATGTAATCACACATTGACTATTTTTTTCATTTGTCACTCACCAATTTACAATACCACAGACACAAATTTGCCAATTGATGCACTTTCAGGTATAAGTCTGACTTATTGGCCTCCCCAATGCTTTCTCTGACAGAATCCCAAAATATTGCTTGGGAGGGAAGGATTAAAATGTGTCCTAGTTGTGGGGGAGTATTACCTGCTGACAAAAGCAGGGACAACGGATCAGTCTTCGCTGCCCTTGCAACCAACTCCTCAAGCAATTGTAAAACCCGGAATGTGTCCTACTTGTAATTGGGCCCCAAGTGTCTTATTGGGTGACCCATCTACCTTCGATCGAATCATTAGAAATGGGGTAGCTTGCTTTGTAAACATGGGCCTGCTTGTGGATTCTATCAGTTTGGTGAAATAACGCTTGAGCTGTAGCTGAGTGTAAGTGGATGAGATGCGGAGACTGTGCGGATTTTGCAGAGATGACGGCAGAACAAGAGGTGCCGGATGAATTTTAACAGATGGCTAAGATAAATTTGGTCAGTTTCCACTAAGACACATTTTTTTTATATAGGCTTACTTTTAAAACCATGAATTTCATAGTGTGCTTTAAAGCTTACAAATGTCTGGGGAGCAACAGTTTTTGCTTACTTGTTATTGCAAATATGCTTTTGGCTTCTCTAATAGCGTATCGATCATTTGAGAAAACGGATTAGTGGATCACATATTGTAAAAATCTACAAAAATCCAAGTTTCACTTTACCAGTCATTTAAACTGGTGAAACACCACTTTTTAAGGAAAACTGCTGTTGTCAGCATTGTTTGTCAGCCTACAGGGGCTGCGTTTGATGGCAGTAATTTGTAGCTCAGTCTGTGCTGAGGGGGCCCCCTGCAGCTCGGGGCCCCCCCGCAACGCTGGGCTGCGGGGCCCTGTGTTACGCCCCTGGATCTCAGTGCCTCCCAAGCTGTAACATGTATCAATGGGCAGCGACCAGGAACAGGCCGCAGAATGTCCTAAACTGTAATATATATATCATTAGGCGGCCGGCTGTAACAGGTCTCAGTGGATCCCAGGCTGTAACATGAATCATTAGATACCGAGCTGTAACAGGTCTCAGTGCGTCCCAATCTGTAATATATATCATTGGGCGGCCGACTGTAACAGGTCTCAGTTGGCCTCAAGCTGGAACATGTTTCAAAGGGCAGCGAGCTGTAACAGGCCTCAGTGGATCCCGAGCTGTAACATGAATCAATAGACACCGAGCTGTAACAGGTCTCAGTGGGTCCCGAGCTGTAACATATATCAAGGGTCAGTGTGCTCAGGCCGCAATGGGTATGAAGCTTTATTATGTATCAATGGGCAGCGAGCTGTAACAGATCTCAGTATGTCCCGAACGGTAACATGCATCGACGGGCAGCGAACAGGTCTCAGTGGGTTCCGAGAGGTCAAATGCATCAATGAGAAGCTGTAACAGGTCACGGGGGGTCTCGAGCTGTAACTTGTCTCGCTGGGCAGCAGGCTGCTACAGGCCGAAGTGGGTTCCAAGGTGTAACATGTATCAATGGGCAGTGAGTTGTGGCAGGCCTCAGTGGGTCCGAAGCTGTAATATGAATCAAATGGGCAGAGAGCTGTAACAGGCTGCAGTAGGTCTGAAGATGTAATTGCCGTTATTAGGCCCCGATCTGTGACACGCTCAAAGGCCTCATGGGCCTCATGCAGCTCTGGGCATCAATCAGCCTCAAGTAGTAACAGACATTAATGTGATTCAAGCTGTAATCAGTATTAATGGGTCTCAACTAGTAACAGGTACCAATCGCCTTCATTCTATAATAGGCATTAATGGCCCCCAAGCTAGAATAGGCATCAGTGAGCCTAAAATTGTAAAATGCATCAGTGGATTCTCAAGATGAGCTTCACGGTAGACCGTGTGCCTGGGTATGAGTTACTTGGTAAAATGAGTGATTCCAGCTGGTTATGGCACCCCTACAACATGCAATGACGAGCTTGTTCCCCCCAGAATGGAGAAAGATGATGTGGACATGAAAGGACCAGTCCCTTTACTGCTAATGGATATCTATAATTCCAGAGATATTTTTTCTCCCATTTATCACCTTAATTGACCA
Source organism: Lissotriton helveticus (assembly GCF_964261635.1). NCBI lineage: Eukaryota > Metazoa > Chordata > Amphibia > Caudata > Salamandridae > Lissotriton > Lissotriton helveticus. The sequence continues at coordinate 77,144,598 of NC_136059.1, forward strand.
CGTGGGTAATTTGATCCGGGGGGAGGAATTGGGGTTGTGGGTGGGGGTGTAGCTCCACTGTTTACTGCCCAGTCCTCTTTTTCTGGTTACAGTCCTTGCAGTGCCGAGAAGCTCCGCCCAGAGATTGCCACCTCTATGGACAGGTGCGAGGCTTTCAATATTCTTTTGATCTTATGAAAGCAGTACCTTTCTTTCCGTGTCTCTCTGCTTCTCTCCTATTCAACACAGGGTCTATCGTGGGGACTTTTGCCCATTTTTTTTCCTGTTTCCTGAACTCAGTGACACATAAAATGTGTTGCCAGGGTGATAATGCACCTTGACAGCCAGAGCAGGCACTACACATGCCCCACCAGCAGGGTGCGTGTATCCTGCAGGCCTCCAGGCCTTCACTCCAGGGGCAGCAGTCACTGAACGTGCCAGGAAAGAGGGAACGTTTCTTGTACCAAAATTACCCAAAATGCACCATTGAGCTGTGTATCGTCATGGACAGGGCCAGCTTTAACACTGGTGACGCCCAGAGTGACAATGTTTTTTGGTGCCCCCCCCCATGACCACCTGCGTAACAAATTCCCGCACTACCACCACTCGGTAACAGTCTCCATAACCACTCTCACTCAGATGCATTTAATTCGATTTATAGTGTCACTCATAAAAGTGAAGGGTGTCAGAGTACTTTACGTTGGAAACACATTACTCAATCATATGTGCGGAAATCATTGTATAGAAAATGTTACATAAGACAGAGTGGTAGGATTTATATGTCATCCATTCTGGTAGGCAGTAAAGTTTGGGTGGGCTTGATCTGGAGAAGCACAAACTCAGAATTTAAAACGTAAGACCATGATTGGGGATTATCTTTAATAATTGGAATTGATTTCTACCCAAATCAACACTTGGTACAACTTTTGAATATTGAAAGTCTGGGAAAAAAATTAATTCGCTCTAAACTATACTTAAAGTCTGCATTTCAGTTCTTTGATGACAGTTAATAGCTCCCGGATTTTTATTAGTTTTTTAACTAATAAACTACAAGTAACAAAACAAAGTATCTGACAAAGCAGTAACCCCCTGACCTATTTACGTTTTGTTCACTTTGGGATTTGCATGATGCACACTCTATGCAGCAGGCATATTGACCCTCTGCGCTAACTTATGATGAATCAAAACATCCCCAGTCAAAACTCCAACTAGACAAAACTTCTTTCTCTTCAGGAAGAACATCACATCGCTCACCCTAGTAGGCTTGACATTTTTATTGTCGGCTGAAAATTGCTGGAGGTCAGGAACACTGCTATGGGTGCTTTTAAAAACAATATAGTATAGCAAACAGGCGCCCTCATGCAAAGTCAGCACCCGGTGCGGTGGCACCGGTGGCACCGCCCTAGAGCCGGCCCTGATCATGGACGTCATTTAAGGGTCGAAGCTGCGACCCCTGGCTTGCCCTCTGCTACCCCTGGCACTACCTTTATGCGACCCCTGGCCTCAGAGGTGGCAAATTCAGTGGCAGGAACACAGGGGCAGCTGGGGCATCACACTCTTTATTTTCTGTCAATTCTTTATTCCACTAATGTGTAAGTATGAGTGTGTGAGTGAAAGTGGGTATCAAAGGGTGTGTAATGTCACTGCCACTACCCCTGGTATTATGGGGAATTGACGTCCATGTATATCTGTTGTTATTTGGTAGCAGTTTGTGTTACTCCAGTAAGTTATTTTATGTGTCTAGCTTAAGGTGTGCTTGTGTGGTGAATGACTTGTAGAGTGAAACCCCTCCAGTTGTAGAAAAATACAAAAAAAGTCAGAGCAGCAAAGTTTTAGGAAACACCAATGAAGTATTTCAAGCATTACCCTATAGACATGCTTATTTCCGGTATCAGCTAAATATACTGCCTCTAGCTTATGTTAAAGGCGCCTGCAACAGACTGTTTCTCACCAAACAGAGTTGCTCCCTCACCTGCCGTTACATCAGCCCCCCATCTTGATATCAATTTATTGCCTATATTTGTTGAATGTTTTTACCACTTGGAAGTCTTTAGAAATAAGTTGTAATCCTTATTGTGGACAGGTATTGTGTACTGCCACTCCCTCATGCAACCAACATGAGTTCTGGATTTGTGGTAGGTCTGAGAGATGTTGGGTTGTCTGAAATGTGTTTTTTTTTCCAAATAAATGTTTATTTAGTACATCTATTGAACTGATGACACACGCTGAAGGACTTTTAGGCACTCGAATATCGAAGTAGCGGCTGCTCCCATTGCGAAGTGGCGAAGCGGGGGAGGGGGAATACAAACCAAAAACATCACAGAAGACAGAACTAAAAATATATAAAATTGCACTTACCTGGTCCGACGGCTGCCCACCTGCTCCCGATCCTCATCTTTCTGACTTCAGACACTGCTGCCCACTGTGCAGGATCCCAGATGCCAATCCCAGGGCTTATTTCACGCTGGGAATACTATTTTCTGGTTCGGTCCCCAGACAGGAACTAGGAGCCTTTGTTGGTTCTCCTCCCGGCTGTACAACACAGCTAAGGGTTGGAGAAGGCTACCTGCACATGACGGTCTGGCCCACCACTTCCCCCATACTCCTGATGCTGTAGCATCAGTAAGGATGGCCCAATGCCCATCCCTATTATATCATCTTTGTAATTTTTGTAAAAAACAAAAATCTAGAATAAACAAATTGGTAATTGCACAAAAAAAATTCACAAGTAAGAAATAAAACAATGGCAGAGTAAGATGATAAACCAAACAGCAGCGAATAAAGTGAAGAAAAGAAAAGACATGAACAATCGATGTTGGAAAGAAATGACATAAGGAGCAGGGAAAATTACATGATGAAAGTAAAAATGCATGATCAAGAAATGAAACAATAAAATAAAGACAGAATAAAGAATGAAGAAGAAACAAATGAGAAAGTATGGACGAAGGAATGAGAAAATATATTCTGGACAAGAGAAAGTCTGAGAATCAACTTTAGAAAGAAGAAAAAAATGAGGAGCGAGGGAAGGCAATGAGATAAAAGAACAAAATTAAGACTAAAACGATACAAAACACACAGCCCACAGAAGAATTAAACAAGGAAGGAATGAAAGAAAGTGTAAGGAGAATGAAGTGAGATGTAGATGTTAAAACAGAGAAAAGAAAAAAGCCGGAAGAAATTAGCCGGGAAAAAGAAATCAAAGACCGTGCACGCCCCTTTCATGCAAGACAGGTCAAATTAGCACAAGTTCATGGGTAAACTTGTGAGCAGTAGCACCACGCCAAGGTTTTGACCTATGCTACTGAACATTCACACCATTCACCCCTTCATTCACAATACCTTGCTTCCCATTAGACCCACAGACATTCCGCACCCAGCTCCAGATAGGGGCGGTGCCAGAGTTCCTGGAGCTCAAGGCAAAATTGAATTTGCCTGAGGGAGAACCCCAGAAATTGCTATTAAAAGCTGTTTGGAACAAAGACAAGGAACCTCATAAGGCCTTACCACACCTCATGGAAGGCTCCGCCCCCACCTCAAAGTGCATCTCACTGGTGGTTTGCAAGGTGCTGCCCGGTTTCTCCCACTGAACAATCAAACAAGTAAATGGCAGAGGCCATGAGAAGCAGAGCTGCCGCGGCCATCCTGTGAGTCTGATGTTAGCTCGGTGGCCCCAGGTCCCCCATTCTCTCCATTCATAGCCCAGTCCACAGACTGCACTCCCACTGTAGGCATCCCCGACTACGCCTCTATACACAGCCGAGTGGTGAATTATGTCATAAAGCCTGTAAAGGCCAGGGTATGATGTAGTAGATGACATCACAAGGGATTGTTGGGAAATGCTGATAACACTCCAGGAAGCAGGAGAGAAAAGACAGGAAGAAAGCAGCTAGGAACAAGGCACAGAACAGGAAGAAAATGAAATCAAAGACAGAGCACACCCCTTTCATCCAAAACAGGTCAAATTAGCACAAGTTCATGGGTAAACTTGTGAGCAGTAGCACCACGCCAAGGTTTTGACCTTTGCTACTGGGCATTCACACCATTCACACCTTCATTCATACTACCTTGCTTCACATTAGACCCACAGACATTCCGCACCCAGCTCCAGATAGGGGCGGTGCCAGAGTTCCTGGAGCTCAAGGCAAAATTCAATTCACCTGCAAAGAGAACCCCAGGAATTGCTATTAAAAGCTGTTTACTGCAATGACAAGGAACCTCATAAGGCCTTACCACACCTTATGGAAGGCTCCGCCCCCACCTCAAAGTGCATCTCTCTGGCGGTCTGCGAGGTGCTCCCTGTTTTCTCCCACTGAACGACCAAACAACACATGGCAGAGGCCTAGAGAAGCAGAACTGCCACGGCCATCCTGTGAGTCTGATGTTAGCTCGGTGCCCCCAAGTCCCCCATTCACACCTTCATTCATACTACCGTGCTTCCCATTAGACTCACAGACATTCCGCACCCCGCTCCAGATAGGGGCGGTGCCAGAGTTCCTGGAGCGAAAGGCAAAATTCAATTCATCTGCAAAGAGAACCCCAGGAATTGCTATTAAAAGCTGTTTACTGCCACTACACGGAACCTCATAAGGCCTTCCCACACCTTATGGAAGGCTCCGCCCCCCCCATCTCAAAGTGCATCTCTCTGGCGGTCTGCGAGGTGCTGCCAGTTTTCTCCCACTGAACGACCAAACAACACATGGCAGAGGCCTCGAGAAGCAGAACTGCCACGGCCATCCTGTGAGTCTGATGTTAGCTCGGTGCCCCCAAGTCCCCCATTCACACCTTCATTCATACTACCGTGCTTCCCATTAGACTCACAGACATTCCGCACCCGCTCCAGATAGGGGCGGTGCAAGAGTTCCTGGAGCGAAAGTCAAAATTCAATTCGTCTGCAAAGAGAACCCCAGGAATTGCTATTAAAAGCTGTTTACTGCCACTACACGGAACCTCATAAGGCCTTCCCACACCTTATGGAATGCTCCGTCCCTCCCACCTCAAAGTGCATCTCTCTGGCGGTCTGCGAGGTGCTGCCTGTTTTCTCCCACTGAACGACCAAACAACACATGGCAGAGGCCTAGAGAAGCAGAACTGCCATGGCCATCCTGTGAGTCTGATGTTAGCTCGGTGCCCCCAAGTCCCCCATTCACACCTTCATTCATACTACCGTGCTTCCCATTAGACTCACAGACATTCCGCACCCCGCTCCATATAGGTGCGGTGCAAGAGTTCCTGGAGCGAAAGGCAAAATTCAATTTGTCTGCAAAGAGAACCCCAGGAATTGCTATTAAAAGCTGTTTACTGCCACTACACGGAACCTCATAAGGCCTTCCCACACCTTATGGAATGCTCCGTCCCTCCCACCTCAAAGTGCATCTCTCTGGCGGTCTGCGAGGTGCTGCCTGTTTTCTCCCACTGAACGACCAAACAACACATGGCAGAGGCCTCGAGAAGCAGAACTGCCACGGCCATCCTGTGAGTCTGATGTTAGCTCGGTGCCCCCAAGTCCCCCATTCACACCTTCATTCATACTACCGTGCTTCCCATTAGACCCACAGACATTCCGCACCCAGATCCAGATAGGGGCGGTGCCAGAGTTCCTGGAGCTCAAGGCAAAATTCAATTCGCCTGCAAAGAGAACCCCAGGAATTGCTATTAAAAGCTGTTTACTGCAACGACAAGGAACCTCATAAGGCCTTACCACACCTTATGGAATGCTCCGCCCCCACCTCAAAGTGCATCTCTCTGGCGGTCTGCGAGGTGCTGCCTGTTTTCTCCCACTGAACAACCAAACAACACATGGCAGAGGCCTCGAGAAGCAGAACTGCCGCGGCCATCCTGCGAGTCTGATGTTAGCTCTGTGCCCCCAAGTCCCCCATTCACACCTCTTTCACACCATTCATAGCCCAGTCCACAGACTGCACACACACTGCAGGCATCCCCGACTATGCCTCTATATATAGCAAAGAGGTGAATGATGTCATAAAGCCTGCCAGACCCAGGGGTGTGATGTAGTACATGATGTCACAAACCTGCCAGGGTCAGGGGTGTGATGTAGGAGATGACATCACAACCGATTGATGGGAAATGCTGATAACACTCAAGGCTGCCTTTGGGGACCAGTGATACATTATGTTGGTAGATATAGGTCCTTCTGTCGCATAATATCACAGAAGCAGAATCTGTAAAGGTGATGGTGAGATGGGCCTAGTGCACTGCACATGAATGCACAGCTTGTCATTCTGTTTCTTCCTATCTGCTCTGCCCATTTCACAGGTGTGATTCAGGTATTCAAATGGCAGGGTGGGATCTAAGGGTTAGAAGACACCTTACATCAGTCTTCTGCACTGACTAGCAGAGCCTGGCAGCGGTCTTATGGCTGGGCTCTGAGTCTTCGTCTGTGTTAGCCTGCCTGCTGGCCTGGCCTCCCATAGACACCTTCTTGTGTAACTATACAAGGCTTCAAGAGCATTGCACACATGCATTCAATAGAAGGTAGTGCTGGATACCCTGGGGGGTCAAGGTGCACAAGGAATATGTAGTCTTGGGATGTACTGTTTTCTACTCCCAAAATTAAGATTCCACACATAGCTGCTGGCTGCATCAACCTTAAAAAACATGTATGTTTTGTGCAAGAGGCATTCCAAATGTAGAATTTGCATTCCATACATAGTTCGAACATTCCAAATTAGAAGCCTTGTTCCAATCTACATTCTAAAGGAATTCTTTCAATTCCAAATTAGAACTCTCATTCCAAACTTAGAACATCCTTTACAAAATAGAGCTGTCAATCTTAGAACTCAAATGTTATTTGAGCAAAGCCTGGACATTACATCATGCCTTCATTGTGACACCAAAAACACCTTCATTACAAGTTTGTAAATTCGATGTTGCGCAGAAACTGGAGTTTCTGATCTAAGGGGTGTTGCAAAAAGAGTATCAGAACTGCATTTTGTGGGTTTCTCATGGACACATTTGGTCAGGTAAAACCTTATGGAACTTGTCCATGGAAAACAGCTCTGTGCTTGGGAAAAACCCAACAAAATCTGGGCAAAAAGGTGGACATCAGCTATAATTCTCCTGTGCTGAGAGGAAAGTGCCTAGCAGTGCAATATTCTGCATCGTAGAATGTTTAAACACTACAGTATCGTCGATTGAAGTAATGAAATTTCTGATGCGGTGTCGGCACAGCACTGGTCATTATGGGATCAGTGTCATGCTGCAAGAGCACGGCTGTCACATGAGTGTTCGTGCACATTATAGCATTAGCCTGTCAATGAACCAGCACACAATCACAATGTTCTCCCAGTCAACTGCTCCACCAAAGAAGAGGATGGACAGATCCAGGACCATTAACTGATCCCAAGGAGGGGGAAGGGAGAATAGGATGCTAACTGGGGAGAGAATGATATAGGGACTGTGGGTACCATCTCAAATATTAATCCTCATATTTCTTCACAGGTATATACCATTTAAAAAAACTATTTTACATGTTTCTTTTTTATGTTAATGCACTTTATTAATCTGGTATTTTAATCTAATTTAATTTTCAAAATAGCCACAATTCCCCTGAGTAGGGTCTGCAGACGACAGGTTAAGAACTGTTGTTACAGACTGAAGTATTTGAGAAAAGAATGTAAAGGAAATGAAAGTTTGTTAATTATCAGAGTAGAAATTAGAGTTGTAGAAGACTGGATCAGAAAACCAACACATGATGGAGGCGCAAGTTGGAGTAATCTTCGGGCAGACCCAATTCTCTTATTCGTCACAGCAACCATCGCAGAGTGCTCTTCACTTGAGAAAAATTGAAACATTTCCCACAATTTTAAGATTTTTTCCAAAGTGCAAGTAGTTTGGTTCACACATTAGGTTTGGAGAATTGACATGAATCAAAATGGAAATGTCATTTCTAGAGAAGGGGCTTGATTGACAAAGTAATATGAATGATAAAAGACAAATCTGTTTCTGTAGAAAGGCCAGTCCTTTCCTGCCATTTTTAATTCATCCAGTGGTCTTGTTGTAGATAGTGCTTTATGATGTTGCGCGCCTTTGTGCACTATAGCAGAAAAATATGGTATTACAGACGGAGCCAGAGACATTTGGGTAGCCCTTTGATATGAATTGCGCTGGTGCATGTCTTGTGCTGGTGCCGTCACTAGCAGGTATTCCCTCATTTGAACTGCATGTGACCCATGAAATTGAAGGAACCTATTGCATGTACTCCCAGGGATGTTACAAAGGTGGGAACAAGGACAAATAAGCCATCAGTAGGTGCAGTGATAGGACAACACACATGAGGTGAAGTACGGTCAGTGTGACCCCCTGAGGCACAACTTTGGAAAGAGGTACAGAGTCGCAGGGACACCCCAATTACCCTGTGCAGGAGGGTGTAGTCTGAATCCCAGCTCCTCTATTTGTTGAAATCCTAAGGATTTTTAGAAGAAAACCCATATGCCCATGATAGGTTCTGACAGAGGACAATAATCCTGCTAATAAGAAGATGTGCAGGAGTACAGAAGGGAAGCTTACATGAAGGAGCACAGAGAAAATTGTAGAAATTGACAGAAAATGTCCCTCTGTTCTTGGGGATATTGCGGGGGTCGAAGACAAAAACACAAAGACTGAAAGGTTGTGCAGGAACCAAACCAGAGAGAGCATGTTGAAAAATGGGCAGCGAGCTGTCACATGTCTAAGTAAGTGTCTGAAACTGTCAAATGTATCAATGGGAAGTGAGCTGTACCAGCTCTAAGTGAGTCTGAAGCTGTAACATGTTTCAATGGGCAGCGAGCTGTAGCTGTTCCTGGTGTGTCCCAAACTTTAATCTGTATCAATGGGCAGTGATCTGTAACAAGCCGCAGTGGGTACAAAGCTGTAACATATATCAATGGGCAGCGAGCTGTGACTGTTCTCAGTGGGTCCTAAGCTGTAATATATCTCAAGGAGCAGCGTGCTGTAATAGGCTGCAGTTGGACCCAAGCTGTAGTATGTAGAACTGTGCAGCGAGCTCTAACAGGTCAATGTGGGTCTCAAGATATAACAGGCATCAATAGGTAGCGAGTAGTAACTGTTCTCAGGGTGTCCCCAGCTGTGGTACTTATAACTGGGCATCGAGGTATAACAGGTCGCAGTGGGTCCCAAGCTTTATTATGCATTAATTGGCAGCGAGATGAAACGGGTCTCAGTCGATCCCAAGCTATAATATGTATCGATAGGCAGTGAGCTGTAACAGGCCGCAGTGGGTCAGAAGCAGTTATATGTGCCAATGGGTTCACTTGTAGAATATCAATGACAAAAAACATCAATGTTAAAAATAACAGAAACAAATATAAAATACAGAAATATCGACTCCCATACCTACACAGATAAGTACAAAAATATCAAATCAAAAATATCGATGGAAAAACTTATGTTTAGATTTGGGCGTATTTCTACTGAGGAGTGCCAGAGGGGTGTACCCAGAAAGGAACATTCTTCCATATCCTGTGGGAGTGCCCAGTCATACAGATATATTGGAAAGAGGTGGTCCGCATCATGTCAGAAGTTTTGGAACAGGAAATCCCTTTAGATCCCAGATGGCATGTACTGTGTGTTTCTGGAGAACTGACATCACCCAAATACCAAAAACTCTGGCTGCAAATGGCAGTTATGGTTGCTAAAAGAAACGTTGCTGGTGCATGGGGAAGGGGGGGCTGTGAGAAGTTGGCCTGGTATATGATGTTCACTAGCTCTAGTGATCACCTTGTACCATGCCAAGCAACCCTTATGATGATTGGTTGTAAGTCAACCTTATAGACAAGCTATCCTAGGGGTAGCATGGACTAAGCAGTCTTAGGCTAAACTCTGTAAAGGCATGTGAAGCAAGCATTTTTACCATACACAATCCCCTTGAATACCAAATGAAAGGACACCACACAGATATATATTGAAAATATATATAGATTTATTTCTACAAATATCCCCTATACTCTTTATGAGCACAGAAGCAAATGCGTTAAAACAAAACACAGTTTAAATATACAAAAGTTGCACAATTTGGATGAGCCCTAGGGGCCACCTAAACCATATACTAAAATAGTGGTATAAGAACCACTATGGGGAAAGGAAAGAGGCCTAGGGCCTGGGGAATCGCTGGAGCTGTTCGGGACTAGCAGTGATGAAGTCGGGAAAGGCCCGCGGGACTCGGGTGCAGCGCTTAAAGCGCACGCATGCACCAATGCAATGTCAATGGTGCGTAAAAGTTACAAAGTTAGTGTTTTAGGAACCTTCCGATGGACCTACAAGGATAAAACTTTAGACACAGGCACTAGAGGTGTATACCAGTGTGGGAAAACCGGCGTTGCTGAGTTACCTCACCCACAGGAAGCGGGTGCACAGGTGCGAAGTAGTTTCGGGTTTCGTCACGCAGGTCGATGGTGCTTGGAGCTGAAGATGCTTCAGGCGGGTCGTCGAGGAGAGTTCCGGTGGGTCCAAGGGTGGATCTGAAGAGGTGAAGACCTGAAAGCAGAGGGGACAATGTTCAAAGTCACTAGCCAGTGACTACCGTGGAACCAGGATGGAACCAGGCAATGTTGGGTGCAAACAGGTGAAGAAGTGAAGATTGTCTCTGCAGTCACGTGGACACGAAGAGGTCAAGTACGCCCAGGCGTTGGTCACGAGCTGTCCCACAAAGGGTCTCGCTGATGGCAGTGTTGGCTTCTTGATCGGAGCAAACAGGCCTTGGCTAATGCAAGCCATGCAGGAATCAATGCAAGCTTCTCACTCGGACCAGCAAGGTCAGAGCGGGTGCTCCTTTTCAGGGTAGCAAGGGCCAGTCTGGAGCAACTAGACCAGTGGTGTAGTTTGTAGTTTTCATTGCCAAGATGGCCGCTAGCCGCGTGGCAAGTGGCCGGGATGGCGCGTCGAGTGGCAAAGTGCAAAAGGGCCTCACGCAGATCGTGGAGATGCTGGGGGGCTGATCTTCAGTGCATATGCTGCTCGGTATCGGGGCTTCTCAAACCCCAAAGCACAGCGTCGAAGGTTCCTCGGGTGCTGCGCAGTCAGCTTCTTGGGGGTATTTCAAGGTGTCCGGTCCCACGTCTCTCGGTGCCTCCACGGGTCTCTTCTTTTCAGGGACTGTGGATCGGGCTCTGAGATATCTGGGAATCTAGGTCTTGTTGGGCTCTGGGCTCGGGCTCCGGCGGGAGGCGGCGGCAAAGCAGACGTCGAGTTGCTGGTTGGTGCCTGTATTCACAGGGTGGTCACTCCTTGGCCACAAGGGAGATTCTCTTCAGTCTTTTGTGCAGCAGAATGTCGAAGTCCAGTTTTCTTCTCAGTTTCAAGTCGAGTTCAGGATGATCTGAAGTCTTGGGACACAGCTCCTACTCTTATTCCAATTCTAGGGGCCGGATTACCTGCTAGGTCCCTCCTCTGGGTGGGACCAGGAAGGGGGGCGGTTACACCCCCTTTCCTTTGTCCAGCTTCGCGCCAAGACTGGGGCTGGAAAGCCCCAGCACCGGTTTGAACTGGCAAATTCACAGGGACACCTTTTGTGCCCCAGGCATGTCTGATTCTATTCAGCCCTGTCCTACCCAATACACAAAATCCTGTCTGGGGTGGTGCTAGCACCTCCCAAGGCAGGAAACCCTTGGTCCAAGCCTCCCTCGCTGGAAGGACTCCCAGCAGCAGGAGGTCAGACTTGTGTCTGCGGTGGCAGCATCCATTTTGTGATGCTAAGGCTCACGTTTAACTTTAACCGGGGTTCAGGTTAGGTACATGTCCTGTCCCTCTAGAAGGGTGGAATGCTACCCCAGTCACCAGAAAAGGCGAGGGGGTAGTATTCCAATTCGTATGACACCTTACTCGACATGTTTTGATAAAGCCAAACCAAAGATAGCATTTAACCGCGAGGTTCATAATGCACTTAAGAGTATATGGTATGGCAGTATCATGGAACAGCTAAAGGACTTGGTTCCGAAAGCTGCAGACAGGCTCAGCTCATGCCAGAGCACCATCTCACATATTTCCAAGCACTCTGCCTCCAGGATTGATGAGGTCTTTCATAGGAGTGGCTGATAGGAACATATGTGTCCATTTTAGGTTAGATATAGGCATTCTATACCTAAGTAAGGGGTGATTACACCGACTTACCCCAGCTGAGTGATCAGCCAGTTGTGTCAAATATGGAGGCCAGGCCAGGGGTGGCACAATACGTGCTGCAGCCCCTGGTAGGCCTTGGAAGCACCTATGCCCTGGGTACCTGGGGTACACTGTTACAGGGGCCAATAAGGTGAACCAGTTCCAATTTCGTAAAGCACCTAATGTGCATTGGCATTAATTTAGAGAGAGAACAGCAGGCTGTGGGTCTGATTAGCAGGCCCACAGCCACATTAAGTCATAAACCAGTGAAGCAAAAAGCAAAAATTTGGGGTGACCATAGGATAGCAGACCCTACTCTCCTACACAATCCCCCCCCCAAACGCAGGGACCTTAGACTAACCTTGACCAGTTGTGTCTTCATGTTCTAAGTGGAAGTACCTGGAGAGACCATCTGCATTACCATGGTCAGTCCCTGGGCGGTGCTCCACTGTAAAGTCCATCCCCTGTAGGGAAATGGACCACCTGAGCAGTTTGGGGTTTTCACCCTTCATCTGATTAAGCCATAAGAGGGGCTTATGGTCGGTCTGAATCTTGAAGTGAGTGCCAAACAAGTATGGTCTCAACTTCTTCAGGGCCCACACCACAGCAAAGGCCTCCCTCTCAATGGCTGACCAACGTTTCTCTCTGGGGGTCAGCCTTCTGCTAATAAAAGCAATGGGCTGGTCTTGACCATCTACATTAAGTTGTGAAAGTACAGCTCCCACTCCCAACTCAGAAGCATCTGTTTGGACAATGAACTCTCTTGAGTAGTCAGGACTCTTCAGGATAGGTGCAGAGCACATGGCCTTCTTCAGGTCATCAAATGCCTTTTGACAGTTTACTGTCCACTGAACCTTTTTGGGCATCTTCTTGGAAGTCAGATCATTAAGAGGAGTCACAATGGACCCATAGTTCTTAACAAACTTTCTGTAGTACCCAGTCAGGCCCAAGAAAGCTCTGACCTGAGTCTGGGTAGTTGGAGGGGGCCAGTCCTTTATGGTCTGGATCTTACTCTCCAGTGGTTGAACTTGGCCTCCACCTACAAGGTGGCCCAAGTATACAACCTTACTCTGCCCTATCTGGCACTTGGTTGCTTGATAGTGAGGCCTGCCTTTTCCAGAGCCTCTAGCACTTCCTTCAGGTGGACCAGGTGATCCTCCCAGGTGGAGCTAAAGACAGCAATATCATCCAGATATGCTGCACAAAAGTCATCCAACCCAGTAAGGACTTGATTCACCAACCTTTGGAAGGTGGCAGGTGCATTTTTCAAACCAAAGGGCATCACCACAAATTGATAATGCCCACCTGGGGTAGAAAATGCAGTCTTGGCTTTAGACCCCTCAGCTAACCTGATTTGCCAGTAGCCAGCTGTCAAGTCAAATGTGCTCAAATATTTGGCAGAAGCCAATTTGTCTATGAGCTCATCTGCCCTTGGAATAGGGTGTGCATCTGTCCTGGTGACAGCATTGAGTCCTCTGTAATCCACACAGAACCTCATCTCTCTCTTTCCATCTTTGGTGTGAGGTTTGGGGACCAGAACCACTGGGCTAGCCCAGGGGCTCTCTGAAGGCTCAATGACACCTAATTCCAGCATCTTTTGCACCTCAGTCTTGATACGATCTCTGACATGGTCAGGTTGCCTGTAAATCTTGTTTTTCACAGGAAGACTGTCACCAGTGTCCACCACATGGGTAAACCAGTTAGTCTGACTGGGTGTCAGGGAGAACATATGTCGATATGACTGCAAAACGTGTCTACAGTCATTTTGCTGATGTTCAGTGAGGCTGCCATCTAAGGCCACACCATCAACTGAGCCATCCTCAGGGTTCTGAGTCATCAGGTCTGGGAGAGGGTCACTCTCTTTCTCCTGCCCCTCATCTGTAGCCATGAGCAAGCCCATGTCTGCCCTGTCAACATATGCTTTCAGCCTGTTAACATGGAGCACCCTGTGGGGGCTCCTGGGAGTTCCTAGGTCCACCAAGTAGGTAACCTCTCCCTTCTTTTCAATGATAGTATGGGGTCCAGACCATTTGTCTTGGAGTGCTGCTGGGGCCACTGGCTCCAACACCCATATGCCAAGCTTTCTGTAATTCTTGGCTAGCCTCAAGGTTTTTGGATGCCTTCTCCATGTACTCAGCCATCCTGGAGCGGAGACCAAGTACATAGTCCACTATGTCTTGTTTGGGCTTTTTGAGAGGTAACTCCCATCCTTCCCTCACCAAACACAGGGGTCTTCTTACAGGGTGCCCAAACAACAATTCAAAGGGGCTGAAGCCAACCCCCTTTTGTGGGACCTCTCTGTAAGCAAACAGAAGGCAGGGTAGAAGGATGTCCCATCTTCGCCTGAGCTTTTCTGGTAATCCTTTGATCATACCCTTTAGGGTCTTGTTAAATCTTTCAACAAGCCCATTGCATTGTGGATGATAGGGAGTGGTGAAATTGTAGTTGACGCCACATTCCTTCCACGTAGCTGTTAAGTATCCTGACATGAAGTTGGCACCTCTATCAGATACTACCTCCTTAGGAAACCCCACTCTGGAGAAAACTCCAAGTAAGGCCTTGGCCACAACAGGAGCTGTTGTGGTCCTAAGTGGAATTGCCTCTGGATACCTGGTGGCATGGTCCACCACCACCAGTATGAATCTGTGCCCAGATGCTGTAGGGGGATCCATTGGACCTACAATGTCAATCCCCACTCTTTTAAAGGGCACCCCCACCACAGGTAGTGGTATCAGGGGGGCACTTGTGGGACACCCCCGCGCCGCACGGCCACCAGCTGCTGCGTGTGCCCCCAGCCGCCTCTGCCTCAGCGCCGCCTCGTTGCCGGCTCCCGCCGCTGCGAGTGGTTTTTTGTGCTATTTTGACAGTGATTTGTGCTTGTATTTTGTAACTTGTTTTTCCTTGTTTTTTCCCCGCTTTTTCGTGCATTTGTGCCTGTTTTCTACATTGTTTTCTCCTCCGTGTTGCCCTCCTTCCTTGTTGTCCGCCTACCGCCTTCCTCGACGCCCCCCGCCCTCCCTTCCCGCCACCGCCGCTTAGCCACGCCCCTTTTTGCCTTCTGTAACCCTCCCCGCTCCCGCCTCCCAGCTGCTCCGCCCACCCGCGCACTTGGCCTTAAATGGCGACCGTGCGACGCAGGTGAGTGTGACCCACTTGTGGGACACCCCCGCGCCGCACGGCCACCAGCTGCTGCGTGTGCCCCCAGCCGCCTCTGCCTCAGCGCCGCCTCGTTGCCGGCTCCCGCCGCTGCGAGTGGTTTTTTGTGCTATTTTGACAGTGATTTGTGCTTGTATTTTGTAACTTGTTTTTCCTTGTTTTTTCCCCGCTTTTTCGTGCATTTGTGCCTGTTTTCTACATTGTTTTCTCCTCCGTGTTGCCCTCCTTCCTTGTTGTCCGCCTACCGCCTTCCTCGACGCCCCCCGCCCTCCCTTCCCGCCACCGCCGCTTAGCCACGCCCCTTTTTGCCTTCTGTAACCCTCCCCGCTCCCGCCTCCCAGCTGCTCCGCCCACCCGCGCACTTCGCCTTAAATGGCGACCGTGCGAACGAGCAGCGTTGACGCGCAGCGGGCGCGCCGATTGTGCGCCGAAGGCGCGCCAAAGGTAAGCCCGTCTGCGCCCGTCCGCGACCGGATCGCGACCAGCGCCAGGACCCCTGGCCCCCACCGACGGAAGCCGACCCGACGAACCTACAGCGCCGCCGACCTCACCGCACTCAACACCGGCCACATCCCAGGATGTCACCGAGCCGCCCCGAAGCACACCCACGGACCCTTCAGCTGCCTCGCCTGCAAGTTCACCTGCATCCGGACCTTCCCTGCACCCGACAAGCCGAACTCCAGCAGCACCCACCTCAAGTGTATCCTGCTCAACACCCGCTCCGTCCACAGACACGCCGTAGAACTCTGGAACCTGCTCGACACCAACGCCCCCGACGTTGCCTTCATCACCGAGACCTGGATGAACGCCTCCTCAGCCCCAGACATCGCCATCGCCATCCCAGAGGGCTACAAGATCACCCGGAGGGACCGCGACAACCAGACCGGAGGAGGCATCGCCATCATCCACAGAGACACCATCCGCATCACGACCAACACCGACGACACCCTCACCACCGCTGAACACCTGCACTTCCAGATCCACACCAACCCGAAGACCACCCTCAGAGGCACCCTGATCTACCGACCCCCGGGACCGCGCACACGATTCAGCGAGGACATCGCCGACTTCGTCAGCCCGCACGCTCTCCCCTCCGCCGACTACATCCTCCTGGGGGACCTCAACTTCCACCTGGAGAACAACAACGACCGCAACACCACCACCCTGCTCGACAACCTCGACAACCTCGGACTCAAGCAACTGGTGACCACCCCCACCCACCTCGCCGGACACACACTCGACGCCGTCTTCTCATCCAGCAAAGACGTCACCTTCAGCCACGCAACAGGACTCCACTGGACGGACCACAGCTGCGTCCACTTCACCTTCAGAAGAACGACGATCCACCACCTCCAGCAACAGGTTGCTCGAAGAAGCTGGAACAAGATCACAGCCGACCAGCTCACCGCCTCCCTGAGCCAGCACCCTCCCGCCAACTCAGCGAACCCCAGCCAGGCCGCCGACAACCTCACGAAGTGGATCAGCAACTGCGCGGACGAACTCGCCCCCCTAAGGACCCCGCCCAGCAGATCCTGCAGCAGAAAAACACCATGGTTCACCGACGAACTCAAGTGCTCCAAGAAGAACTGTCGAGCCCTCGAGAAAGCCTGGAGAAGGGAACCAACGACGGACAACATGACCACCCTCAAGCTCGCCACCCGGAAACACCACCAACTGATCCGCGCCACCAAGAAAAATGCATACAAGGACCGGCTGGACAACAACGCACACAACTGCAAGGAACTCTTCAACATCGTGAAAGAGCTCTCCAACCCCAACGCCGGAAACAACGACATCACACCGTCGCAAGACCTCTGCAACTCCCTCGCGTCCTACTTCCACAACAAGATCACGGACATACACAACAGCTTCAACAACCAACCAACGCAAGCCACAACCGCAACGACGCCACCACCCACCACCCTCCGCACCTGGACCCCGATCAGCACCGAAGACACCATCCGCACCATGAACTCCATCCACTCCGGATCTCCGACTGACCCCTGCCCTCACCACGTCTTCAACAAGGCCGACGCTGTCCTCGCACCCCACCTGCGGGACATCATCAACACCTCCTTCGACTCCGCCACCTTCCCTGAGAGCTGGAAGCACGCCGAACTCAGCGCTCTCCTCAAGAAGCCCACAGCAGACCCCACCGACCTCAAGAACTACCGTCCCATCTCGCTCCTCCCGTTCCCGGCCAAAGTCATCGAGAAGACCGTCAACAAACAGCTGGCCGCCTTCCTCGAGACGAATGGATCCCTCGACCCCTCACAGTCCGGCTTCCGAGCGAACCACAGCACCGAGACCGCCCTCATCGCCGCCACCGACGACCTTCGAACTCTGATGGACAACGGAGAAACAGCGGCCCTCATCCTCCTGGACCTCTCCGCGGCTTTCGACACTGTCTGCCACCGCACCCTAGTACAGCGCCTCAGCAACATCGGAATCCAGGAGAAGGCACTGGAATGGATCACCTCCTTCCTCGACGGAAGAACACAAAGAGTCCGCCTACCACCGTACAAGTCAGAGGCCACCAAAGTCATCTGCGGCGTACCCCAAGGATCCTCGCTGAGCCCAACCCTCTTCAACGTCTACATGAGCCCCCTCGCGGCCATCGCACGCCAACACAACCTGAACATCATCTCCTACGCCGACGACACCCAGCTGATCCTCTCCCTGACCAACGACCCCGCCACCGCCAGAGCCAACCTGCACGAAGGGATGAGAGACGTAGCCGAATGGATGACGACCAGCCGCCTGAAACTGAACTCAGACAAGACGGAGGTCCTCATCCTGGGCTCCACGCCCTCCGCCTGGGACGACTCCTGGTGGCCCCCCGCCCTGGGCACCGCACCCAAACCGACGGACCACGCACGCAACCTGGGCTTCATCCTGGACTCCTCCCTCTCCATGACCAGACAAGTCAACGCCGTCTCCTCGTCATGCTTCAACATCCTGCGCATGCTACGTAAGATCTTCCGGTGGATCCCCACCGAGACGAGGAAGACGGTCACCCAAGCCCTCGTCACCAGCCGACTGGACTACGGCAACGCCCTCTACGCCGGAACCACTGCCAAACTCCAGAAGAGACTCCAGCGGATCCAGAACGCCTCGGCGAGACTCATCCTCGACGTCCCCCGACGCAGCCACATCTCCGGACACCTGAGAGATCTGCACTGGCTCCCGGTCAACAAGAGAATCACCTTCCGGCTCCTCACCCACGCGCACAAAGCCCTACACGACCAAGGCCCGAGCTACCTCAACAACCGGATCAACTTCTACACTCCCAAGCGCCTCCTCAGATCAACCAACCACGCCCTCGCCGCCGTCCCCCGAATCCGAAGAGCGACAACAGGAGGAAGATCCTTCTCCTACCTGGCCGCCAAGACCTGGAACTCACTTCCGACCAATCTGCGCCTGACCCAAGACCACCTCTCCTTCAGGAAGAAGCTCAAGACCTGGCTGTTCGAGCAGTAGCGGCACCCCCCCCCCTCCCAGCGCCTTGAGACCCTACGGGTGAGTAGTGCGCTCTACAAATGACCTGATTGATTGATTGATTGATTGATTTGTGGTACCACCTGCTTTGCCACTGGCTTGGCAGGTTACACAGGAGCGACAAAACTCCTTTGTATCTTCAGACATGTGAGGCCAGTGAAAGTGACAGACAAGCCTGTCCCAACTCTTATTCTGGCCTAGGTGTCCTGCTAAGGGAATATCATGGGCCAAGGTAAGAAGGAAGCCCCTAAATTGCAGAGGTATGACCAACCTCCTGGTTGTACCAGGCTTGGGGTCTTTACCCTCTGAATAAAGGAGCCCATCATCCCAATATACTTTATGGGTACCTTGAGCATTCCCAGAAGCCTCAGCAGCAGCCTGCTGTCTGAGGGGTTCAAGAGAAGGACAGGTTAACTGACCCTGCCCCAAGTCTGCCCTAGAAGGTCCCCCTGTCCCCAGAAACTCAACCTGATCAGGTTCAAGCTCTTCAGGGACAGTTCCTTCAGGGGTCTCAAGATCATCTTCCTGTGAAGGCTGATCCTCACTTGTAGGCAGTTGGGAAGGCACAGCCGTTACCCTCCTGTTCCTTGTCTTGGGAGGTGCTTGGTCCATTGTTCCAGGATCCAAGACCTGAGGTTCAGAGAGGCACTTTTTGGCCTGTGACCTGGTCACAGCAAGGACATGTGATGATATCCCTAACATCTCTGCATGAGTCCTCTACTCAACTTCTGACCATAGAGAGCTCTCCAGGTCATTGCCCAACAAACATTCAACTGGGAGATCTGCACTAACCACAACTCTTTTTAGGCCAGTTACCCCTCCCCAGGAAAAGTTAACAATTGCCACACTATGTGTAGTAGTGACATTGCTGGCATTGGTCACCGGGTAATTATCACCTGGGATGTATTGTCCAGGGTCCACAAAGCTAGGTGTCACCATAGTGACACTGGCACATGTGTCCCTGTATGCTTGAGCCACTTTTTCATTAATCAAAGGCGTCTGCCTGTACTTGCCCAGATTACTGGGACTGACAGTAGTGGATAAATCAATTTCCACATCACAAATCAGAACAGCCTGTGTAGGGGTTCTGACTAGGCCAGAATCTCCCTCAGTTCCCAAGGTGATACCCACTACCCCCTTAGTTTGTGGACCAACACTGCTAACTGTACTAGTGGGTGCGGGTGCCTTAGGGGCTGCAGTGTTGGGGGCTCCACCCTTTTTACAATCACGTGTCAAGTGAGAGGTGTTTTTACAAATACTACACCAGGGTTTTCTTTGACCTTCTTTCTTCTTCTTCTTAGAAGTTTGGGACCCACCCTCAGTATTAGTTTGGGGCCCTGTTGAAGACTTCTGGTCTTTAGCTTTCTGCTCCCCACCCTTCTGGTCTGTTTTCTTTTGGTCACCACCCTGGTTCTGGTTCTGGTTCTTTTGCTTAACTCTGGTTCTAACCCATTTGTCTGCCCTCTTTCCAAATTCTTGGGGAGAGGTTAGATCTGAGTCAACCAAATGTTGATGCAACTGCTGGTTCTGACAGTTATTTAAAATCTGTTCTCTCATAAGCAAATTGTACAATCCTTCATAGTCTGTAACCTTACTTCCCAGCAACCAGCCCTCCAGAGCCTTAGTGGCACATTCAACAAATTCAGACCAGTCCTGAGTCTGTGTCTTCTGGGTATCTCTGAACATTAACCTGTACTGTTCAGTGGTTAAGCCTAACCCATCAATCAGAGCACTCTTCAGGACCAGGTAGTTTCTAGAATCCCCATCACTAACTGTGAGGAGTCTGTCTCGGCCTCTACCTTCAAAGGAGAGCCACAAGATTGCTGCCCACTGCTCCTGAGGGATCTGCTGTACTCTGCAGGCTCTCTCAAGTGCAGTCATCCATTTGTGGATATCATCCCCAGCTTTGTAGGGGGGCACAATCTTACTCAGGTTTCTATTGTCATAGGACCTGTCTTTATCCTTAGGGATAGTGCTGCCACCAGTAGATCCTAATCCAGTCTCTCTAGGCTGCTTTGCTCTAGCAAGCTTCTCTTTGGCCAGGGCAACTTCTAATTCTTGCTTCTGGATCCTAAGTTCAGCCTCTCTCATTTTGGCCTCATGTTCCCTTCTCTGAGGGCTAGTCAACTCCCTTCTGGAGTGACCATGAGAACCTCTAGAAGCATGGGAGTGATTGGACTCACCTGAGTGATTCCTCCTCCTCCTGGGCTCCTGGTTAAGTCCACTTGGGGGTCTGAATGGGTTGGACCCACTTTCAGTCCCAAATAGGCTTAAGTTAGCCTGGTTAAGCCTGCTGACTAACACCTGACTATTTCTCTCATCATCAGACCCTCTTTCTTCCTCCTCCTCCTCTTCTTCCTCATCCTCGGGCTGAGTATCCCCAGTAGTCTGGTTTTCCTCATCTATCTGGATGACAGGGACAGGGGCATCAGTGTTATCATCTTCAGAGGGAGAGCCTCCATCTCCAGTCCCTAAGGGCCTGGTTTGGAGGTCTTTAGAGCTTCAGACTTGTCTAAAAGCTCCCTGAGGTGGTCTGCTGTAGGGGTAGGACCCGTTTTGATTCCTCTTAAGGAACACAGCTGCCTCAGTTCTTTAAAAGTAAAGATAGCAAATTTGGATGGTGCCCTTGGAGGGTCACTCTCAACAGAGATAGGTCCAGTGGATCCCTCTGCTCCAGACATTGCTCTAGTGTGGGTGGATATGTTGCAATCTACCTACACTGGTGTTTTCCTACTAAACCTATCTAGTAGTTGTAGTCAGGGTGTGCTACTCCCTATCCTCTACAACAACTAAGTTCAGTAGTACTTAAGTATACTAGTCTTGTTTTAATGTACCTATCAGGTACCTGTATGATCTTTCAAATGATACTCTCAAAGATTGTAATGGTAAAACAACAGCAAGCTCAAATCCCAATCCGCTGCTCACCAATGTGAGAAGTTGGCCTGGTATATGATGTTCACTAGTTCTAGTGATCACCTTGTACCATGCCAAGCAACCCTTATGATGATTGGTTGTAAGTCAACCTTATAGACAAGCTATCCTAGGGGTAGCATGTACTAAGCAGTCTTAGGCTAAACTCTGTAAAGGCATGTGAAGCAAGCATTTTTACCATACACAATCCCCTTGAATACCAAATGAAAGGACACCACACAGATATATATTGAAAATATACATAGATTTATTTCTACAAATATCCCCTATACTCTTTATGAGCACAGAAGCAAATGCGTTAAAACAAAACACAGTGAAATATACAAAAGTTGCACAATTTGGATGAGCCCTAGGGGCCACCTAAACCATATACTAAAATAGTGGTATAAGAACCACTATGGGGAAAGGAAAGAGGCCTAGGGCCTGGGGAATCGCTGGAGCTGTTCGGGACTAGCAGTGATGAAGTCAGGAAAGGCCCGCGGGACTCGGGTGCAGCGCTTAAAGCGCACCCATGCACCAATGCAATGTCAATGGTGCGTAAAAGTTACAAAATTAGTGTTTTAGGAACCTTCCGATGGACCTACAAGGATAAAACTTTAGACACAGGCACTAGAGGTGTATACCAGTGTGGGAACACCGGCGTTGCTGAGTTACCTCACCCACAGGAAGCGGGTGCACAGGTGCGAAGTAGTGTCGGGTTTTTTTTTTTTTTTTTTTTTTTTTTTTTTTTATATTTATTGTGCAAGATATGTATAACACAAAAAGAAGCACAATTTGTACACTGCGTCACGCCAACAACCCGGAGGCAGGCCGCTATGTTGTTTACATCACATGTCAGCAAAGAAAGCAATGATGCAGTCCTACCCCAGCATGAAGTGAACCATCAGAAACAATATAAAAGATACATGGTCATCATGTAGATGAATAGTGCAGATCGCGCACGATAATGATCTTACATTTTCTCAGTGCCGCAGGCGACAAGTGGATCTAAGGGTAGCAGGTTTGCCACTAGCACAGCAACAGGACACAGCCTGCTGAAGCGGCAGAATAAAAGATATCATCCACAGGCACTGTTTACACCCAACTTGTCCCAACATACAAACGAAACAACAAGAACAGTAACCATCGGTGCAGTCGAGAGATGCCAAGCATGCAATATCTACCCTCATGCATGGCCTTACGCATGTGTGCCATGTAGCCACGAACGGGTGCCCAACAGCGGCAGCATCAGTAGTCGCGCATGTGTCAGGGTCAGGCGCTGAGCCAGGGGAGGGGGGGAGAAGGGGGGAAGGAGGGGGGGGGGACCTGGAGGGGGTCGTGTCGGGACAAGCCAGAGGGCACATGGCCGCAGGGGTGGAGCAGGGAAGGTCCGAGGGGTCACATGTAGGGACCATTAAGGGTGGAAGAGATGGGACAAGTCCTGCCAACAGGGAGGAGCACACCCGCACCCCACTCCCAGCCAGTCAAAGTACCTCCCTTCACAGAGCCCTCATCCCATGTCATCTGACACGCCTACATCAGACAGATCATCAGAGGCAACCGATCTCAATCCCCTCTCGGACCACCGCAGGAAGGGTTCCCAGATATCTTTGGGTCTGGAGGCCGTTGGCATTGTCTCCCAATAATTGGTCAATTGCGTGTGTCCGTATGTCACATCTCTAATCCAGTCTGCGTACAATGGAAGGGCCCTCCTACCCCAGTGCAGCGAGATCTGCCGTTTGGCATATAAGAGGAGCATAGCATGTAACTTTCTATCGCAAGGTTCCGTGTCTTTGACATAGCCTAACAAACCCAGCAGCGGTGAGGGGGCGTCGGCCCTGTGAAGAATTTGGTTAATAGCAGCAAAAACTGCTGACCAGTACTCCTCCAGGTTTGGACAGCTCCACGCCACATGAATGAAGGACGCATCTCCTCCCCCACATTTCCAGCAAGCGGTGTCCCCCCGGATTCCCATTCGGTGTAGCAGAACTGGCGTGCGATAGTAGCGCTGCAGGAATTTAAAGTGAATGAGCCTAAGACGATAATTCGGGGATAGCGCCGTGAGTTGTCCGCAGCAGTACTCCCACACGGCCTCCGACAGAGGCTCCGGGAGGTCAGCATCCCAAGCCAGTTTAGCTGTGGACACCGTAATCGGGGCCTGCTCCTGCATGCAGTTATATAGTCTAGAAACCAGTTTTTTGGGGGTCGGCCTCGAAAGCAGGTTCTGAAGGGCAACCAGGGGCTGTGGCTCTTCAGGAAACTGGGGTCCCAATCCCTTACAGGATTCCCTGAGGGAGTGGTACAGCAACGCGTCCGCGAAAGACACGGGCTGATCGTCCGTCTCCGCTGGCAAATCAACAAAAGTGCCCTCAGGATAGATATCGGCAAATGTATTCAATCGCCGCCCGTGGAGCATAAGGGTACCTCCTCTGGCACACAGGCAAGGTAGCAGTGGATTTCCCCGTAAGGGGACAGCTGGCGCATACAATACGGAGAGTCCTGCCCTGTTTTGCAGTTCACGCCAAGCCCAGCGAACCATCTCTACCGTGTCCACATCCTTCGAGGGACGTTTGACCTTGCCATAAAGCGCCACTCGCAGCGGCAACGGGGCAGCAGCAGCGAGCTCCACCGCCACGTGCGGTTGGTAAGGGGTGGGGAAGGCCCAGAAGTGAAGAAACTGTGCCTGTGCGCATAGGGAGTATAGCTTGAGGTCAGGGGCTCCGAGGCCGCCCTGTCTCAATGGGAGCGTTAGCAGGTTCCAGGATACTCGCGCCTGTTTCCCAGCCCAGACCAGAGTCAAGAGTAATGAGCGGACCCGCGCATGGAAATGCGCCGTCAGGGGCAGTGGAATATTCACGAACAGGTATAGGAATTTGGGTAGGACCACCATTTTCACCAACGCTATGCGCGCCACCAGGGAAAGGGGCAATTTGTTCCAGACTTCGATTTTCCTCTCTAGCCAGTCCACCGCTCTGCCAAAATTAAGAGACCACAGCTCCTGCGTGTCACGACTAATCCAGATACCTAGATATTTAACTGCGTCAGTTTCCCAACGCAAGGGGTACTCCGATGACGGTTGGCTTGTCTCATCAGTGAGGGGGAACGCGACCGATTTAGTCCAATTCACGGACACTCCCGCGAGTCCCTCAAACTTCACGAACTCCCGGAGTAATGGATCCATGTTGTCGCTGGGGTTCACAATGTACAGAGTGACGTCGTCTGCGTATAATGAAATTAGCAGACTACGGGAACTGAACCCAATCCCTCTCGCGGTGTGGTGTTGCCGTATCCTGGCCGCAAGCGGCTCCATTGCTATAGCAAAGAGGAGCGGGGACAGTGGGCAACCCTGCCTAGTCCCCCTAGAGATCTCAAAAGGCTGGGAAACGAGGCCATTGACACTCACTCTCGCCCTGGGTGCAGTGTACAGCAACTTAATAAGGGTCATGAAATTGCGACTGAATCCCATTCTTTCCAATATCCGGAAGAGATACGGCCACTCCAGGGAGTCGAACGCCTTGGTTGCGTCAAGGAACACCACTGCTGCCTGTACAGAAGGGTGTAGGTAGTGCAAGACAGAGAAGATAGCTCTGAGGTTATGCGATGTAGCTCGCCCAGGGATAAAACCAGATTGATCAGGGAGTGCAATGATCGGTAACATCGGCTGAAGTTTATCTGCAATGATTTTGGCGTAGATTTTCGCATCTACATTGATCAGGGAGAGGGGCCTATAGGAGTCCAGGGACTGTTCGTCCTTGTCCGGTTTCAGAAGCGTAATAATCAAGGCTTCATGCATGGAGTCTGGGAGGGAGTGCGACTCGAGGGCCTCCACAAACACCGCATGGAGTTTCGGTGCCAGCTCGTCTGCGTATGCCTTGTAGAAGGACGTAGTCAGACCGTCAGGGCCCGGAGCTTTGTTGGCCGGCATGCTTTTGATGACTTGAACAATATCCTGTTCGGTCACAGGGAGATCCATGTATTGCCTGTGGTTGTCGTTAAACCACACTAGGGCAATGGAGTCCAGAAAGGCCTCCAAAGAAGCCGGGGCGACAGGTTGCCTGGAGGTATACAGGGTCGTGTAGAAGTCAGTGAAGGCTCGCAGAACCTCGTCTTGGCCCACAACCAGGGATCCACTACTGTCGTGAATGGCGTGTATGTATTGTGAAGACGTACGTGAAGCTAACAATCTGGCTAGGGTCCTGCCTGGCCTGTCTCCCTCCCCATATCTTCGAGCCTCTGCTTGCTTCCCCAGGAATTTAACTTCCCGGTCTGCCTCCTCATGGAAGTCAAGAAGCTTGGCTTTGAATTGCCCAGCGGTTTCCAATGATAGAGTGCGACTAAAGGCCCCATCTAGATCTCTCAACTCCCTTTCTAGTCGGGCCAATGTGCCACGAATGGATTTCAGCACGCCCGCTTGGCGCGCTATGCACTGGCCCCGGATCACTGCCTTAAAGGCGTCCCACACTATGGCCTCGGATGAAGCCGATCCAGTATTTTCTGCAAAGTATGCAATAATATCTGACCTGATCTCCTCAACAAATACCGGGTCTGTGAGAGCATGTGGAGGTAGACGCCACTGGAAACTTCTATGCATCACATCAGGCACACATAACACCAACTCACAGGGAGCATGATCTGACAGCGATCTGGCCTGTATGTCAACGTTCCTCACCCACGTCGCCACCTCCGGCGACACCAGCCAGTAATCTAAGCGAGACCAGGCAGACTGATGACATGTGTAGCAGGTGCCCAATGTTTCCCCAGGGTGCCGAATTCTCCACACATCTGAGAGCAAACCTTCCCCCATTACATCAAATATAGCCTGACGCGCTCTAGCATGGGTCGGCCTACCCACACCCCTCCTATCAATTGCATCATCAAGCACCACATTGAAATCCCCCCCAACAATAATTGATTGGCAATCAAGCAGAGCAATCCGCGCCCATAAAGACAGAAAGAAGTCAGGATCATCCACGTTTGGGCCATAGATGGCAGCCAGCACAACCGGTTTGCCCTGCAAAAAACCATGTAAGAGCACATATCTCCCATCCTTGTCCTGTTCGCAGGTGCGTTCCCGCCAGTCCAGCCCTCTTCGTACAAGGATAGCCACCCCCCTCGCATAATTGGAGAATATAGCAGAATACACATTAGACCATCTAGAATTACGCAGTCTAGGTGAAGGAACAGCATTAAGGTGAGTTTCTTGCAGGAAACAGATATCCACATTATGTCTGGTAAGTAGTGTCGGGTTTCGTCACGCAGGTCGATGGTGCTTGAAGCTGAAGATGCTGCAGGCGGGTCGTCGAGGAGAGTTCCGGTGGATCCAAAGGTGGATCTGAAGAGGTGAAGACCTGAAAGCAGAGGGGACAATGTTCAAAGTCACTAGCCAGTGACTACCGTGGAACCAGGATGGAACCAGGCAATGTCGGGTGCAAACAGGTGAAGAAGTGAAGATTGTGTCATGCACGCACCTTCTATGTCTCGGAAGTGTCCTGGAGCCACGATGCTATGCACCCTGATTCCCCCCGTCACCTCCCGGGCGTCAGGACTGAACACTAACACCCGAAAAGTAACCAAGGGGAACACAGGGGAACAAAACAAGGGTAGGAGGGGGAGGAAAAGACAGACACTCCACAGTCTTCTTCCACGCAGGGGAATATGGTATCTTCCGCTATGACACTGCAGAAATACATAAGAGACAAAAGTGAAAACAATCCCCTCCCAGTGTCTTCCCCTAAATGATATGCGCTGAGTCTATAATGTACCTTGTGGAAGTTCAATGAACCAAGAACCAAAAAGAATATAAGTAGAATAACAGGAACTCTGTAATGCACTGGAACGGACTGTGTACGTAATGTCTGTATCCTTGAACAAAAACAACACCCTTTAGATACTCGAACTCCCAGCTTCTGCTACTCTCGCTTTCTCTGTAAGTTAGAGGCACTCACCCTAAGCACCGAGCAGGTGCTCTGTAACTATGTCTGGAGAAATCTCCAAGTACTAGAATTCAGTCACATGATAACCCGGACGCAAATCAAAAGAGAAACCTCTGAATACCTCGAGGAAAAAACCGGAACCAACATAAATTGTCACCGCTCTCCGCGGTCAACTGAAACCACACTAGAAAATGGAAACATAAGAAAGTATCCAGAAGCGAGCCGCTTCATAGAATAACACATGCACCTCAAGGTACCTGCACGCCAGAATCCCCTAGCTCCTCGGACGCCGATGTGAACCCGGAACGGAAAGAACACTAACTGGCTGAACGCGAAGCACTTCCTGGGAGTCTAGGGCGGGCTTAACACTTGAACGCTATCCGGTAGCGCATGCGTGGTGCTTACGCATGCGCAAATACATCCACATTGCTTTTGCCAACCAACGCCAACCACTAGTAATCGGCCTGAATAGCGGAACGATCTCTAACACTATGTGCTACCTACACGGCAGGCATGACAGATTGTCTCTGCAGTCACGTGGACACGAAGAGGTCAAGGACATCCAGGCATTGGTCACAAAATGTCCCACAAAGGCTCTCGCTGATGGCGGTATCGGCTTCTTGATCGGAGCAAACAGGCCTTGGCTAATGCAAGCCACGCAGGAATCGATGCAAGCTTCTCACTCGGACCAGCAAGGTCAGAGCGGGTGTTCCTTTTCAGGGGAGCAAGGGGCAGTCTGGAGCAACCATACCAGTGGTGTAGTTTGTAGTTTTCATCACCTAGATGGCCGCTAGTCGCGTGGCAAGTGGCCGGGATGGCGCATCAAGTGGCAAAGTGCAAAAGGGCTCCACGCAGATCGTGGAGATGCTGGGGGCTGATCTTCGGTGCAAATGCTGCTCAGTGTCGGGGCTTCTCAAACCCCAAAGCACAGCATCGAGGGTGCCTCAGGTGCTGTGCAGTCAGCTTCTCGGGGGTCTTTCAAGGTGTCCGGTCCCACGTCTCTCGGTGCCTCCACGGGTCTCTTCTTTTCAGGGACTGTGGATTGGGCTCTGAGATGTCTGGGAATCTAGGTCTTGTTGGGCTTTGGGCTCGGGCTCTGGTGGGAGGCGGTGGCAAAGCAGACGTTGAGTTGCTGGTTGGTGCCTGTATTCACAGGGTGGTCACTCCTTGGCCACAAGGGAGATTCTCTTCAGTCTTCTGTGCAGCAGAATGTCGAAGTCCAGTTTTCTTCTTAGTTTCAAGTCGAATTCAGGATGATCTGAAGTCTTGGGACACAGTTCCTACTCTTATTCCAATTCTAGGGGCCGGATTACCTGCTAGGTCCCTCCTCTGGGTGGGACCAGGAAGGGGGGCGGTTACACCCCCTTTCCTTTGTCCAGCTTCACGCCAAGACTGGGGCTGGAAAGCCCCAGCACCGGTTTGAACTGGCAAATGCACAGGGACACCTTGTGTGCCCCAGGCATGTCTGATTCTATTCAGCCCTGTCCTACCCAATACACAAAATCCTGTCTGGGGTGGTGCTAGCACCTCCCAAGGCAAGAAACCCTTTGTCCAAGCCTCCCTCACTGGAAGGACTCCCAGCAGCAGGAGGTCAGACTTGTGTCGGTGGTGGCAGCATCCATTTTGTGATGCTAAGGCTCACGTTTAACTTTAACCGGGGTTCAGGTTAGGTACATGTCATGTCCCTCTAGAAGGGTGGAATGCTACCCTCGTCGCCAGAACTGGCGAGGGGGTAGTATTCCAGTTTGTATGACACCTTACGCGACATGTTTTGATAAAGCCAAACCAAAGATAGCATTTAACCGCGAGGTTCATAATGCACTTAAGAGTATATGGTATGGCAGTATCATGGAACAGCTAAAGGACTTGGTTCCGAAAGCTGCAGACAGGCTCAGCTCATGCCAGAGCACCATCTCACATATTTCCAAGCACTCTGCCTCCAGGATTGATGAGGCCTTCCATAGGAGTGGCTGATAGGAACATATGTGTCCATTTTAGGTTAGATATAGGCATACTATGCCTAAGTAAGGGGTGATTACACCGACTTACCCCAGCTGAGTGATCAGCCAGTTATGTCAAATATGGAGGCCAGGCCAGGGGTGGCACAATACGTGCTGCATCCCCTGGTAGGCCTTGGAAGCACCTATGCCCTGGGTGCCTGGGGTACACTGTTACAGGGGGCAATAAGGTGAACCAGTTCCAATTTCGTAATGCACCTAATGTGCATTGGCATTAATTTAGAGAGAGAACAGCAGGCTGTGGGTCTGATTAGCAGGCCCACAGCCACATTAAGTCATAAACCAGTCAAGCAAAAAGCAAAAATTTGGGGTGACCATAGGATAGCAGACCCTACTCTCCTACAGGGCCGACCGAGCCGCCTAGGGTTTCTCAGTGGAAACGGGGTATGGACAGGTGTTATGTGGCAAAAAAAACTATTTATTAGGGCAGTGGATGTCCCAGGAAATGGGAAAAAGTTTGGCAACAATGGAAAGATTACACGGGGATTGGGGTGGGTATTGATCAGCTAGGCGGGATCAGTCCGAGATTGGGTGATTTTGACTATTACATCTGAGTGGGTCTTGATTAATAAAATGTATACTCAAATGATATTGTGCACAACCCATTGTAAGCATATGACCATGTATGTTAAAGCTGACTGCTGTTTAATAGAAAGAAATTTACAACAAAAATATCGATGTAAAAAATATTGATGTAAAAAATATTGATTTAAATATATATATATATATATATATATATATATATATATATATATATATATATATATATATATATATATATATATACAATAAAATATGATATTAAGGGCCAGATGTAGGTAATTTCCATTTACCGATTCATAAATACCGACTCATACCGAATCGGTGTTTCTGAATCGGTAAATGGAATGTAGGTAAAAAATCGGTAAAAGTCACCGATTCGGAATGACTCGGTAACCCAAATCGGTATTTACCGAATCGGAAAATTCTGAGTCAGTAAATTCCGAGTCGGTGAAACCCAAGCATTCCTATGGGCCTTCTGGCCCATAGGAATGAATGGGATTTACTGATTAGGAATATACCGAATCGGTAATTACAGAATCATGAGTTTGAAAACAGCCATGTGAGCCTGCCAACCAATCAGGGACCCCAACCACACCCCACAACCAAGGCCCTGAGAATCCAACCAATCAGATTGAAGCACTCCACCCCAGTACCTGGGAGTGGCCACACCCATGCAGGTGCAAACCAACAGAACAAACATTTCAGCAGAGGTGAGAGGAGCAGAGCAGCCACAGGCAAGCAGTGCTACAGGATGGAGTCAACTGAAGGCCAAAAGGATGGTGGGGAGAGAAAACGGAAAATCAAATTCAGCCCAGAGGAACTACAGGTGGCTGTAGAGGAAATTGTAAGCCACTACAGCCACATTTTCGGGAGGCAGTCTCTGCATGTTGCAGAGACTGTGAAGAGGAACATTTGGATCTCCATACCGGGCAAAGTGAATGCCATTGGTGTGACCCACCGGGAGATTGAGGACATAAAAAAGCGGTGGTATGACCTGCGCATCGTGACAAAAAAGAAGATTGCGGCCCAGAAAAAGGATGCTGGTGAGACTGGAGGTGGCAGGAGCAAAGCCCCTAAGCTGACAGCAATTGAGGAGCTAGTGGAAACCACCAGGGAGCCTGAATGAATCCATGGGATAGGAGACATGGACAGCACAGCAAAAGCTACAAAAAAACAAGGTAAGAGGCATGCGCCCTAATCCACACCAATCAACCTGACCCCGTACTCCACTGTGTAGACCCATCATACTGCATAGCAACTCATACTCGGTGTTAGCAATGCATCATGGTAGACGTAGTCATGAATACATAGATGCAAAGCATCCACCACATGATCCAGCAAGGCATGCCACACACATCACCAAACACACAATGTGCACAGGACAAAGATGTGTAGACTATTTATTTAAGAACTACACACAGATGAACAACAACAGTGACCCTATGTTAATTTCATTCCACAGGAGAGTCCTCACGCAGTTCAGCACCACCAAGGGAGGAGAGGGCACCAGCACCTAAGAGAGGGGAGAAAGAGAAGAGACAATCTGGTCACAGGGCAGCAGAAGGAGGCAACGACACCACCCAGGCAGCCTCATCACCAGACCAACCCACAACACCTGTCCCACTTTCCCCTCTGTTGTTCGGATCACCTGAACTGACAACCACACCCATTGCAATGTCCAGGGTGTCCATCCCGGGAGGGGCAAGTAGGCATGAGGAGCCCCCTCAGAGGATCCTGCAAACCTCTGAATCGGAGGATGAGGATGATATCCCCCACAAGAATGCACCTGTGGCTGACAGGACAAGACCACCGACAGCAGCAGGCGCTGCGCGCACCAGTGTACTTGGCAGGACGGCACGTGAGGGTGGGGAGGGGCAGGAAGGGGAGAGTGTCTTCTGTGGCCTGGAGGGCACAATGGTGAAGGTACAGCGCCAGCAGGCCAAAGCACTGTTAGCCATGCATAGGCAGGTCCACTGCATGAACACTAAAATGTCCAACATGGACAAGGGCATAGGCCACATTGCATCAAGCCTGGATCAAATTGCAAAGGGGATTACAGACATCTCCACTTACATGGGAGTACTGTCGGATAAGCTGGACAGGGACCATCTGCAGCATGCCAGGGATCGACAGTACATGCGCCAACAAACTAAGGCGATGAATAGATTTGCCACATGTACCTCACTACTGTGCAGACGCTCTATTTCCATGCAGGATGCAGTAATGCACTGCTGCACAGACTTGACACAGGCATGGGTAGAGTGACGTCTGCGATGGAGCAGATGCTCAACACCAACACTGGCAATGCTGGTGACACGGGTGTGGAGGAGACAGAGGCGTCAAGCAGCAGGAGTGGCGCTAGCACACCAGTTCCGGAGGTGCGCAGGAGCGGCAGGCACAGCCATGCAGAATCAGGCCCCAGTAGGGTATCTGAAAGCCAGACACAACAATCGCGCAATGTGGTGCGTGGACGTAAGCACTAACCTATGGTGCTGATTTACTGAACTGCACACAGTGACGACAACTGAGCAGGAGCAGCCAGAGACATTGACTTTGATTAATGAAGCCCTTTCAGATGTGACAATGATGATGTAGTGCAGATTAAACTACACTTGTCAAACACTACACCTGTCTATGTGTCATACATTACCTAGAAATATCGACGTGTAATTTCTGTCCGTCTCAATCTACCATCTAGTGCTGCTGGTCCTGTTGCCTGGGCCTCTGCATGTTCTTGGTCCTCATCGATGGTCTCGTGATGTGTCAACTCCACCTCTGTGCCTTCCTTGGTAGCCAGATTGTGCAAAATGGCACAGGTCACTATTATCTTGCAACACAGGATGGGGGTGTACTGTCGAGCACCTCCACTCTTGTGGAGGCAGCGGAACCTGCTCTTGAGGAGTCCAAATGTTCGCTCCACTACGTTGCGAGTAGACCTGTGTGCCACATTGTATCGCCTTTCGGCTCTGTTGGTTGGGTTGAGGTACGGTGTGAGCACAAAAGAACGCAGGGCATATGCACTATCACCTGGTAGGGAATGAGAGGTACATGCGTTAGAATCACATTGCACATTCAACTGCCATTCATTACAGGGTGTGTTACACATATTTACCTCGCAGATATCCATCTCCAAAATCTCCAGCAACTACCCATGTGTATATTCTGCTGTTCTGGAAAATGTAGGAGTCGTGCGTGCTCCCAGGAAATTTGGCCACTATGTCGGTGATGATATTGCCTGCATTGCATATCACCTGCACATTGATGGAGTGCGTAGACTTACGGTTTCTGTATATGTGTTCGGTGGCTGCAGGTGGGCATAGGGGAATGTGGGTGCCATCTATGCAGCCTATCACATGCGGGAAGTGTGCCAGTCCATAGAAATCATGTTTGAGAAAACAGGGTTAGACCCAAAATAAGTCACTGGGACCTGGGTAATTAAGTATTATAAACAGTGGGGTCCCAGACTAGGAAAGGTAAAGTTAGAGAGAAATGGAAAATAACTTTTTCAACAGAAATCAAGAAAGGCGGGAACAAATCCAAAGTACGATGTTTTTATTCACAAAGTACTCGAAAAACCTTATCATTGGTTATCAGATATGTATCAAAAACAAATTCACTCTTTTTTAATAAAGTTTGTGCCCACAGTGGAGGAAGGAAAGTGAAAGGGAGAGGGGAGTGCTGTGAGGGAATTCTGTGAAAAATAGCAAGGACATCGTATTCATTTATGTGACAGATAAATCCAATATTCATATATTCATATATACAATTTTGAAGTGATTCCCCAGAATCGGGGCCACACACACGATAAGCACATGTCAATACACTTTTTCATGACCAGACTTCTATGGCAGCTGTATCAATCTTGCTGGGGGTAGAAGTTGGTAAGGTAGGCGGAATTGGTCTACGTTTCGCCCCTGTATCATGTAGGGGTAGTAGCCCTTACAGTTCGGGTCTTCGTCAGGACAGGGGGGTGGTGTGGGCTGACCGCCTAGGGGTGAAGAAATTGAAATAATCAGGGTCAAGGGTCTACGATGTAAATCCCTATATTAGCCATCGTGGGATTCCCCACTTGGACAGATTAAAACACATACTGAACAGAGGACTGGAGAGGCAACTGAATATCCAAATTAATGAACAGTTAAAGAATCAAATCATATTCAAGCGTCTGCGGGGGAGGCTTATTGGTGATTACCTTATAAACCGGACGTAATTGCCGGGCGGGCTTCGGACCACGCGGTCCTGTTCATTCGGCCGTGATGCGATCTGAGGGCCCTAATGGAGGAGGTTAAAATACAAATACCATTTAGGGGGAGCCATCATAGTTAAAAATTACACCAGTGATTTACCTTTTTTGTATTTCAGAATTGCTTCTATTTACAAACCAAGGGAGTAGCGATGGGGGCAGCCTTTGCCCCTGACCTGGCGATAATCTTTATGTCAACCTTTGAAAACACCTTCATCTTGAATGACTCCAACCCTTTCAGGTCGAATATACAACTATGGATGCGTTATATCGATGACATTCTCTTGGTATGGGCAGGAACGGAATTAGAAATAGTGGAGTTCCACACCTGGTTGAATATGAGATCTCAAGATATCCAATTTACCATCCAATCCAACAAAAACAAAATAGACTTTTTAGATCTTTCCATCATCGCCGAGGATGAAGTGCTCCACACAACTCTTTTCAGGAAACCGGCAGAGCGTAACTCATTGCTCCAATACTCCAGCCACCATCCAAGGGGCCTTAGGGACAATCTGCCCTTCGGTCAATTTCTTAGGATCCGCCGCAACTGCAGCAAGAAAGATGACTACATGGATGAATCGGAGAACCTGATTGACCGCTTGATTGCACGTGGTTACCCCAAGCGCTCAATAAAAAAGGCAAGAAAGAGAGCGTGGTTTAGCCCACGAGAATCCTTGTTGGAGCCCAGTGAGCGTGACAATAATGAGAACCAGCGCCTTATATGCGTAACTACTTTTTCCACCAAGAGCAATGACATAAAGAAAACCATAAACAAACATTGGACAATGGTATCAGAAGACCTGGGTAGCAACATCTTACCCATGCATTCCTTCAAAAAGGCTAAAAACATTTGTGACCATGTGGTATGTTCTTTCTTGGAAACCCCGTCCTCACCCACTTTAAACTTGCTTTGGAATCTTCCACCAATTTTGGGCCACTACAAATGTGGAAGCTGCAAAGCCTGCCCCAGGCTATTCAAATGAAGGAATTTCACTACAAACATCACCGAATCAGATTAAAATCACATACCAATTGCAACACCACGGACGTGGTGTATTGCATAACCTGTCCGTGTGATCTGATTTATGTTGGACAAACTCAACAACGTGTAAAGATGCGTTTCTTGCAACAGCCGCATCAGGTGCAAAGTGATTGGTGCTCCAATGGTGGATCACTGTATGAAAGAAAATCACCCACCTGAAAGCCTCAAGTGGATTGTATTGGAACATGTAACTCTTGGCCCTAGGGGTGGTAAAATAGCTCAAATCCTAAATGTCAGGGAACTCAAATGGATAACTTTCTTTGATTCTGTAAACATTGGGCTTAATGAGTTCGAGAGTAGTTTTGCACAGCTAGCCAATTTGTAATTGGTCTCTCTCCAACCTTTTCTGGCGACTGCCAATTCTGCTACACTAATGCTTTGAACCTCCGTGTGCTTTACTACCATGCCTGGCAGGTACACACACCGTGCCTTTAATGGTTGACATGACTGGGTGTTTTTAAGGTCATGTTTTTTAAGGTCATGCTATTGGTAAAAGTTTTTGAAATGTATATCGGAAATTACGATGACTTGCTCGTTAAGGCTGTTACACTACCCTGCGAGGCTTGTGCTCAGCATGATCAATAATAGCCGACATTCCACTGGTTAGGCACCCGCCAGGGTAACTATTTAATTTTAGAATAGTCTACCCCTTTTCATCCTGATGTCGCGGTGATCACAGGTTCCCTAGCAACGTACACGCTAGACCACTCTGAGTCTTTCCACCCTCTCCATTAAATTCGGCCACGCCCTCCACTATCCATTTCCTGGTTACGGGAGACGCTAGCTCGATCTCGTACATTCACTGCTTCAGACTGCACAACGTGTGTGTCCAGCTCTCCCCGGCTATCGATTGATTGGATAGGTGAGTGCCCCACAGCGCCTTCTGGAGCTCTCTTAGGTTTAATAAAACCCTGATGAAACTGGGATACTTATCCTTTTTCCCCTTCTTACAGAATCGGGAAATCGGATCTATTTTCCAGCCCTTGCGGACCCTGAACCTCGTTACACAAGGTAAATCACTGGTGTAATTTTTAACTATGATGGCTCCCCCTAAATGGTATTTTTATTTTAACCTCCTCCATTCGGGCCCTCAGATCGCATCACGGCCGAATGAACAGGACCGCGTGGTCCGAAGCCCGCCCGGCAATTACGTCCAGTTTATAAGGTAATCACCAATAAGCCTCCCCCGCAGATGCTTGAATATGATTTGATTCTTTAACTGTTCATTAATTTGGATATTCAGTTGCCTCTCCAGTCCTCTGTTCAGTATGTGTTTTAATCTGTCCAAGTGGGGAATCCCACGATGGCTAATATAGGGATCTACATCGTAGACCCTTGACCCTGATTATTTCAATTTCTTCACCCCTATGCGGTCAGCCCACACCACCCCCCTGTCCTGACGAAGACCCGAACTGTAAGGGCTACTACCTCTACATGATACAGGGTCGAAACCTAGACCACTTCCGCCTACCTTACCAACTTCTACCCCCAGCAAGATTGATACAGCTGCCATAGAAGTCTGGTCATAAAAAAGTGTATTGACATGTGCTTATCGTGTGTGTGGCCCCGATTCTGGGGAATCACTTCAAAATTGTATATATGAATATATGAATTTTGGATTTATCTGTCACATAAATGAATACAATGTCCTTGCTATTTTTCACAGAATTCCCTCACAGCACTCCCCTCTCCCTTTCACTTTCCTTCCTCCACTGTGGGCACAAACTTTATTAAAAAAGAGTGAATTTGTTTTTGATACATATCTGATAACCAATGATAAGGTTTTCCGAGTACTTTGTGAATAAAAACATCGTACTTTGTATTTGTTCGCGCCTTTCTTGATTTCTGTTGAAAAAAGTTATTTTCCATTTCTCTCTAACTTTACCTTTCCTAGTCTGGGACCCCGCTGTTTATAATAGTCCATATAAATCAGTTTTTGTTTTTGCAAGTTCCGCAGGTGTGTCAGGGAACCGGATGTAATGTCCCATTCTCTGCGTCATGGCATTCAGGAACTTCCTGAAAAAACGGGACAGACAGCTCTGGGATACATCTCCTACTGCAGCTATCACACTCTGGTAGCTCCCAGAGGCCATCAGGTGTAAGCTACACAGCACCTGGACATGGGGTGGGATGGCATGGGCCCTGGGTGTTGGGTGATCCAGGTATGGGTGGAGGTCCCTTATTAGGTCCATGATGGTCCTGGGGTGCAGCCTGTACCTCTGGAGTATCTCAGGCTCAGTCAATTGGAACAGAGTGATCCTCTGCCTGTATACCTGCTCCTCCCTTTGCCATACCCTCAGACCTGCAGCCTGTAGCCTTCGCCTCCTCGCAATCACATAGAGTGCCGCCATTTTTACAACACTGTTGCATTTTGGGCCCATTTTTAGAGGCTGCACATGGTTACCACCTGCTTTCAGTCCATGGTAAATACCGACTCTTAAATACCGAATTTCAGTGAAATCGGTATTTTTGGCCTTTCCTACATCTCGTTGAATCGGTGAATAAGGACTCGGTAAATAAGGTATCGGTAAATACCGATTCGGTAAATATGTATTCGGTAAATACAGATTCGGTATTTTCCCGATTCATATTTTCCGATTCGGTATATATTTGACTCCTACATCTCTTTTTTTCAATACCGGTCGGTAACG
This sequence comes from Lissotriton helveticus, assembly GCF_964261635.1. Taxonomy (NCBI): domain Eukaryota; kingdom Metazoa; phylum Chordata; class Amphibia; order Caudata; family Salamandridae; genus Lissotriton; species Lissotriton helveticus. The sequence continues at coordinate 77,182,685 of NC_136059.1, forward strand.
GCCGATTTTACCGATTTTGGGCCGTTACCGACCGGTAAAGGGCTACCTACATCGGGCCCTAAATGTATTAAATATTAATTTTAACACAATTAATTAAATTTAATATGCATTTTAACAAAATATAACAAATAAACTTCCCAATTCAATCAGTGCAACAGTAGGGAAAGAGTTGGATAGCTAAATATTAAAATTTACTATTCCACCTCCAGTGAGTGCAACAGTAAGGAAAGTGTTTGATACCGGAGCGGTAAAAATACTATTCCCACTCCAGTGAGAGCAACAGTAGGGAAAGTGATGGATCGCTGAGGGGAAAAAATTACTATTCCCACTCCAAAGAATGCAACAGTAGGGAAAGTATTGAATAGCAGAGGAGAGAAAGTCACTATTACCACTCTAAAGAGTGCAACAGTAGGGAAAGTGTTGGATAGCGGAGAGGTAAAGATGTACATTCACACTCCAGTGAGAGCAGCAGTAAGGAAAGTGTTCGATAGCTGTGAGGTAAAATTTACTATTCTCACTCCAGTGAGTGCAACAGTAGGGAAAGTATTGAACAGCGGAGGAGTAAAAATTACTATTTCCACTCCAGTGAGAGCAAGAGTAGGGAAAGTGTTGTATAGCAGAGGGGAAACATTACTATTCCCACTTCAAAGAATTCAACAGTAGAATAACTGTTGAATAGCAGAGGGATAACAAGTTTTATTTGCACACAGTAGGGAAAATGTTGGATTGCGGAGAGGAAAATTACTATTGCCACTCCAGTGAGTGCAACCGTAGGGAAAGTGTTGGATAGCGGAGGGGTAAAAATTACTATTCCCACTCCAGTGGGTGCAACAGTAGGGAAATTGATATTCTTGACCACGAAAATCTGTATGTCGATATTTTTGAACCACAATATTTGCAAGTCAATATTTGTGCAAGTCGATATTTCTGATTCAATATTTTGTCTGCAATGGGCAGCAAGCTTCAGCAGGCTGCAGTTGGTCCTGAGATGTAGTATGTATCAATGGCAGAGAACTGTATCACGCCACAGTGGGTACGAAATGTAATACGTATCAATGGGCAGCGAGCTGTAATTGGCCATTGTCAGTCGGGAGTTGTAGTATGTATTGGTGGTCACCCAGCTATAACATGCTGCAATGGGTTCGAAGCTGTACTGTGTATCAATGGGTAGCTGGCTGTAACAGGGCTCAGATGGTCCCAAGGGGGTAACATGAATCAATGGTCAGCGAGCTGTAACAGGTCTCAGTGGATCCTGAACTGTAACATGTATCAATGGGTAGCAAGCTGTCACAGATCTCAGCAGTGGCGTAACGAAAGTTGAAGGGGCCCCCCTGCAAGGAACACAGAGGGGCCCCCACTCCGGATTTAATCCAGAGGTCTCAGGTCTCAGTACTGTGCAACACCCGTCTACTCTCAATGCAATGACTAGTGGGATGTGGGATGACGGCACACCAATCCTCCCCCTGCTCTGAGAGCAGTCCCGCCCCACAAAGATGCGGCAAAACAGGAAAGAATAAAATGATAATAACCTCAAGATGCAAAACAATTGCAGTTCACCCCCCAGTGGCGTAGCTAGAGCTTCTGGCACCCAGGGCTATCCCCCAGATTGCTGCCCATGGCAGGTAGCAGGGTGTGGGGCGGGGGAAAAAGGACTGCGAGCAGTGGGGTGGATTGGCAGTATTTAAGTTATGAGGCCACTCTCTACTCAAATTCTACTCCAACTGCAGGTGAAAGCAAAGGTCGGAGCGGAGGTGCAGCGTGCCCAACACTAACCTCCCATCCCAATGCAGGGTGTCAGAGAGATTTACATAACATACAGATTGACAATAAATCACGCAAGTGTGTAAATCAGTGTACAAGATGTGTTGCATGAGTCAGTGTGGGTTAAAAGGTGTAGCAGTCACATATCCTACATAGCTCACTGACTGTGCTATATGAAAAGGCTTGGTATTTAAGAACTGCAAATAACAAAAGGATCTGTATCCAAAGCAGTAACCCACTTACCTAGCTACATAAAAAAAAATTATGCCTTCTGCATATTACATGATGTGCTTTGCAGGCACATTAACCTTTTATACTACTTTGAGTCAGATATGGGACTACACAAACAGAAATCTCTCCAAGAAATCTTTTAACCTCCAGGGTTATCTCACTGTAGGAACTGGGTTCGCCAGGTCCCCTGGGGGTAGCTTTGCCCGAGCAGGAAGGCACCCGAAGCTTAGGTGTTAAGTGACTACACAGCACACACAACCGCTGAGACAATAAATGCACGCAAAGACTGAGACCACACCAATATGCTTGATTCAAATAAATACGTTTTATCTAAGATCAAGATCAGGGCAATCAAAAATCACAGTAGTAATAACTCATTACCTTTCCTTAAAAACGCATGTTTTTCATTACTTGGCCATAAATACACAAATAAATAAATATTAAATGGTAAATAACTGTAGGCCCTTCAGATAATACTGCATTGGACAGGATCAAAACATTTCATTAGGTAATAGCATTTCATTGCTTAGCAATACACATTTCCTTGAGTCAGAAATCCGCAGGTTATTAAATAAGGACTTAACCTTTCATGTGGCTAGAGTAAAACGGTTCATTAATTAGCAGTAAACCTCTCAGTAATCACTTTGAATAGAACTCAGCATTTCCTCAGGCCAGGGTAAACATCACATCAATAGTAACCAGCGCAGCAGGTAAGGCTAAACGCTGGTTTACCCTTCACTAAACCTTTTATGAGGCCCTGATAATTAAGGCATCCTGCACAGTTAAGCATTTCATCTTATTCAAACTAAGCCAGGCAAAAGGCTAACATGACTGGCACTTAATTTTTACTCAAGGCAGGGGTTAACTCTTTTCCCATAGGGCCCTCACAGTGTCTAGGGGACCTGGCCCCGGTCCAGCACTCCAGAGGGGCCAAATAGGGCCAACGGGGCCCAGTCTTAAGTCTTCCCCAGGGAGGGGCGAACTCTGGGCCTCCACCGGCCTTCCGCCCTCCTCCCCGGGGGTTTACGTCACTCTTCGGCCCACTCCGGGCCCTTGCGACGATTCTAGCAGGCCTCGGGAGGGAGGGGGGCCGATCCAAAGAGGCCCACCCGGTTCCGCCGCTCCTCTCGAGGCTGATGGGGGTTCTCGCTCTCTTCGAGCGCTGGCGCTGGTTCCTTTGTCGGTCCCAGGCTTTCCTGGGCCTGGCTGCACCCGAGGATCGATGGGGGGCGCGGCGCCGGCAGCCAATCAGAGTGCGGCGGAGTCACTTCCGACGCCCCCGTCACGTGAGGACAGCGGGATGGCTTCAGGCACAGTAGGGCCTAGCGCGGCCCCGTGGAACAATGTGGCGGCCCTGTCCTGGCTCCCGAGGGCCGCCGTGGGGGGTGATGAGGTCGGCACTTCAGAAGCGGCCGCGACCAGTGTTTGGGGCTCCGGTGAGGCGGCAAGGGCCGCGGCGGTGCGTGAGGCCGCTAGTGCTCTTCAGGTATAGCGCGGGGGCGGAATTGCAAGGTTCCGTGGCCCACCACAGCGCGGTGCCAGCAACAGGCTGATGATTGTAGCGCCGTGAGGAGCAGAGCGCTCGAAGGGCAGTAGCGCTTCAGCGGCGTCAGGATACCGGGAGCCAGCGCTTAGCAGAGATAGCGCTTGGGGCCACAGCTCTTCAGGGCACAATAATCTCTAGCACCTCAGTGCTTCAGGACATCGCGCTTCAGGGCAGCAAGGGCTCTGGACTCACAGCGCTTCTCAGCAATGGCGCTTCAGGGGTATAGCGTTATGGGGCAGCCACTGTCTCTAGCGTCCTGGCGCTTCACAGTTCAGGCAGTTTAGGCAAGGCAGGGCAGCAGAGCGGATGAGACAGGACAGTGCAGGGGCCCAGGTTGAAGTAGAGGGGCGCAAAGTGGACACAGCCCTGTACCTGGTTGATCCCCAGTAGTCTTGTGGCAATCAGGTGGGTTTCTTCTTTGGCGCGAGATGGATCCTGCGCCCTTGTGCAGTAGATTCTTGGTTTCCTGAGGAGGGGGGGGGGTTGAGTTGAAGGCTTCCCTCAGCAGGTCACTTCAGATGTTCCCTGGGTTCCCCTCCCGCCGGGCCAGATCAGTGGGCTAGTTCAGTGTTCCTCACACAGCTTGGTGGGCAGTGCCTAAACCCTGTTACCCCCAGTGGTGTTTTCTGACTAGGCCCTACCACCTAAATCTCCTGCGTAGGGTCCCCCAGGTCAGTGATGCCCCAACTGACTAGAAAGTTTCCCTCCCTTTCCTTTTATAGTGGCAGTTGGCAGTTGGTGACCACTCCCCTATTCTGGCAGGTTCCAGGAGCTCCCTCACTCTAGCTATGGGAAGGCAGGCAGACTGGCATTGCTACAATGTTTAGGGGTTCCAGCCAGCTCCTGGCTACTACAGTGCGTCTAACAAGACCACTCCACTGTAGCAGGGGTCAGTGGCAGCCATGTTGGGGGAAGAGAGCACCTGCACCTTAGCATTGGTTAGCAATGGGAAGGTGCCCAGAGACCTACGGCCAACAAAAAGAGGTTGGGAAAAAATAAGGCAAGGGCGAAAAAAACAGGGAAATACCACCCTAGGGCTGACAGGTCTAACATGCGTCCCCCCCAGCTGAAAGTGGGGAGAGCTACCCAACCTCTAGGGAGTTCTTGTCACTAAGGCGGAAAAACCGGGAGAGACCGTCAGCATTGGCGTGGTCAACTCCGGGCCGATGTCCCACCCTAAAGTCCATCCCCTGTAGGGAAATGGTGCACCTTAGCATCTTGGGGTTTTCGCCTCTCATCTGCATGAGCAAGAGAAGGGGTCGGTGGTCGGTTTGAATTAGGAAGTGAGAGCCAAAAAGGTATGGCCTCAACTTCTTCAAAGCCCAGACCACAGCGAAGGCTTCTCGCTTGATGGAACTCCATCGCCGTTCCCGAGGAAGGGGTCTTCTGGAGATGAAGGCCACAGTTTGGTCTTGGCCATCGTTGTTGAGTTGCGAAAGCACAGCGCCTATGCCGTGCTCAGAGGCGTCCGTCTGCATGATGAATTCCTTCGAGAAGTCAGGTGTTGCAAGCACCGGAGCGGAGCACATCGCGTGCTTCAGTGTTTCAAATGACTCTTGGCAAGCAGCCGTCCAGATCACTTTTCGTGGCTGCTTCTTGGACGTCAACTCAGTCAAGGGGGCTACGATGGTACCATATCCCTTGATGAACCGGCGGTAATAGCCAGTGAGGCCGAGGAAAGCTCAGACCTCAGTCTGGGTTTTGGTGGTTTCCCAGGCCATGATGGTCTCAATTTTGGCCTGGAGGGGTTGCACCTTACCCCCGCCCACCAGGTGCCCTAGGTAGACGACAGATCCCTGTCCAATCTGGCACTTTCTAGCCTTGATGGTCAGGCCAGCACGCTGCAAAGCCTGCAGCACCTCCTGGAGATGCTGCAGATGGTCCTCACAGGTGCTACTGAAGACAGCTATGTCATCCAGGTATGCCGCTGAGAAGGACTCCAGGCCAGACAGCACCTGGTTCACCAACCGCCGGAAGGTGGCCGGAGCATTCTTGAGCCCGAAGGGCATCACTCTAAATTGAAAGTGGCCCTCAGGGGTGGAGAACGCTGTTTTGTCCTTTGCTCCTTCGGCCATGGCAATCTGCCAGTACCCTGATGTTAGATCAATGGTGCTGAGGTACCGGGCTGCTCCCAGCCGGTCAATCAGCTCATCTGCCCGTGGGATCGGGTGAGCGTCTGTCTTGGTGACAGAGTTCAATCCCCGATAGTTCACACAGAACCGAAGTTCTGGTGTGGTGCCCGGTGGGGCCGCTTTCGGCACCAACACAACCGGACTAGCCCAAGGGCTGCTGGAAGGTTCGATCACCCCCAGCTCCAGCATTTTGGCCACCTCACCCTGGATGCTGTTCTTGACTTTATCGGACAGCTGGTAAGACTTGGTTTTTACAGGCGGACTGTCCCCTGTGTCCACATCATGGGTACACAGATTGGTCATTCCTGGCGGCAGTCCCTCTGTTGCTCTGGGGTCAAGGATGGGGAGAGGACAACACCCTCCACCGATCCATCCTTCTCCTGGGCCGCCAGAAGGTCAGGAAGAGGCTCACTCCATTCGTCACCATGAGGAGAGCAAGCTCAGATAGCTCATGGTGGGGTTTCAGGCGGTTGACGTGGAGCACCCGATGGGGCTGACGGGGGGTCTTCAAGTCAACGACATAGGTGGTCTGGCCTCGACGCTCCACAATTTCGTACGGACCAGTCCACCGGCCCTGGAGGGCACTAAGCTCCCCAGGCTCCATGACCCACACCTTCTGTCCAGCGTCCAACTCCACCGTCCGAGCGTTGCGGTCGTACCACTCCTTCATTTTTTTTGTTTGAATATGTTTATTGCATTTTTCGCCATTACACAGCATCACACATATGAAATTGAAATGATTAGTCATGGCGTAGTACTGAAAATTAGTCTCAGGCTGTTTCGGTGGCACAGATACAGAAAGGAGTCTGTTCGTAAGGAACAATTCAAAGGCAGTCCAGTTAAGACAGCGTGTCAATCTCATTAGCCACTGACTGATCATAATAGAGAACATTGATCAATGTTGGTGATGATAATGCAAGTGTTGCTTCCCAATAATACAACAGAAATTCGTTCTTATCCGGTTACTGAGTACGCCGTGGGAGCGAATCAAGGTAAAATGGGTACATCAGCAATTTAACATATGTCCAAAGCTTTATTACAAAGGAAACCAACAAGTGTAAAGAACAAACTAAAAACTACGGAATCGGGAGACTAGTCGGTGTTTAACAGCGAGTGCGTATGTACGTGCAGTGCTCTCGGGGCAGGCGGGGAGAACTGGCATGTTCTGCGTTATATCGGTCATGGAGATCTAATCACATGATCTGCTAAGTGCGCAGCGGGGGGGGAGGGTGAGGGCCCAGGTGGAAGAGGGGGGGAGGAAAGTGTCCAGCAGAATCCACGCGGAGGGAGGCACCAGCGTCTAAACTATGCCACTTCGCAAGAACTCTTGGTGGTATGTCGTCAAGGTGCTATCCCAGTCTTGTGCTATGGGATACTTGCGGAGCCCCGCCGTGTCCTCATTGTGTAACGCTACGCTTTCCGCCCTTGCCCAGTTGTCAAACGAAGTACTCCAGTGTATCGCCAGGGGGGGTGCACTATTCTTCCAGCGCTTAGCAGTTATCAGTCCCAGATCCCAAAACCTCCCTTGGACTCTTGTCTGTTTCTTTCTTGTAAACAATCCCAGCAGACAAGCCTTCCACGTGTGTGGCAGGGTGCCTCCCGTCGCTTTTGCTAAGGTGCCCGACACTGTGACCCAGTAGGTGTGTAGAGAAGGGCATGCCAAGAGTACATGTAGGAGTTGTGCATCTACAAGTCCGCATCTGGGGCATGCAGACGTGTTAAGCCCAAAGTAACTATTGAGTTTGTCTGGAGACAAATAGGCGCGGTGCACGATATAATATTGTATCATCTTGAAGCGTGCATTTCGTGGTATGTTTAATGTTCCGGCTAGTATCCGCGCCCATTCTCCGTCAGTCCAGTCTCAGCCTCTATCAGTTGACCATTTGTCCCTCAGCCGCTGTGCCGAAAACTGCGTGTGCATGTGTAGCGCCTGGGCAAGCCAATGTACTATGTACGAGCCGTTCCCCATCACATGTAGATATTGGATTAGTAGATGTGTCAGGGGCTCCTCCAGCAGGGTTCCCCAGGCTCGTGTCAATGTATGCAGAAGTGTTGCATGGGTCAGGAATTGCCCAGTTGGCAGGCCTGTGTTGTCTGCTAGTGTCGCAAAAGGAAGCAGTGCGCCATCCTCAAATAAGTCGCCCAAACTCTCCAGGTCCGCTGCCGCCCAGCCACGCAACGCAGGCTCCGTGAGCGCTCCCCCCTCCCAGGGTGTGCCCAGTAGTGGCAGGTTAGGTGCGTATGGTGTGGTAGCGCTCGTGAGTTTCAGACATCTCACATAGCACTTTCTCGCCACCGCGAGGTGCAGCTGGGCTGGGCAGCGGCCACTAGATAAGGGATGAAACAGCGCGTGTATTTGCGGGGCCATCATGATCACGTCGTCTGAGGCAGTATCTCCCAGATTCTTCCCACACAGCCAGTAAGTGACCCATTGCAGCTGCGCTGCCAAATAATAAAGCTCGTGGTTAGGGACCGACAACCCTCCGCTTTCAGTGGCAGCGTATAGAGTCTTCAACGCAACTCTGGGTCGCCCCGTGCTCCAGATCAGACGTCTGGTCAGAGTTACCAGCTCACGGAAAATGCGAGTGGGGACATACACCGGTAAGTTTGCGTAAAAGTACAGCAGCCGAGGTAGGGCGACCATTTTTGCTAATGTAATGCGGCTGGGGACATTCAGTGGTAGGGAAGTCCAAAAGGACACATGAGCTGTCAGCGACGAGATTGTTCTCGTGAGGTTACCCTCCAACAAATCAGCGGGTTCACGGTAAACTTGAATTCCTAGATATCTAAACACGGTCGGATACCAGAAGAGTAGCTCATCCATTACCGTATGTCGCACTCCGGGGTGCCCGCGGGGAAAGAGTATACCCCCGATTCCTCCCAATTAACTCGGAGTCCCGACATGTCCCCAAAGTCGCTAAATATGGCAGTGAGCGTGTTCGGAAAGCGGGTCAGGTCTCTAATATATAACAGTAGGTCGTCAGCATACAGTGACACCGAGTGCACCCTGTCAGCCAGGGGATGCCCTAATCTGCGCAGGAAGCACGCAGCTGTGCTGCCAGGGGTTCCATCATTAATGCAAAAATTAGGGGGGAGAGGGGACAACCCTGTCTAGTGCCTCTTCGAACTCGGACCGGGTCAGAGAAATGTTTGCCCGTGCGGACACGCACCACAAGGCCAGAGTAAAGGAGTTCCACCATACGGAGGTAGGCAGCACCCAACTCAAACTTTTCCAGGACTCGCAGGAGGTAGGGCCATTCCACTGAGTCGAACGCTTTCTCAAGGTCCAAAATTACACAAAGCAAGCGAGGCCACCGGGACATGGCCAGACTCTGCACCCGAAAGAGCCGTCTGATATTATAGGACGTGCTGCGGGTGGGCACAAAACCATTCTGGTCAGTATGTACTAGTGTGGGGACTAGAGGTGCCAGTCTCTGAGCCAGTGCGGACGCTAGGATCTTGTAGTCCGTGTTGAGGAGGGCCAATGGCCTATAAGAACCCATGTTGAGCTCGTCCCTGCCAGGCTTCAAGAGCGATATCACGTTCGCCTCGTTAAGTGTGGGAGGGAGAGTGTCACTCTCTATTGCCGCTTTATACATTCTTAGAAGCTCGGGGATGAGGATGGTAGAGTAGGCTTTGTAAAACTCCGCGGGCAAGCCGCCAGGGCCTGGGGTCTTGCCGTTGGAAAGAGAAAATATAACAGTCCGAAGTTCCTCCGTCGCGAGTGGCGCACCTAGCTCATCGCGTTGTGCATTAGTGGCCGCTGGTAGCAGTAAATCTGACAGGTACCTGGAGATATCATCTCCAGTGGCCCGTAAACGGGAACAGTACAGATTTCTATAATGGTCCGTAAAAGCTTCATGTATTGCCCTCTGCGTGTACACCACAGTCCCTTGTGTGGTGCGGATTGACATCACCGGCAACGCTTGCGTGTCACGTCGTATCAGCCAAGTCAGGAGTTTGCCTGGCTTGTCCCCAGCATGATGCATGCGTGCTGAGTGTGCTGCATAGTTCAAGTTCTTCTGTCTATCCATAAGTTTTGTGTGTTGTTCGCGGGCAGTTACTAGTCTCGTATCGTCGCCCTCCGCTGCCTCTTGCTCGCCAACCAATAAGGCAGATTCCACCCTCGTCAAGTCCCTCTCCACCTGGCGTCTCATACCCACCTGCGCGCCCAGACAATGACCACGGGTGACCACCTTGAATGCATCCCACTCAACCTGTGGGGTGGACGCAGTGTCAACGTTATCCTCAAAGTATTGCATGATATGAGTCGAGAGTAAATCTCGAAATGGGGCATCCTACAAGACATCTGGTTGGAGCCGCCACGTGGGAATCGGCGGGTGTGGGCACTCCCAGGCAAAGTCAAGAGTGTGAGGGTTGTGATCCGAGTGAGTGCGAACCAGATAGCAAGAGTCTGTGACATGGGGTAGTAGATCACTAGATAACATGAATCTGTCAAGTCTGACATGCAGTGCGTGCGCACCCGAGTAATACGAATAGGTCCTCGTGTTGGGGTTGCGACTACGCCAGACATCGTGAAGATCCCACTGTGTTGCCCAGTCAGCGAACGCTCGCGCTGTTTCATGCATTGGCGCGTCTGCCAGTGGGGGAATTGAGCGGTCTATGTTAACATCTAAAACACAATTGTAGTCACCGCCAAGCAAGAGTGGGACGCCTGGCCATGGGGCTAATGCTGTCGATAAGTGCGCAAGGAAACGCCCTTGGTCAATGTTAGGTGCATACACAGAGGCTATGACTATTTGTTGTCCATCTAGTCTACCCTGAAGCAACACATACCTGCCCTCAGTATCTATTTTACTTTGAGTGAGAGCAAAAGACCCACGTGCATATGCTGAAAAATCCGTGGCATACAGCTGTCCTCTCCACCGATGACGCAGTGCACGTGCCTCCTGTTCTGTTAAATGTGTCTCTTGAAGCAGCGCCACCTGCATTCGGTGTCGTTTGAGATATGAGTATACCTGGTAACATTGCGAGGGGGTATGCATGCCGCGCACGTTCCAGGTGCAAATTTTAACAGCAGCCATTGCATCTTTGCCTCCCCACACCCCACCCCCAACACCCACCCCCAACCCCCACACACCAGCACAACAGTTCAAAATGTCGCACCATGCCAGCTGCATCTTCCTCATTGTCCCACCTCCCCGCAAGCATCAATCAGACGGAAAGGAAAAAATAACCAGTCTCAAAAACTTGGAAAACATAATCATAATACCAAAAGAACAACAACGGAACATGTTGTCGTCCAAACGCTCTAGTGAGCACTAACAATCCTTAAGTTCAGGGTTTTTTTTTCTGAGGTTGCAGTGTCAAAGGAACCATGCGATCAGGGTGAGGGTGTAGACCCCCCAGCACAGGCAGTCAATGTTATACAGCCCATCATCAGCGAAGGCCCTCGAAGTATGGGTCAGTCAATCCAAACAATTCAGGGGCTGAGTGATCGGTAGCTGCGGCCGGCGGGGCGCACTCAGGCACTCACCTTTGGGGGGTTCATCCACCCCCGTTACATTATCCCAGTACTTGTCAGCAGTGGGGTCATCGGTGACAAGATACTAATGTTAGGGCTGGTACTTAGAGCTGCAGCAAGCAAATCCGAATCTCTCTGCTGTGCCATTGTAGAACTACCCTCAGTTCACCAGCAGTCTGAGGGTCCAGCAGTGCCTCGGCTGCAGGTGCACCTTTGCATTTCAATCGCAAGCTGTGTGGATGAAAGCAACGTCAGTGGAGCAGGTCCGCGGTTTGTGGTGTAACCTCTGGGAGATCCTCCGATACCTGGGAGTCAGTCAATCCGTACAGGTACTCGTCATCACTCACCTGTCTTTCGGGGCTAGTTCCTGGGGCAGGAACCCCCGTCAGCGAACCACTGATCTCCGCCACCATTCGGAGGGCCTCCCGTTGTTCATTTTGCCGATGTTCAGGGGTGGGGCCCACATCAGTGTCCGTACGCGACAGATTCGCCATTAAGGGTCTTCTGGATCGGCGCCGCCAAGCTCCCCCGATGCGGCAAATCTTCGGGGGTAATTCATTGGGTTCGGTGCCAACACCCGAGTCGAGCCAGGCCTCAACCGCTTCCGGGGTGTTAAAAAAGTGTGTCTTGTCCTGAGCCACGACTCGTAAGCGGGCAGGAAATAGCAAGGAATACTTGAGAGCCAGGAGGCGGAGGCGTTGTTTTACCACCAGAAATGAATGTCGTTGACGCTGCACTTGTATTGTGTGGTCCGGGAAGAACATAGTTTTTGCGTTGTCAACCCTAACTTCGGATAACTTCCTAACTTCTCGTAGTATTGTGTCGCGATCTCGATAGTTCAATACGCGGATTAGCAGTGGCCTCGGGTTTGAGCCCGTAGGGGGAGGCCGGGCCGGCACTCGGTGGGCTCTCTCTACAACAAAGTGCTGCGAAAGGGTGTCCTCCGGGAGTATGGCTCTAAGCCACCGTTCCACATATTCCGGCGCTTCTCTAGGCTCCCATCGCTCCGGTAGGCCCACTATGCGAATGTTGTTCCTTCTAGCTCGCCCTTCCGCATCCTCTGCGCGGTCTTCAAGGAACTCCACCCTGTTAAGAAGATCTTGAACATGTTTGTCTACCTGAGTGACCTTGGGGGTCAGGTCGGTTATTGTAGCCTCCAGGGTAGTCGTCCGTTCAGAGATCTTTTTGTGGTCAGCTCGGAGGTGTGTCAGATCTATGGCCACGCTGTCAATTTTAGTCTCTAAAGAGACGCGGGTCAGCTGCATCGATTCCTCCAGCCTTTCCATTGCTGCCAACAGCGTATTCAGTTTGGAGGCAGATTGGTCCTGTTCAGCCTGCTTCGCCATCCTCCCCTTTGCTTGTACGCCACCAGTTACAGCTCTTGTTTTAGGTCCTGCAGACATGGGAGTCTTTGAAGCGTGTAGTCAAGGGTGTGTATCAGAGTGCCTGATTACGCAGCTCACAAAAGAACAGCTCACCCGGGGGGCTGCGCGATCCAGGCGCAGTGGGACCGGATTCTCTCACGACCCACAGGAACTACTGTGGAGATGTCCCCGATGGGCTCGGGTGCTGCCGGACATCGTGTTAATCCCAATAGAACCACATCACCGCTCAGGCGCAAGAGAGGGTCAAAAGTGCCGCCAGTCAGTGGACAGTTGCCTCGTGTAAGTATCTCGTGTTAGGGGGGCTCAATCCAAGAGGGGCAGCCTCGTCCTCCAAGCGTTCGCTCGTCCGTTGCTATGGTTAATGTTTGTATCAGACTAGGGAGACCAATTAGCGACCCCCACTGCCTCCCCTCACACTTTGTAGGGCTTACGCCAGCTTCCCCATGCACCTCATGGGTCCGTCTGTGTTCAGGTCCACATCCGCTTCCGTCACGAGGGAGTCCGCTTTGTATATTTGCATATACCACAGCAGTGATGTGACAGTCCCAGTGCACGACTCCGCACCGCAGGATTGTGTGTGATGGGAGTGGCTCTCAGTTCGTTTCCATGTCCCGCTGACGTGGTAAATCGTCGGTGCGCAGCCTGGATCAGGGTATGGTCTGTGCAACGTAGCGCCCCTAAGCGCGTCTTTGACAGGGTCGGGCAAATGGCGGGGCAAGGCGGCGAGTGGGTCCCAGGTCCATCCCCTAACTTTATCGCCGATCACAGCGAGAGTGCTTGTAAGTGTCTAGTTCCGTATCACCATGGTAGGCAGTCAGGGGGGCCATGTGCAACACGCTCCTCGTCTCGCTGCCTCCGGTCCAAACGACAGACTCGATAATCAGTGATCGCCTACAGTGGTGCGCAGTGTCCAGTGGGGGGTCGATCAAGGCATAATGGGTCTTATCGGTCTCTGTCGCGCTCCGCCTCCACAGGGCCCAGCAGGTAGGCCGCGACCCCGGGCTCAATTAGGCTGCAGCAGTAATTAGAAGCAGGCCCTGTCGGGGCCGGCGTACCCACCGCTCAGCGGTACAGTCCGGGGCTGGCTGGCATGCAAAAGTTCCGCAGAGTAAGGAAGGCGCGCTTCAGGTCTCCTCTCGGTACACTCCAGGCGTGATCCAGCCGTTCCGATGCCAGCAAGACTTGTGATCAACGGTCCCCGTCTTCGCACCCCTCCACGTAGCAGGCAGTTAAGGGCCAATCTCACCTCTCCTCCATATTCGACTCTCTTGCCCCTCAGCTCGAGCTCCGGTGCCGGTTAAGTTTCGCCAAAAGCTCCTGGTTGTTGTTGTCTTCCGCCACAGGGCCTAGCAGGACGATTGAGTCCCCGACCTCAGGTGTTGTTCCACGCCGACCGGGATCGCTCGTGGACGGGGCGTCTGGTACCTCTCCTCGCCGGGGCGGTTCTGAAGGAGCAAACCGCCTCAAACTTCATCAGACGATAGGTAGGCGCTTCATGTACACCCGCTGACGATTGCAGGGCAGTACCGATGAATGTAGCGGAGAAATGGCCTGTGGTAGGGGAGCTTCTTACAGAGCTCTACCCAGGCACGTCCGCTACCATTGCGTGTTCAGCCATGCCCCGTCGTACCACTCCTTCATGATGGCTTGGCTAGCCTCCAAGTTGTCTGAGGCTTCCTTCCACAGCTTGGCCATCTGGCTGCGGAAGGCCAGCATGTAGCTGACGCCATCACGGGGAAGCTTCTTCGAAGTCTTCTCCCACCCCTCCTTTACAAGGATGAGGGGCCCCCTAATGGGATGGCCATAGAGCAGTTGAAAGGGGCTAAACCCGACTCCCTTCTGTGGCACCTCGCGGTACGAAAACAGCAGGCAAGGGAGGAGGATGTCCCATTTCCTCCTCAAGTCCTCTGGCAGGCTCCGGATCATCCCCTTCAAGGTCTTCTTGAAGCGCTCTACGAGCCCGTTAGTCTGGGGGTGGTAAGGAGTGGAGAACCGGTAGGTCACTCCGCACTCCTTCCACATGGCCTGCATGTAGGCCAACATGAAGTTCGTGCCCCTGTCTGACACCACGACCTTGGGGAATCCCACTCTGGTAAATATCCCCATCAGGGCCGCCGCCACCATAGGTGCAGTGACGGTCCTCAAAGAAATAGCCTCCGGGTACCGAGTGGCGTGGTCCACTAACACCAAGATGAACCGGTGTCCCGCAGAGGTCGGAGGGTCCAACGGCCCAACGATGTCAATTCCGACCCGCTCAAAAGGGGTCCCGACCACCGGGAGCGGTTCCAAAGGGACCTTCACTTTAGTCCCAGTCTTGCCACTTGCCTGGCAAGTCTTGCAGGTCTTGCAATAGGTGTCAGAGGCAACTCTCATCCTGGGCCAATAAAAATGCGGGACCAACCGCGCAAAGGTTTTGTCCTTGCCCAGATGTCCAGCCAAAGGAATCTCATGCGCCAATTCCAATAGGAAGGCCCGGTAGCATTGGGGGACCACTAAGGCCCTTGAGGATCCATGCACCGGAACCTTAGGCTCACTGTAAAGGAGGCCATCCTCCCAGTTCACGTGAAAACTGCCGGTCTCCTGATCCGTCGCTTGGGCTTCGGCCTGTCGCCGCATGCCTTCAAGCATGGGGCACTCTTTCTGTGCCCGACAGAATTCCTCCCGGGTAGGCCCTCCTTCCACATGCCACTCGGCAAGGGTCGGCAAGTCCCCCACGGGAACAACCTCCACCTCCGCAAACTCCGGGGGTACCTCCGCGGGCTCCCCATCCATCACACGGGGTGTGTTCTCCTCCGGACCAGCATTGGGTTAGGCCGTATTTTCAGGCTCCAACCCAGGTTGAGTTTCTTGCCGGGCAGCCATGGACCGCGTGACCACGCAAGTCCACCATGGTAACCCCAGCATCTCAGTGTGGGCCTTAAACTCCACTTCCTTCCAGGCAGTATGTTCCAGGTCGTTTCCTAGCAGACCGTCCACTGGCAAGGCAGGGCTTATCGCAACTCTCAACGGGCCTTTCACTCCTCCCCACTCGAAGGGAACCTGAGCCATGGGATAGTAGCTCAGACTGCCGTCAGCCGACACGGCCGGATGGAACACATCAGGTACTACTTGCTCAGCGGACACCAGCCGCCTCACTACGGTGGTCATGCTGGCACCTGTGTCCCTCAGAGCCTCCACCTCCTCCCCATTAACCTTCACCCTCGGCTGGTACTTAGCAGTGTTCGATGGTAAGGACGTCACTGGGACCAACTCTCTGTCCCCGAGTGAAACCAGGGTCAGGCCTGTCACTCCCCTTCCCTATCTAGGGGCAGCTCCATCCCAAGCGCACACTAGCCACCCCGGGACTCTTGCCACCTGTGGGGGCTGAAGGTCTCTTGCGACACTGGGGATCCCCCTTGTAGTGTCCAACCTCCCCGCATTCGTAGCACTGGACAACTTTTGGCTGCTGACTCTTGTCAGGGTAAGTGGGCTTTGGGGAACTGGAATGAGGTGGGGTACCTACTCCTCTCCCAAACTGTCTAGTTTGTGGGCCTCATGAGAACTCCTTCTTTTTATCTCCCCCTCTTTCTTCTGGGGGACGCCGTGTCCGCCTTTCACGCTATCTCCCCCGGGGCCCTTGTTTGACACCCGGGTGCTAACCCAAGTATCCGCCTCCTCCGCAAGCTCACGGGGATCAGTTAGCTTGTGGTCCACCAGATGTTGGCGTAGTTCCGGAAAACATTTATCCAAGGGGTGCTCTCTCAAAAATAAATTGTACAGGCCCTCGTAATCATGCACCTCGCTGCCACGCACCCAACCATCCAGAGCCTTACAGGCATAATCAAAAAAATCCACCCAATTCTGCGTGGACAGCTTATGGCTGCCACGGAACTTCTGGAGGTACCTTTCGGGGTTGAGGCCAAACTTTTTAATGAGCGCCTTCTTCATGGGGGAATACCTGAACCTATCCACCTTATCAAGGTACAGGAGGGTGTCCCTAACATTGGGAGGTATGTAACGATACAGGCCACCTCCCCAGTGTTTCTCGGGCACCCCATGGGCAGTCAAGGCCACTTCATACGCCACCAACCACTTGGCGATGTCATCCCCCTGAGTATAGCTCGCTATCACCTCCTTGGGTAACCAAAATCTAGGCTCGTATTGAGACCCTTGTACGCTGCCACCATTGGGACTTCCTGGCGCACTCAGTTGCAAGGCTCCCAGCTCCAGCTCCTTAACCTGAAGCTCGTGCGCCAGCTTCTTCTCTTCCAATGCAAACTTTTTATCTTCCCTTTCTTTCTCCCTCTCATGCTCTAGCTTGGCAAGCTTCCTCTTCAATTGCCTCTCCTCCCTCCTGTCCTCATACTCCTGCGACGACGTACTCTTTCTAGACCCACTACTACTTGCCCTGGAACATCTTCCTGGCAACACATTTTCAGACACATCAATGTTTAGTAGGTCTAGTTCTCCTGAAGCACCCGCCTCCCCTTGTGTGACCTGCCCCTCCTGTTCCCCATCCCCTCTCCACTCTGGGTGGGCCCTTACCCATGCCCTCAAAGTGGTACGGAAATCCTCCTTTGCGGCTCTCCGCCCAACCGGCACCCCCATCCCCTGACAAAATTCCCGTAGCTGCACCACTGTGTACTCTTCCAGGTCGACTAGCTGGAACTCCATTTTGACAGGTGGGGACCCAGATACAATAAAGGGAAAGCACTAGGACGTAGGTAACAGGATGAGGTCAAAACAGGTCTCTATACACTCAGGTTAGACAGTGGGGGGTCAATTGAGCAGGCTTGCATGCACGATAGGTGTCTAGTCTAATTGCAGCGCACTCTGTCTCACTAGAGGGTGATGTATAGTCACAGGTCCTGAATCCCACCGCTCGCCACCAAATGTAGGAACTGGGTTCACCAGGTCCCCTGGGGGTAGCTTGGACCGAGCAGGAAGGCACCCGAAGCTTAGGTGTTAAGTGACTAAACAGCACACACAACCGCTGAGACGATTAAATGCAAGCAAAGACTGAGACCACACCAATATGCTTGATTCAAATAAATAAGTTTTATC
The DNA here is from genome assembly GCF_964261635.1 of Lissotriton helveticus. Lineage (NCBI taxonomy): Eukaryota > Metazoa > Chordata > Amphibia > Caudata > Salamandridae > Lissotriton > Lissotriton helveticus. The sequence continues at coordinate 77,200,268 of NC_136059.1, forward strand.
TAAGATCAAGATCAGGGCAATCAAAAATCACAGTAGTAATAACTCATTACCGTTCCTTAAAAACATATGTTTTTCATTACTTGCCCATAAATACATAAATAAATAAATATTAAATAGTAAATAACTGTAGGCCCTTCAGATAATACTGTATTCTACAGGATCAAAACATTTCATTAGGTAATAGCATTTCATTGCTTAGCAATACACATTTCCTTGAGTCAGAAATCCGCAGGTTATTAAACAAGAACTTAACCTTTCATGTGGCTAGAGTAAAACGGTTCATTAATTAGCAGTAATCCTCTCAGTAATCACTTTAAATAGAACTCAGCACTTCCTCAGGCCAGGGTAAACATCTCTTTAACCACGGAGAACATCACATCAATAATAACCAGCGCAGCAGGTAAGGATAAACGCTGATTTACCCTTCACTAAACCTTTTATGAGACCCTGATAATCAAAGCATCCAGCACAGTTTGGCATTTCATCTTATTCAAACTAAGCCAGGCAAAAGGCTAACGTAACTGGCACTCAACTGTACTCTAGGCAGGGGTTAACTCTTTTCCCATAGGGCCCTCACAGTGTCTAGGGGCCCTGGCTCCGGTCCAGCAGGGGGGATTTGCAAGGTTCCGACGCCCACCACAGCGCGGTGCCGGCAACAGGCTGGCGATTGTAGCGCCGTGAGGAGCAGAGCGCTCGAAGGGCAGTAGCGCTTCAGCGGCGTCAGGATACCGGGAGCCAGCGCTTAGCAGAGATAGCGCTTGGGGCCACAGCTCTTCAGGGCACAATAATCTCTAGCACCTCAGTGCTTCAGGACATCGAGCTTCAGGGCAGCAAGGGCTCTGGACTCACAGCGCTTCTCAGCAATGGCGCTTCAGGGGTATAGCGATTTGGGGCAGCCACTGTCTCTAGTGCCCGGCGCTTCACAGTTCAGCCAGTATAGGCAAGGCAGGACAGCAGAGGGGATGAGACAGGACAGTGCAGGGGCCCAGGTTGAAGTAGAGGGGCGCAAAGTGGACACAGCCCTGTACCTGGTTGATCCCCAGTAGTCCTGTGGCAGTCAGGTGGGTTTCTTCTTTGGCGCGAGATGGATCCTGCGCCCTTGTGCAGTAGATTCTTGGTTTCCTGAGGACGGGGGGTGTTTGAGTTGAAGGCTTCCCTCAGCAGGTCACTTCAGATGTTCCCTGGGTTCCCCTCCCGCCGGGCCAGATCAGTGGGCTAGTTCAGTGTTCCTCACTCAGCTTAGTGGGCAGTGCCTAAACGCTGTCACCCCCAGTGGTGTAGGTTTCTGACTAGGCCCTACCGCCTTAATCTCCTGCGTAGGGTCCTACCGGTCAGTGATGCCCCAACTGACTAGAAAGTTTCCCTCCCTTTCCTTTTATAGTGGCAGTTGGCAGTTGGTGACCACTCCCCTATTCTGGAAGGTTCCAGGCGCTCCCTCACTCTAGCTATGGGCAGGCAGGCAGGCTGGCATTGCTACAATGTTTAGGGTTTCCAGCCAGCTCCTGGCTACTAGAGTGCGTCTAACAAGACCACGCTGTGGTAGCAGCAGTCAGTGGCAGCCATGTTGGGGGAAGAGAGCACCTGCACCTTAGCATTGATTAGCAATGGGAAGGTGCCCAGAGACCTAAGGCCAACAAAAAGAGGGTGGAAAAATAAGGCAAGGGCGAAAAAAACAGGGAAAGACCACCCTAGGGCTGACAGGTCAAACACTCACCAACTATTATTCCCTGATATTTACTGGGCACCTGTTGGAAAGTGGGTTATTGGTAGGGGCAAATGTAGGTCTGCCACTGGCAATAAGGCCACTAACACATGATAGAACCCAGCATACGTCTTAGAAACTTATTCCCAGGACAGGATATAAGCGCCCAGGTGTGCCTTCCCTCTGAAAGGCAGAGGTTGACCCGTTTCACCTCCCTATAGGGGAAGGGACAGGCATGTGCAATCATCCCAACCCCGGAGGATAACCATGTGCAATAAAACAAGAACAATAACAACAAACTGCGACACTGTCACCAAATTACATTGCCTTTTGCCCCAGTTCTAGGCCCCTCCAGTCAAAGGTCCCCCCTCCCCCGCTCCCACTGATGTAGCTCGCACAGTGCTGTAGCTGATGGCGCCCTGCCACTGTGTCACTTAGTGCGCCAGGGTATGCCTCCGGTACAATCGCCGCTGCGCCCCTTCCCCTTTCCTCTGTGATGTCTGTTTAATGCCCCGCCACCCCCTCTGTTGCAGCCTCTGCCGCCTCCTGTAGGGCGCTCAGCATGTGCTTTCACCTCTCTGCCATAGGCTCCTTACGGAGTCCCAGAGTTTCCTCCCTCAGAATGGCGGTCCACTCCGCTCGCGCCCATGACGAGAATGACAGAACCCGCGCCCTAATGTTGGGCGAGTCCCTCTCCTTCCATCTCCTAGTAAGAAGACGCACCGCCGTCACCATCCCCAGATCGAGGAACCGAGACGACGCTTTGTCCTTAGGCGGCCATTTGAAATGATGTAGGAGGTACTCGGGCCAATTACAGGGGATGACGCGACCAGTGCCTCTTGCAAGTAGTGTGTGAATGTCTTTCCAATAGGCGCCGAGGCCCGGACAGTGCCATAAGGTGTGGAGGAGATCCGCATTCACTTCTCCACATCTGGGGCAGGCCGCGTCCGTTCTGTGAAAATATTTGTTGATTAGGTCTGGGGTGAGATAGGCTCTGTGCACTATATATACCTCACATTCCTAGGGATTCGTACCGGACCTTTAAGGACCTTTTCCCACTCCTTATCCGCCAGTTCACGCCCCATGTCCCCCTCCCACTTCGCCCGTAGTGAAGTTAAGTCCAGTTCCGTGTGCGTCCGTAGGGACGCAGCAAACCACTTGACCAAGTGCCTGCCCCTGCCCATCACGTGTAGGTACTGCACCGTCAGATGCTGTGTTGGCTCTTCCGCCACATCACCCCACTTAGCCGCCATATGCGCTGTTAGGGACCTATGCATGAGGAATCCTCCTGGGGGGAGTCCCGCGTCCGCGACCAGCGTCTCATAGCGTATTAATGCTCCATCCTGGTACAAGTCGCCCAATGTTTGGACATCCACCTCATGCTATTGCTCTAGCAAGGAATGCGTGAGTGTCCCCCCGCCCCCGGGTGAGTCCTCCAGGGGCACCGCAGGCGCGTATGGGCGCACCCTTCTCATGAGGTACAATGCCCTGCGAAAGCATTTGAATGCCACTGCCAGCAGCAATGGAGTGGGGCGCGCCGGCGTCGCCAGTGGGTGGAATAGCGCAGTGAGCCGTGCTAGTGTGTATGCTGGCTCAGCCGCGGCAGTGTCCTCCCGCCCTCTGTCTGCCAGCCAGCGGGCGACCCTTTGGAGCTGCACTGCCAAGTAATACTGCTCAAAGCAGGGGGCAGCTAGCCCGCCTCTGTCTGTGGGCAGGAACAGCTTCCCGAGCGCTAGGCGGTGTCTAGAGGCACCCCAAATAAAGTCGTGTGGAATCCTGTTGAGGTTGGAGAAGAAGGACGCGGGTAGGAAGAGTGGTAGGTTCGCAAAATAGTAGAGGAGGCGGGGGAGCATCACCATTTTAGCGAGGGCCACTCTGCCTGTGGGCGAGAGTGGGAGTGTAGACCAGAAACAGATCTGGGCCCTGAGCGCCGCCACCGCTCTGCCCAGGTTCCCGTCTAATAAATCCTCTTGCCGGTGGTATATCTGGATCCCCAGATATTTGAAGGTGTCCGCCTTCCAAACTACTCTCGTGCCATGGAGGTTGTACTCTGGGTCCGCCACCTCGTTTCCAAACGCATAGAGACACGACTTGCCGGCATTGACTCGGAGCCCCGAGAGTTCAGCGAAGCGGCTCAGCAAGGGGGCCAGTTGCTCCGGCATGCGGCTCACATCGCGGATGAAGACCAGCAGGTCATCCGCATACAATGACACCTGGTGAACTCCGTCTCCCAGTATAATGCCATCTGCCAAATACTGCCTCAGGGCCGCAGCCAAGGGCTCCATGGCCAGCGCAAAGAGCAGCGGTGACAGAGGGCAGCCCTGCCGGGTGCCTCTGCCGACCGCCACGGCTTCCGAGACATACTACCCTAGGACGGACGGACGGACCACGTGGCCACCGTATAGGAGTCCCACCATCTGCAAGAAACCGCCATCTATCCCATACGCCTCCAACACTGCCCGCAGGTATCCCCACTCCAGGAAGTCAAATGCCTTTTCTAGGTCAAGCACCAGGCATCCCGCCCTGGGCCAGACCGATTTTGCCTCCGCTGCTACCCGGAAGAACCTCCTGAGGTTCTGAGATGTGGATCTCGCTGGCACAAAACCGTTCTGGTCCGGGTGCATTAGATGCGGGACCACTGGCACCAGCCGCTCCGCTAGGAGCTTGGCGAATATCTTATAATCGACATTCAGCATTGCCAGCGGGCGGTAGGAGCCCAAGGATATGGGGTCTCTGTCGGGCTTGGCTAGGGACACTAAAAACGCCTCTCTCAGCGAGGGTGGGAGCCGGACAGCGTATATCGATGTCCTATACATCCGGAGGAGCTCAGGCGCTAGAATGTCCCTGTTTGCTTTGTAATATTCGGCCGGCAGACCATCTGGTCCCGGCGTCTTCCCAGATGCTAGCGCTCGAATGGCATCCCCACCCCCTCCAATGTCAATGGAGCACCGAGCTCCCTATTGTGGCTTTCCGTGGCAGTAGATAGAGCGACCGACTCGAGAAACTCCGTCAGCAGGTGTGGGCGGCCAGCGCCTCGTGACCTTTAAAGCTCCCGATAGTGATCCGTCAGCGCCCGGTGGATTTCGGGCTGCGTGTACACCACTATCCCATCGTTGGATCGTATGGCACCGATCGGGGTCGTGCGCTCTGCCCTCTGAATTAACCAGGCGAGCAAGCGGCCTGCCCTGTCTGTCTTCGAGTGTGTCCTGGCCGTGTGCGCCGCATAATTGTGGCACCGTAGGCGCTCTAGGAGGACTACGTGCTCGCTTCGAAGGTCCCTCAGCCTGCGTGCACGTTCACCCGTGCCCTCCCCCTCCCTTTCATGCTGCAGCAGCTCGGTCTCTATGCGGGTTAGTGAGTTGGACACCTGCGTACGGATATTCCATGTGGAACCTATACAGTGCCCACGAATGGTCACCTTGTGAGCGTCCCATTCCGCCCCTGGGTCGCTCGCCATGCCCTCGTTTTCCGCAAAGTAGGATAGATTGGCTCTGCCTAGAGACAATCGGAATTCAGCATCTTCTAGTGCTGCAGGCTGCAGTCGCCATGTGGGCACCGGAGGCCTATCCGCCTCCCAACTGAGATGGAAACATAGAGGATTATGGTCTGAGTGCGTCCTGCCCAGGTACTCCGTCTTGGACAGTAACGGGAGCAAAGACTGGGAGCCCACTATACGGTCCAGGCGGACATGGAGGTCATGCACAGCTGAGTAATACGAGTATATCTTGTGTTGTGTGCGCCAAAGATCATGTGTGTCCCAGTGCAGTAACCAGTCCCTAAAGGCTTGCGCTGTTGATGCCGTTGCCGCTGCGCGTAGGGGCGGGAAGGAGCGGTCCAGGCGCATGTCCAGGACCATGTTAAAGTCGCCGCCCAACAACCAGGGGAGCCCCGCATGTCGCTGGAGGATGGGATTGAGGGACGCCAGGAAGGCGGCTTGGTCTGTGTTGGGAGCATAAATGGAACCCAGCAGCATCTCCTGCCCGTTAAGTCTCCCCCTAACAAATGAGAACCTCCCTTCAGCATCCGTATGAACATCTAAACAAGCAAAGGGTACGCCACCTCTCACCCATATCAGGGCGCCGCACGCCTGCGATGAGTACGTTGTGCCATATATCTGCCCCCTCCACCTCCTGCGCAGCCTCTCCAGTTCTACTTGGGAAATATGGGTTTCCTGTTTCCTGGAGGAGCGCAATCCCCACCCTGTGCCGCTGCATGTAGGCGAAGATAGAGTACCTGCGCGACGGGGTCTGCATGCCGCGGACGTTCCATGTCATGATAGTGGTGGACGCCATGACGTGTGTTGTGATGTAGTCACCCGGGGAGCTGAGGGGGTCACCTCTCCGGGCCTCGGGGCCTGACTGGTGCAAGGTGCTCACTGAGTGTCGCTTCTGTAATGTGTAAACTAACAGTAACATTGTAACTCGACGGGCGCTTTCCCAACGGGGCAAGCGTCCAAACTTAGTGAGGCAATTACTTCTCAAGGTAACGTGTCCACAATTAGTGTGTGTGTGGGGAAGCGCGCAGTCAGTGGTGCATCGCAGTGTCCCCTCTCTCCCAAGGCCCGTAAGGTTGCGGAGATGGACTCGAAGCATCCAATCAGTGTCATTCGTCAAACTGGTATGGGTAAGCCACCCGTGCGGTTCGCGCGCAAAGTGCCCCACTTTACCTCTACGCCAGACGCGGGTGTGTATCTGCAGTGTGTTGCGCGCTGGGCACCGGCCCTCTACCCATGACAGCAGTGTAGTGGGTGATCAATGAAAGGATACAATATGCAATATGTGAAGTACAGCCCATGTATCTAGTTGTCTCAAGGCTGGCTCTGGTCACGCTATGAAGTCTGCTGTCTGAGGCGTGACCACAGGCATAACAATGTCGTCCGACATCTCTGTGGACGGCGATGATGATCCACTAGCCTGCCCTTCACTTTGCTGACTATGGCTTAGGTCATTGCCGACAGTCCCCGCACCCAGCGTCGCCACCGCCTCTAGCGCCTCCTGTCTTTCCTGTCGCATTTTCTCCGGGCTCGGGGCGACCTGTCCCAGGCTTGCATTCCGCTGTGTTCCCCTCTTCCTCCTTTGCCTCCTGGAACGCTGCTCCTGCCAACCGCCCCCCTCCGGGCCCGCCGGTCGCTGTCCCGACCATTGTCCTGTTTCCTCCAGCCAGTCCCAGACATCAGACGGGGCGTCGAAGAAGCGCGTGCCCTCCTTGATGACTACTCTCAGACGTGACGGGTAGAGTAAGGAGTAGGGCAACTCCAGGGTTCGCAATTGTTTCTTCACTGTCAGGTACGAGCCACGCCTCCTCTGCACAGTCGCCGTGTAGTCCGGAAAGAACAGGACCTGACTGTTGCCCAGCTTGATGTCCCCCAACTTCCCGAGTTTCTCGTAGCACCGCATCCCGGTCTCTGTAGTTGAGGAGCTTGAAGAGGAACGGGCGGGGCCGAGTCCCGGGTTTTAGGGCTTGCGCGGGCACCCTGTGAGCCCGTTCCACCTCGAAGTGCGGCGACAGCGTTCCAGTCGGCAAAAGTGTCCGCAGCCAGCCCTCCATGCACTGTTCGGGATTCTTCCCTTCTTCCCCTTCCGGCAGGCCCACCACCCGGACATTACTGCGCCGGGAGCGCCCTTCCGCATCCTCCGTGCGATCTTCTAGTGCGTGGACCCTATCAGTCAGGTCCTGTACAGTAGAGGCATGGCTGTGCACCACCGGCTGTAGTTCCTGGACTGTGTGGCGCTGCGCGGCGACCGTGTCCGACAGCTTGCGATGGTCCACGTGCAGCAGCGTGAAGTCGGAAGTGACTATGTCCAGTCGCGCCTCCAGGGAAGTCTTGGTTTGTGCTAAAGCAGTCCCGATACGTTCCACTGCCGCCAAGATAGTGTCCATTTTGGCTGCCAGAGTAGTTGCGTGCTCCATCTCTGTCCGCCGCTGATCCTGTGGCGGGTCGGGGCCACTCGGACCTTGTTGCTTTGACTGCGGCTTGTCTCTCAGCCTACCCAATGTGAGCTGCTGCGCCGTGGGTATCGGCGCCCCCGCCGGTGGAGCAGCAGTGGCGGCAGCGGGGCTCCCAACCTGTCAGGTTCACTGCACTCGTCGGAAGGGTCAATGCTGCGTGGCCAACAGTGACCAGCGGGTCCAGGTGCGCCCACCCCAGCGGATTGCGCCGTCAACCCGTCACAGCCCCCTGGGCACCACCAGCGCCGGGGCCACCGTCACGTTCCGCGGGCCCGTCCAGGGGTCCAAAGTCGAGGACAGCGCACCCTTCGTGTCTGCTTCCAGGGCCTCACGTGAGTCTTCTCTCGCCAGGGCCAGCTGGCATAGACAGCGGTAGCCTCTCAATAAGTCTCTGGCCAGTCCGTTTGCGAGGTGTGACTGTAGGGGGAGTCAGCCCGGTACGTGGGAATTAGCTGCGGCAGATCCCGGTCCTCTAGCGCCACTGCCCAGGTGCTTTTAGGGTCCGCGGACCAAATAGGCGGGGTCCAAACCTTCAATGCACATGGGCGTAGACAGCGAAGCTCTGCCCGATGCACCCTCGTCCCAACAACACCCCTCCCCTCACCCCCCGGGCGCGCACTGCTAGCGCGAATATAGTGTCAGGGGCTAGGGCCTCTCAACATGTGCGCAAACAAAATGGCACCTGGGGCGAAATGGCGCCCGACGAGTGCAGTCCACACCCTGTCTCACCTCTGTGACCTCGCGGCCTCCTCCGTCTCGATGCGCCCCACGACTCCAGTGGCAGTGTCCAGTGCCCCCTCCGCCGCTAGACCAGTCGGCTCGCAGCACGGCCCCAGCAGCCAGCGACAGTCCCAGTAGACGGCGTGACCAGTGTAGGACAGGGGGCTAGGGCCTCTCAGCGTGCGCGCGATTACAATGGCGCCCGGGGCGAGATGGCGCCCGCCGGGTGCAGTCCACAGCCTGTCTCACCTCCGTCAGCTCGCTGCCTCCTCTGTCTCTCTGCACCCCAAGTCTCCTGTTATAGCGTCCAGTGCTCCCGCTATCGCCAGATCAGCCGGCTCGTAGCGCCGCAGTCCCCGATGACTCACCAGCCGATGGCCGTCTCATACAGCATTGTCCACGCATCGGCCGGGCATCGCGGCCGGAGTACAGTTCTGTTGCCCGCCTCTGGGCCCGCCGATCCTCCGCCGCTGCCCCCAGCCGCGCCTCGGGTCTCCAGAGCACACCAGTCCCGGGATAGGCACCCTGCAGCCTGCTTCCCTAACTTCTCGCCGCCGCCGCCCACATGCAGTGTCCGTCTGCGGTCGGGTTCTCCACTTCGCTTCTCCCGCACACTCCAAGGTCCTCCCGTGGGCGTGCAGCTGTAGGCTCTCTCTGAGCTGCAGTGCCACAAGTCAGCCGCTGCAGGGCCTCACCTAACTTTCCCCCGCACGACTGCTCCAGGCGCCGTCTGCCACCCGGTGGTTCACTCCAGGTCCGCTGCCACACACCTTTGGTCCGCGCAGGGGTCCGCAGCGCCGCTCAGGTCCGGCTTCCTCCACTTCCGCCTCAGCGCCGAAGCCGGGAGCTTTCCTGCTCGTCCCGACCCCGGCCGAGTTTCGCACCACTGCAGCTCTCCCACACCTTCGCAGTCCGGCAGGCAATTCCTCACCTTCGCAGATCCGGCAGTTTTTTACACCGGCAGGCGCCCCAACCAGTGCCGTGTCTGCTCCGCTCAACTTGAGTAAGCTTGATCCACTCTCGCAGGATAATTACAGGAGAAATCGGGCCCCTTCAGACAGAGCTCTAGGGAGTTACGTCCGCCATGGTGACTGGCTAGCCACGCCCCCCAAAACGTATTCCCATTCTCAACTCTTGGTAACGTGGCTGCGAGCAGACAGGCTTAACTTCAAAGACAGGTATGTAAAGCATTTAAAAACACCATTTCAGTAAATAATTAGGACACAACACAAAATAAAAATCCCACACCAATTTATAAAAATAGGTAATATTTTTATCTTTTAAATGACACCAAGTCATTTCGTTTTCTCTGTCAGAGACACACCTTTATAAATTGTTCTGAAGAATTTTATTTGTATTTATTTTTTATTTATTTAAAAGGTTTTATATAGCGCTACTGGACCCAGGAGTATCAGAGCGCTTTACAGACAGATAAAACTAATACATATCTAGTACACATAATAAACATAAGAACAATTAAACATCTAGAACAAAATAGAGCAGTTACAGAGTGAATAAAAACTGGCATGTGAATAAACATATCAGTTAAAAGAGGAGATTGAGGAAAGGGAGTAAATTAGGGGTAGGTAGGGGGATGAGGGTGGATAGAAATATAGTAGAGAAAAGGGTAGTGTGAAAAGGAGGGGAGGTAGTATGAAAATAAGAGAGACGGGTTGGGTAGAGGAGAATGAAATGAGGACTGAATCAGAATAGGGACTATTAGGTGCCCCAATATTTATTTAGAAGAAGCACCTTGAGTCTTTTTTTGAAGAGAGGGTAGGAGGGGTTGCAGCGAAGATCTTTGGGGAGCGAGTTCCAAATCGTAGGGGCATTACCAGAGAATGCACGTGATTGTGTCTTTGTACAATTGAGTCTCGGGGGGATGAGGACGAGTGCGTTGGTGCTTCTCAAGGACCTAGAGCACCCAGCTTTTTGTAGTTTGTTAGAGAGGTCACAGTGGGTGTTGTTGTGAAGGGCTTTGTGAGTAATACATGCCAACTTGAAGGTGGATCTACCTTCAATTGGGAGCCAGTTAAGGTTTTTGAGGATAGGAGAAATGTGATTGAAACGTTACAAACAGAGATGAGTCTAGCAGCCAGGTTGAGGACAGATTTGATCGGGGTAAGGTGGACTTTAGGGGTGCCGGCAAGGGTGGTGTTACCATAATCAAGTCTGGAAAGTACAAGAGATTGGACAATAATTTTGAAATCGTCTGCAGGAATGAAAGGTTTGATTTTTTTAAGGTGGACAAGGGAGAAGAGGGCACCTTTCGCTGCATTTTTAATGTGTGGAATAAGAGTAAGATTGTTATCAATGCTGATGCCTAAGGATTTGACCGAGTTAGAAGTGGAGAGGGATCAGTTGAGTGCATTGATGTCATTGATCCAGTTTGAATGGGTAGAGAGCAGTTTTTGAGGGTGAAAAGAATGACTTCAGTTTTTTTGGGATTCAATTTGAGATGTTTGAGATGGAACCAGGCTTGGACTTTATTCAAGGTATCGTTGAGGAGATGGATGTCATGGCGGGATTTAATCTTGTAGTAAAGTTGTGTGTCGTCCGCATAGAGGTGATAACTAATATTAGTCTGTTTAAGGATGAGGGTGAGTGGTTCCATGAATAAATTAAATAGGGTAGGAGAAAGGATAGAGCCTTGAGGGACCCCAAGAGAGACAGGTTGAGGTTTGGAGAGGCAGTGACTGAGTTTAATTTGCTGGGATCTGTTTTGGAGATAGGAAGAGAACCATTGGTGAACAATGCCCTCAAACCCAAAGCGGTCTTTAAGAGTATTAAGAAGGGTGGGATGGTGGACAGTGTCGAACGCCGCAGAGAGGTCAAGGAGGATAAGGAGGGAGGATTCACCTTTGTCAAGAGAGCGATGAATGTCATCAGTGATACTGAGCATGGCAGTTTCTGTGCTGCAACCTTTTCTAAAACCAGATTGGAAAACGTCAAGGAGATTGAAGGAAGTGATATGTTTGTCTAACTGGAAAAGTACACATTTTTCAAGGGCTTTGGAGAGGAAGGGAAGATTAGAGATAGGGCGTAGGTTGTTCAGGTCATTAGGATCAGCGGTGGGGTTTTTAAGGATGGGAGAGATTTGACCAAGTTGAAGGGATGCTGGCACGCAACCCGTGGCAAGGGAGGAATTGATGATATTAGTCCAGATGGGGGCAATGATGTGTTTAAGTTCCTGGACAAATTGGGCGGGTAGGGGGTCATTGGTGTGAGAAGATGGTTTGAGTTTAGAGATGATATTGAGGACAGTAGATTCAGAAACTGGCTGAAATTCCGTCCAGGAGGCATTGTTTTTGGTTAAGGTGTCTTTAGCGATAGGGTCAGGGTGGAATAGAGTTGGTGGGTGTATAGAGGGGTCGTGACATGGAGCGGCAGATGGGCATGTTGAGGTATGAATGTTAGGGGGAGTTGTTGGCTGATGGTAGATTGGGATGATAGAGGTGGAGAAGAGTAGGATAATTCAATAGAGTTGACTTTGTTCGAAAAGAAGTTGGCGATTTCTTCACATCTTTCGGTAGTGGCTGTTATTTTAGGGGGGCCAAAGGAGGTTTGTTTTTTAATAATGCTAAAGAGTTCTCTGGGCCGGTTTTTAGCCTGGTCAAGTTGTGTGCGGAAGAAAGAAGCTTTTGCAGCGAAGATGTGTTTCTTGTAATTGGCACTGGCGTGTCTGAGGAGTGTCAGGTTATCAGGGGAGGGATGATTCCTCCAAGAGCGTTCCGAATGTCTGAGGGCCCGTCTTTCGTAATTAAGGTCAGAATTAAACCAGGATTTGGGAGGAATTTTTTTTTGCTGTTTCAATTTGATTGGGGAAATTTGGTCAAGCACTTGCAGGATAGAATTATTATAATGTTCAGTTAGGTCATTGGTGCTGTGCGAAGGGGGGGAGGAGAAAGCGGGATTTGATAGAGGATTCCAACTCACCGGGGGGAATAAGGTGAAGATTACGAGTAAGTTTCAAGGGTAAAGTGTCAATAAGAGTGGGGAGGGGAATAGAGCAGTTCATAGTGAAGAGGATAAGGTGATGATCAGACCAGTCAACTGGAAGAATCTTTGAGAGAGAGGCCAGATCCTTGCTAGTCATAATGGCATCAAGGGTGGCGCCTTTAGAGTGAGTAGGGGATTGGCAGAGTTGAGTCAGGTCAGTAATGTCCATGATATCTTTAAGGAGGATGACTGATGGGTCATCGTTATTATTCCAGTGAATGTTAAAGTCGCCAAGAAAGAGATTCTTGGAGTGAGTGAGCAAGGATTGAGTGATAAGATCAGACAGCTCAGTGCTGAAGGGGATGGTATTACCGGGTGGATGATAGATAGTATGTAGCCGAATGGTGGGGGAGTCCGTAGCAATAAGATCAACACAAAGGTATTCAAAGGAAGAAGGGTCCTGTAGATGAACGTGAGTGAGATTCAGTTCCTTTTTATGAATTAGGGCAAGGCCTCCACCAATTTGCTTTATTCTGTCTTTTCTGATGATGGAATAGCCAGGAGGAATGAGCAGGTCAAGGATAGGAGTCGAGTGGGGGTTGAGCCAGGTTTCGGTAAGGAAAGCAATATCAATGTTTTCATTAAGAAGGATTTCAGCAATATCAGACGCATGGCAGGAAGCGGATCGGCAGTTAATCAGCATGCAGCAGAGGGGTCGGGGGGTTGCGTGCTGGGATCAGGGAGGAAAGAAGTTAGTTGTTGAGGGGTCTAGGAGATATCAGGTGAAGGGGGAGACGACTTGTTCCTAGGAGGACAGGGATAGTAGATTGAGGGAACTGGGGACTGGAGGGCGGTGGGGGAAGGGGGAGATGGGAGGGTTCAGGGATAAGTTAATCTCCAATGATATTGGGTTGGTAAAATGTTGGGGAGAAGAAATCAAGGCATCCGTATAGGGTAGGGGTGCATTGGCGGGTTCCATGGGTTTAGGTGAAGATGGGGAGTTTGAAGGGAGGAGGGCGACAAAAGAAGAGTGCTCGATGATGTCTATAATAGGGGAGTTGTTGCTATGGGAAGTAGAAGGGGAGCTGATGAGTGATGATGCGTTTTTAAACGAAGGGGCAGATGTGCGTGTGTGATCCGAAGAGTGGGCTTTAGTAAGGAGAGAGACTTCAGATCTGAGGGAGGAGAGATCTAAAACAAGGGACGAGAGGAGAAGTTCGATATTAAGGAGTGATAGTGTAAGTAGAGAGGAGTGGAGAGGATCAAGCGTTTTTGGGAGGGGTGAAGAGTAAGTGTTAGGATTAGGTAGAGGAAGGGAGGAGTAACCAGGGGGGGGAAGGAGAAGGGGGTTATGATGGGTTTGATCTTTCGTGGTAGGGAAGGGTGGGATCAAGGAGATAGGAGAGGTTGGGGAATTGTGTTTAATAAGATCGTTAGATAAAGGAAGGGGAGGGATAAAACAGGATGTGGAAGTAGGTGTATTAAGGAGGGTAGGAGGAGAGAGCAAGGGCGTGTGAGAGGAAGTGGACAGCGGGGGAGTTGAAAGAGTTGCTGTGGGATTATGGGGGGCGAGGACACGGAGGGGGAGGTGATGTATAGCATCCAAGGGGTGGGCGATATAGGAGTCGCCACTCACCACTCTGGAGGGCCGCCTTCTTCAGCAAGCGGGGTCCAGTTAGAACACCTTCCTGGAGTTCTGCTTGCGGGTCCCAAAGTATCCAACACACAATCCAAGGTTCTGGAATCTCCAAGAGGGTCCATGAAAGTGTGAAACTTCAATTATGCAATCCACTTGAACAAAACCCTTACAAATCCACTGGTATTCCAAGCTTTGAATTCTTTGTGGGGCTGTCCAGGTGAGCTCTGTTAACCTGTAGCTTGCAGGGACTCCACTGAGTCCTTTTGCAGCAAGGTAATCCACAGGGCTGCAGTTTTACTTGGTGCAGTCTTCACAGGTCAGGCCTTAGAGTTCTTTGCATAGTAAAATCTTTTCCGCAGGACACTTATTGCTTCATTCAGTTTCAGGCAGCAGATCTGGAGGGCTCTGCCCCTCTCACATACTTATTCAAAATTCTCTGGGTCAAGTACCAGGTCACTTCTGACCAATGAGAGCAGGGCAACTCCTCATAGTTATGACCACATCCTGTAGAGTGTGACATTAGTTTGTCCCAGAGTGCATCATTCTTCCAAATCCACACTGGCTGATTTTACAGCAAGGAGGTAAGAGCTGGCTAAACACACCCCCTGGCATGGCTTACTTCCATGGACTCTCCCCTATCATCTGCACATACCTTCCTTAAGCCTAGCCTTGACTCTGGGTCAAGAGTGTCAGATTGAAACTGAAACCCAGGCCTCCCCTCTGCCTTTGAAGAGGATGGTTTACGACTCCACCCTCTGGCCTGGCATTCTTATAGACCAGCAAACTGCCCTCCCAGCAGAGGGGTTCTTTATCACCCCTTCAAAGCAGCCTGGCTAATCCACTTAACTCTGACCAATCAGGGCAGGCCACTGAAAGGCTGAATTTGGACTTACAAACAAGAAAGTCTTATAACTTTAGGAGAAATTCAACAATATCATATTGTTGGATTTACTACTACCATTCTGGGAAGTCTTTGAATGGTCCGGCTAGTCCTCTCCTATCAATATCTATTAATCAATAACTTCCTACCATGTTAACCTATGGGCCATGTGGGGTTTGCAATGGGCAAAATGACTTGGGCCACTTTTCTAGCACCAGGGCTTATAAAACCATATTTCATAGGTATTTCCCTAATTTCTACAGGACCCCCCACCCTCTGTGCAACTAGGGGAGACTTCAGAGGTTCTGAATCTGCAGAACTATTGCAGTTCCTCCATACCCACTTCTTCTAGCATCAAAGTCAAAATTTGAGCAGCTCTTTAATACAATGTGGGGAGTGAAACGTAAAATTTCACTTTACCCAGGCACATAAAAACTCATTTTATAAGGTTGTACCTTATAGATAACTGACCCCCACCCCTGGGATACCTAGGGGTGACCCTGGGGGGCCCTAATATGCAAAAACATGGTAGGTTGCTAATTTTTAATGGCCCCTACCCGTGAAGTCGAGTTTGGGCACAATTTAAGGTTTTAAAACTGTCCTGGCAACCAGTGCTGCTTTTAAACTGACCTCATGCTTCAGCACTGCACACATGCAGGTGCAGAGAATCTGCTGGCCTCTAAACTGCCATGCCCCAGGATACTGGAGACTTCTAGGTAGTTTCAATCCCCTGCCATATTACATACTAGGGGCGTATGTGGTAGGTCATGCCAATTACAGGGGTACCCCACCATACCATAGTGTATCCTAGTGTATGTTGGGGGTCTTGACTGTCTTCTAATGTGTTCCTTTTAGCTTGGCACAGACCCTGGGCCTGGTTAAACAGAGCCCAGGGTCAGTCAGAGTCAGTTACCACCAGTTCCAGTCAGCAAAAAGTTGGGGGGTGCCCAGGGCACAGGATGACTTTGCAACAGCACCTCTGCAGCAGATGTCTTAACCCTATACAAATATTAGGAAACACAGACTTTGTAACCAATTAATCATAAAAGATCTACTAACATGATTCTCCTTGTTGCCAATTTCTTTGTGGCAGGGTTTTACATTTTTTTTTAAATTAGTTGAGATGCAGATTTTGCTTCGGGATTGCGCCACTTCTTTTTTTTAGCACAGCCCCAGAGCAAAATCTAATTTGTTAAATCTCATAATGTGCTTAAATGCACTCATGATATATCTAATAAAAACAAATGTGTGAGATCATAAGATTCGATGTTACTTCTTGTGCTGTCAGTTACTGTGATGTCATGTGTGATGTCATGCATTGTGACATCAGTGTCTGTGATGGCACACACTATGATGTCGCTTGCATACTGACTAACTAGGTTATTCCCCACCCATGTGCTGGAACTTGAAGAAAGTCCACAGCTTCAAGGCATACCATTTTAGGAATGGAATAATTTTACCCAAAAACAAAATCTGTTTTTTCCCCAAATTACCCCCCATTACATTCAAGAGTAAAACAAAATGCAATGTACCTATTTTTGCCCACAGCGCAGGAAATTTCATGCTCTCTCATCTACATGTCTTCCAAAGGACTGCACTCCTGGTAAAAGAACTGTATAGCTTCCAGTGTTGCTGAAGTAACAGAAGTCAGTGACTAAACAGTCAAAACTGCGAGAACGGGGGGCGTGGATAGTAGCCACCGAGAATGGCTGCTGCCTAAGTAGGCTCCCTTTTCCCCACATGAATTTTTGTTTATCCTGTGCCATCCACAAGGTTAAAAGTCGGCAAAGCAAGACAGTCCAGCACTCCCTACCTATGGGGTTGCAGCTGGCGGGCTCGAAAGTCGTGGATTCCCTTTCTTGGAGATGCAGGAACTGCAGTAATGGCGGCCTTCCGGAGCTGAAACCTGGGGCCTAAAGATGGAGGCAAAGTGATGGTCCAAAAGTGCCCAGCGGGTGTTTGTAGGTCGCGTGGGCGGCCACGAGGACTCGACAGCCGCGGGGAGGAAGATCGGGGTGAGCCGCGAGTGATGCCGGGGCCAAGGAGGTGAGCGCTGAGGGACAGGCCCTCTCAATTGAGTCCCCGGCTTGATGGCCTGGTGCTGCGGCCTATCGTATCCATCGCAGGGGGACCTGCGTCAGGCGGAGCCAGAAGGATTGCGGAGCCTGTCCGTAAGCCCCGAGAGGCAGCAGTCAACGGTGGGGAGAGGAGCAGATCGTGGAAATGTGAGGCACTGGAGAGGGGTCCTAGTAATATCCAGAGACCTGACGCAGGCGAGGCAGCGGGCCTCGCTACTTGAAGCCCCAGCTGGGTGGCCTGCTGGGCCCTCATTTCTTGATGGCGGCCCGCTAAATTGGAACGCTTTGAGGGAGCAGGGGACCCACACCCCTCAGTATATTATACCCAGTATTTCTCATGGCCGGCTGCGCTGCTCGGGGCCGTGCACTCCTTTGCAGTGTGCCTTGTTTAAACACTGGAGGCTCAATTGTGTTTCAAAGAAAAAACAAGACAACACTGGAGGCTGTGCTGTAAATAGAAATTTGCTGCCGGTGAGATCATCTGGGGTGTGCTTTGAAGTCCTCCTGGAGGTGGTGAAAGTGGCCTACATACACTGGAGTGGATGCCTTGGCCTCAAGAAGCGGTGGGCACAATCCCTGCATTGGCAAATGAGAAGCCCTCATTAAAGCACTGTGAGTAATTTTGGCGTAGTCTGGAGTCGGGGCTGGGTGATCACTGGGACAGCTAGATTGCGACCTTTCCTGGGTCTCAGGAGGCCTCTGCGGAGAATATGCTTCTTTCTGGGTGCCACTAGAAAATGATCAGTGTTGAGAGTGTCGACAGAAAGATGAGACCTGGCAGTGTCTGAGATCCTAACTAGCATAGGACTAGGCCGTGACCGGGTTGGCCTCCTACCCTGTGGAAGTGGAGATCCGAACCTGATAGTCATCCTTGTTGGGGGCTCCAGACCTTTTCTAGGTGGCATAAGAGTGTAGGACTTGGTCGCGCTGCCCGGGTGGGTGAGAATACCGCCATACCGGCTGACGGAGGCGATAGACACTTTCCAAAACCGCCCTGGGGTCTTGTCCAGCCCCGGGTATACATGGCGACAGGAGGAAAGGGTCCTAAGGCAAACGCCCAGAAACAGCTAGCCAAATTTGCTTGGTCTAAGGCTGGAGACAAGGGAGAGCCGCAAAAGATGGAGAAGGAAGGAGGGCAGACCGCTCCTAAACAGGGAGCAGAGCCGACGCTACATGATGTTATCGTGGCGATTAATAGAGTGCCCACCTCACTTGATTCGGTTACGGTGGAGGTCTCTCGGTCCCTTGACAAGGTCACTCCACTACCGCACGGCCCCCGTGTGCCCGGATTCTGCTGCCGCTGCCTGCTTGGCCCTCTTGCTGCTGCCTCTCCTTAGGGCCCCTGCTCTCCAGGCTTGCCCTCGCTCTCCAGGCTTGCCCAGGCTTGCCCTCGCTCTCCAGGCTTGCCCAGGCTTGCCCTCGCTCTCCCCCGCTCCGCTTTCCCGCTCTTTCCAACCCCCCTCCGCTCCCCGCCGCTGCTCTCCTGCGACCCCGCCCCCTTCTCCTGTCTCCTACTCCCCATTCGCCGCCCCGCTCCCGCCTCCCAGCTGCTCCTCCCTCCCACTTCGCCATAAATGACGGGGACCGCACGTACGAGCAGCAGGCGCGCCGATTGCGCGCCAAAGGCGCGCCAAAGGCAAACCCGTCGACGCCCGTCCACGCCTGGACTGCGCCCAGCGCCAGAACCCCTGGACCCCGCCAGAGCCAGCCAACCCGACTGAGCTACGACGCCGCCACCCTCCACGCACTCAACACCGGCCGACATCCAGCCTGCTACCAAGCCACCCCGAAACGCACTCACAGAGCCTTCACCTGCCACGCCTGCTACTTCACCTGCACTCGGTCCTGCACCGCGCCAGCCAAAACAGCCTCCAACAACAACCACCTCAAGTGCATCCTGCTCAACACCCGCTCCATCCACAGGCACGCGTCGAACTATGGGACCTCCTGGACAAAACGGCACTAGACGTCGCCTTCTTCACGGAAACCTGGATGAACGCCTCCTCAGCCCCCGACATCGCCATTGCCATCCCGGACGGCTACAAGATTATCCGGAGGGACCGCGTCAACCAGACCGGAGGAGGCATCTCCATCGCCCATAGAAACACTATCCGCATCACGACCAACACCGACGACACCCTCACCACCGCAGAGCACCTGCACTTCCAGATTCACACCGACCCCAAGACCACTCTCAGAGGAACCCTCATCTACAGACCCCCGGGACCACGCACACACTTCAGCGAGGCCATCGCAGACTTTATCAGACCGCTCGCCCTCGCCTCCCCCGACTACATCCTCCTAGGAGACCTCAACTTCCACCTGGAGAACGACCAGTACAACAACAACACCGCCCTACTAGACAATCTCGCCAACCTCGGATTCAAGCAACTGGTCAACACCCCCACCCTTTACGCCGGCCACACGCTCAACGCCGTCTTCTCCTCCAGCAACCACATCTCCTTCAGCCACACCACCGAGCTCCACTGGAGCGACCACAGCTGCGTACACTTCAACTTCAGGAAAACAACGACCCACCACCGCCCTCAACAAACCCCCCGAAGATGCTGGAGTAAGATCACCACCGACCGACTCACCACCTCCTTGAGCCTAAACCCTCCCACCAACACCACGGACCCCAACGAAGGAGCCCCCAACCTCACACAGTGGATCACCGACTGCCCCGTCACCCTTGCTCCACTGAAAAACCCTCCCAGCAACCTCAACAGCAAGCAAGCCGCGTGGTTCACCACGATCTCAAAGACTCCAAGAAATCCTGCCGTGACCTCGAGAAAGCCTGGTGCCACAACCAGTCAACGGAAAACATGACAGGCCTCAAGAACGCCACCCGCAAACACCACCAGCTGATCCGCACCACCAAAAGGTCATCCTTCAGAGAACGACTGGACAACAACACCCACAACAGCAAGGAACTCTTCAACGTCGTGAAAGAGCTCTCCAACCCCAAAGCCAGCAACGACATCACGCCTTCTCAAGACCTCTGAAACTCTCTGGCCACCTTTTTTCACCGTAAGATCGTCGACATACACAACAGCTTCGGCACTCAGAACTCGTACCCCACCACCGAACCTACACCCCCCGCCACCACCCTGTGCGCCTGGACTCAGGTCAGCACGGAAGATACCACCCACACGATGAACACCATCCACTTGGGCTCCCCAGCCGATCCCTGTCCACACCACATCTTCAACAAGGCCGACTCCGACATCACACCCAAACTTCGGGACATCATCAACAACTCATTCATTTCCGCCACCTTCCCGGAGAGCTGGAAGCATGCAGAGATCAGCGCCCTCCTGAAGAAACCCACCGCAGACCCCTCAGACCTCAAGAACTTCCGCCCCATCTCGCTCCTCCCCTTCCCTGCAAAAGTCATTGAGAAAACCGTCAACAAACAGCTGACAGCCTTCCTGGAGACAAACGGCTCCCTCGACCCATCGCAGTCCGGATTCCGAGCGAACCACAGCACCGAGACCGCCCTCATCGCGGCCACCGACGACATCCGGACCCTGCTGGACAACAGAGAAACCGCCGCCCTCATCCTGCTCAACCTTTCGGCCTCGTTCGACACAGTCTGCCACCGCACCCTGACAACCTGCCTCCGCCACGCCGGGATCCAAGGAAAGGCCCTGGAATGGATCCCCTCCTTACTCTCCGACAGAACCCAAAGAGTCCGTCTCCCGCCCTTCCTCACAGAAGCCACCAAGATCATCTGCGGCGTACCTCAAGGCTCCTCGCTCAGCCCCACCCTCTTCAACGTCTACATGAGCCCCCTCGCAGCCATCGCACGCAAGCACAACCTCAACATCGTCTCCTATGCTGACGATACCCAACTGATCCTCTCCCTCACCAACGACCCACCTCCGCCAGAGCCAGCTTCCAGGACGGAATGAAAGACATCGCAGACTGGATGAAGCTCGGCCGCCTGAAACTGAACTCAGACAAGACTGAAGTCCTCATCCTCGGCCCATCCATCTCCGCCTGGGACGACTCCTGGTGGCCCCCTGCTCTGAGCCCCCCACCCAAGCCCACGGACCACGCACGCAACCTGGGCTTCATCCTTGACTCCTCCCTCACGTTGGCCAGGCAAGTTAACGCCGTTACCTCCTCCTGCTTCAACACACTCCGCATGCTCCGTAAGATCTTCCGCTGGATCCCCACAGGAACCAGGAAATCGATCACCCAGGCCCTCGTCACCAGCCGTCTGGACTACGGGAACGCCCTCTACGCTGGGACCACCGCCAAATTACAGAAAAAACTCCAGCGCATACAGAACGCCTCAGCACGACTCGTCTTGGACATCCCCCGACACAGCCACATCTCCGCCCACCTGAGGGACCTACACTGGCTCCACGTCAGCAAGAGGATCACGTTCAGACTCCTCACCCACGCACACAAGGCTCTCCACGACTTGGGCCCCGAATACCTCAACAACCGCCTCACGTTCTACACGCCAACCCGCCAGCTCCGCTCCACCAGCCTCGCCCTCGCCACCGTCCCACGGATCCACAGAACCACCACCAGAGGAAGATCCTTCACCTACCTGGCGGCCAAGACCTGGAACACCCTCCCCACCCACCTACGACTCACCCAGGACCATCTCTCCTTCAGGAAGCAACTCAAGACCTGGCTTTTCGAGCAGTAGCAGCCCCCCTCTCCCCAGCGCCTTGAGACCCTAGCGGGTGAGTAGCGCGCTTTACAAATGTTCTTGATTGATTGATTGATCTCTCATCAGAGCGGACTTCAGAAAGATGGACGAATAGATGAAGGAGCTTAAGATAGTCACTTCTGCTTTGCAAACTGACACGGAGCTCCAAACGCAGGTGGTCGAGCTGCAAAAGAAACATGGGGTACAAAAGGGGGTGGTGATGGACGGAGCATCTGAATCAATCAAACACTCACACTCAGTCAAAAGATCTAGGTTTAATCCATCACCGTTCTTTAGCCCACTCTGCCACCCCAGTTCAGACATGGCTATATGCAAATCAGTCTCACCCTGTGCCTCATGGGAACAGTCCAGCCTGAACTGCCAAGCCATGTCTTCCCTGGACCGGAAACAAGCTTCCGAGGACCGGTTTCTGGCTTTACAGCCGTCTTCAACCCGTCCATCACCACCCCCTTTTGTACCGCTTTTGGCTTCTGGATTCAAGCAAGCCAGGCTAAAGACGGCTGGAATGCCAGAAACCGGTCCTCGGAAGCTTGTTCAGGGGAGACATGGCTTGGCAGTTCGGGCTGGACTGTGGCAGAGTGGGCTAAAGAATGATGATGGATTAAACCCAGATCTTTTGAATGGGTGTGAGTGTTTGATTGATTCAGATGCTCCGTCCATCCCCACCCCCTTTTGTACCGCAAAAGAAACAGGAGCGAATGGCACAGCAGCTGGAAGATTATGAAGGCCGCACCCGTCACAATAATATAAGTATTTTGGGAGTTCCGGAGCGGGCAGAGAAGCCTGCTGCAAACCTCTACGTGGAAGACCTAATCATCAAACACCTCAAACCTAAGATGCTGGCTATTTCTCGATTGAAAGAGCTCACAGGGTGCCGGGAGGTAGACCCAAACCGGGAGCCCCCTCGAGGCCCCTCAGAGCCCGAGTCTTTAACTACTGGGACCACAACATTATCCTACAGACGGCGAGATCTGGTCCCCCTTTGAAAGTCGACAAGTACGAGGTACCCTTTTTTCCGGACTTCACGGCCAAGGTACAGGTCCAAAGTCGTAGCTTTCAAGCAATGAAAAGTGAACTTTGCGACCGGGAAGTGAAGTATGCATTGCTATTCCCGACGAGTGGAGTCAGAAGGAAAAGCGTGTTTTTTTGAGTCACCGGAGGCAGTATGGGACTGAATGGAGGGTTGGAGCAAGGCTGGGAGCGAGCGACGAAATTGTGCGGGCAGATCAGTCCAGCAAGGGAGCTGCCGTACGGAAGGGCCTAGGATGGACCCGGCGGACAGGGGAGACCCGGCAAGGGAGCAGGCATAAGAACATTTTTGTGGGTGCCGGACGTAATTGGAGCCCTGCTGGCAGAGCAACTATGGTGGGGTAGGGTCTGGGTTCCGGATATGACCTCGTGCAAGATGCTGATTGTGGGTGCTGGTGATTTGGCACAGTAACGCAGACTGTGAAGTAGTGTGGCTCACTGGTTAGAGGCGGCAGACCCGAGAGCAGAGGACGGCCCGGGACCAGGGTTCGATTCCCGGCGCGGCAGGTTTCTGGACCAGGGTCAGCGGACTCGATAATTCTCTCGCCTCGGTGCCCACTCTGATCAGCGATCACACTCGGCGACTCTGGGCATTAGCTTGCCTCATCTTCACTAACGGCCCCACCAGACCGCCGGGGATGCCTGGTCTCACCCTGGAGATACCCATTAAGGGACCATCTCTCAGGGAAGCCAGGAAGGGTTTCGCAGCGGTCGAAGCGCCTTGGGACCCTACGGGTAAGTAGTGCGCTATATAAATGCCTATACATACTTAATTGGTAAGATCCACCCAAGACTTACTTGATCACATAATGTGGATGGCAAAACTCATAAATTTTGATATGTGTATGCGGGGAGGGGACTCACCGACCCCGTGCATTTTCAGCATTTTCGGGAGGGAGAGAGGCACTCTGCCATGTTTGGGAGTGGGTAGTTTTAGATCCACGGGCAGGGGGGCAGGGAGGGGGGTGGAGGAGGGGAGGAGGGAGGGATGTTTTTGTGACAAGTTGAATTGTGAATGTATTATTTTGCTTTGTGATGATCTTCATTTTGGCTTTGGAAGTGACAGACACACCAATAGAAGGGTTGCTCTCGTCCACATGGTGAGCCATGACGTAGTTACCTTATTTTTGACCTGTCATGCAGTAGCTATTATCATGCTGTGGGATGGGGTTTTGACAGGGAATTAGTGCTCTCTGTCCTGTCTTGGAATGTTAATGGAATGGGCGATAAAATAAAGAGGGGTATTGTCCAACAGTACCTGAAGAGACATTCCCCAGACCATGTGCTGTTACAGGAGACCCACCTGGTGGGAAATGAAAGCAAAGACCTCAATAGATGGGGATACAAGCTTCTGATCCACGCTGATTATACAACGGGTTCCAGAGGTACATGTATCCTGGTTAAGAAGGGCACGCCTCTTATCATTCACAAGACATTTGCCGTGGCCGAAGCCTAATGGGAGGGGAGAGGTCTCAATTGTGTTTGTTTACCTGCCACCGGCCTTGGGTAAGGTGGCCTTAGCAGATCTTGGTAAAGTGATGACCGGGCTCCCTGATGGTAGCTTGATAATGGGGGGGGGACTACAATATGACTATGGATGATGCGACAGACAGACACCCACAGAGACTAGGGGCCAGACCGAATGACCTAATGGCAGAGTTCACCACGGCACTGGGGCTTTCAGATGTGGGACGGGAACTATAAGCGGCAGATTCCAAATATACATACTTCTCTAGTGCACATTGTAGTCTTTCCCGCATTGATTACTTTCTAACATACACAGCCTCGATAGGTAGTTTCAGACGCCCCCGGATACTGCCATGGGGTATATCTGACCATTCCCCCATTGGGATTGAGTTCACTCACAGGGAGCAGCAAGCACGTACTACTATAGTTATTAGCCCATGGCTGTTGAAAATACCTGACATCAAAGAAGAACTACGTGCCCAAACCGGGAATTATTTGACAGAAAATCTGGGACCAGTGGACTCGGCGCAAACTATATGGGAGGCATACAAGGTGGTTCTAAAGGGGCATGCTCTGTCCCTAAAGACGAGATATTTAGCAAAGAGACGCCAAATAGTGGTTCAGTTGGAGGAAGAGCTCCGGGGACTAGAGACAGAACATGCAATGAATCCCTCGAGCGATACACAGTATAGATTGACCTTGAAGCAAGATGAATACAGACTCAAGACACGCGAAAACATGATGGCCAGGCACCGAGCCACCCAACATAGGCTGTGCGAACTGGGAGATATGGCAGGGAAAACCCTGGCGTGGTTGGACAGAAGGGAGCAGGGTACTAGATGGGTGCCCCAACTGACACTGCCTAGCGGTGAGATCCTTCATCATCCTAAAAATATAGCGGAGGCATTTGCGGATCACTTTGAAAGAGTGTATTCTCCTTCCACTACGTATATAGCGGAGGATTCCCACCAGCTTCTGGTGGATAGCGACGTGCCAGCTCTCTCGGGACTAGATAAAGAAGCGCTAGAGGCGGTCTTGACTAATGAAGAAATTCAGAAAGCTATAGGCCACATTAATTCTGGGTACCAAATTGCACCCCCGTTGAGTTCATCAAGGTCATGGCCTCTCAGGTTGTCCCGCACTTTCGGGCTATGTATGAGGAAAGCTACGAGAAGGGACATTTGCCAATAGATCAAGGTATAGCAAGTATTGTTGTTATCCACAAGACTGGTAAACCAGTAGATGACTGTAGCTCCTACAGGCCTATTTTACTTATTAATGTGGAGGCAAAGATTTTGGCATAGGTCCTTGCCATGCGGCTTGGAATGGTGATTTCCTTCCTGGTGCACCATGACCAGTCTGGCTTTATGCAAGGAAGGAATACGGCTCTTAACATTCGCCGACTGCATAATGTAATGGTGCGCAGGGACTTCTTGATGGAAGACGAAGTCATATTGTCCCTGGATGCCTCTATGGCGTTTAATTCCATAGAGTGGCCATATTTATTTGAGGTTCTGGCTAGGGTTGGCATGGGCCCTAAATTTATAGGTTGGGTGAAACTGTTGAATACCAACACACAGGGGCAGGCGAGGGTCAATAACTATACATCTCAGGCGTTCATACTGAGGAGGGGCACCAGACAGGGGTGTCGACTGTCCCCACTGCTGTTCTCTCTTATGCTTGAACCCCTGGCGGCCTGGATCCGTCGCGATGTGATGGTGAGGGGTCTGCGATCGACATTGGAATGTGAGGATAGAATAACCCTGTATGCCGACGATGTACTGCTATATCTTGCCTTCCCGTATAAGTCCATGCACACTGTTTTGAACATTTTTACAAATTTTGGGAAGTACTCGGGATATGCAATCAACTGGGGTAAGTCTGTGCTGCTTGTGCTGCAAGGTCCGACTCCCCGTCTCCTTAGGGACTGCCCGTTGGTGGTTGCTGAGGAAGTATTTAAATACCTTGGAGTCTTTATTACATCGGACCCGGCCCTCTTCTATAGTGGTAATTTAGCAGCCCCATTGACTAGACTGCGAGCAGATGTAAAACACTGGAGGTCGCTGCCTCTGTCGTTGGTGGGCCAGGCTGCTCTTTTTAAAATGTTGGCACTCTCGCAATTTTTATATATCCTCCAGAACAGCCCACATCGGATCCCAGAAACGTACTTTGTAGCGGTTGAAGGGGAGATACGGACACTGTTGTGGGATGGGGGGACCCCTAGAGTGGCATTTAAAAAACTAACCAAGGGGTGGTATGATGGGGGATAGCGTTGCCAGACCTCAGGCTGTATTACTGGGCCTCTCAGCTGGTGGCCGTGATTCAATGGATGTACGCCCCACCGTCCGACCCTGCGTACGCTTTAGATAGATATCAGAAATATCGCTCAGGATACTTAGGTGCCCTCTACTCCCGCACTAAGTAGCGAAGATATATTGGTCCCACACTGCACACAATACAAATCTGGCGGCTGGCAAACTAAAGACGGGTGGGCCAATGTTCTTACCAAGGTAACACCGCTGTGCTACACTCAGAAGCTGGGCATGCTGTGCTTTCAACCAGGGTTTGATAGGTGGGACACGATAGGAATCTCAGTAGTGAGGGACTGTTAAAAAGCGTGCGATTTTTAAATTCGAAGACCTCCAGAGGGTCTACCAGATGGCTCCAGGAGAGGTATTTAGGTACCTGCAAATACGTCATGCCTTACAGGCGGCTGTCCCGATCTGCGAGGTCATACCAGACTCGTCGCCTCTGGTGGACCGCCTGCTTGATGGGCCACTACAATCTAAGGTCATATCCTTAACATACAAAAAACATAGAAATAATCTTCCGGACAGTTTAGGTAAGCTCAAGGAGCAGTGGGAGAGAGACCTGGGGCCAATTGCAGAAGAAGATTGGCGTTTGGCCTTTATGTCACCCAGAGAGGCAGCCATTACGCTTAGGTTTAGACTGATACCACTCAGAATTTTACACAGGTCTTATATGACGGGGATAACTCTCGCAAAAATAGGTGCGAGACAGGATGACTTCTGTCTCCGAGGTTGCAGGCAGCTAGCTACCTTTTATCATACAATATGGGAGTGCCCCCGGGTACATAACATCTGGGAGAGAGCAACACATCATGTGCAGTCTGCACTGGGGAAGACGGTTGACATGACACCACAACTGGGCTTGCTGAACATATGGGCGGGCACTGACCTGACGGAGATTGAACAGCAGCTGGTGACATTAGGGTACACACTAGTAAAAAGAGAACTCGCAAGTGGATGTGGTGGAGTGACACCACCTTCCGTATCGATATGGCTGAAGGAACTGGATAGATGTATGATTGCAGAGAAGGGAGTGTTTATAACCAGGGGGTGCCCGAAGAAATGGGACAAAAAATGGATGAAGTGGAACGTTTATAGAGGGGATGTCTGTGTATTGCCCACGGTGGAGTTAGAACTGCGTAGAAATATGGCTAGAGAAGTAGCATTTTGAAATATCTGCTTTATCAACCTCTGTGAAATGTACTATAGCGAATGCAACCGACTAATACTATTTGTCAATACTGCATACAAGTTTGTCACAAAATTTCATGAATAAAAATAAATTGTAAAAAAAGAAAACTGCGAGAACTACTCTCTTCTAACCTGTGAGGGAGGCTCGTTTGTTAAAGGTTGTTTACCTAAAGGCTACCAAGATGGGTGTTGGGAGTGAGCAATAGGAGCTCTAGCAATAATTTAGACATGGGGTGGTGGTAGGCCTGAAGGTTCCACCGCGTGCTTTATGAATGACGCAGTGCGCTATAGGAAGAGGAAAAAGGATGTGTTTGGGTGCCACAAACATCACAGGTCACCCATGCACAAGGGGGGAAGAGTGTGAAGGGCCCCTTGAAGGTAAGAGGGGGTCGTTGTGAGTGGGTGAGTGGAAGCAGGCAAAGGTGGCTGGTGATGGTTTGAGAGAAGAAAAACACATGAAAGATCAGGTCATCTGTAACACCGAATTAAGGACCGGACGTATCCGGTAGCGGTGATAGGTCCTTTGGGCATTCACTGTGTGGGGAAATGCGATCCATTGACGCATATTAGATCCCCCTTTTTATGCATGGTTGCAGGTATACATGATGGACGCAACCAAATGGTTTGATGTGAACCTACCATGAGATTCTAATTTGGAACCCCAGCAGCCCTGAAGAAGTTGCCCGAAATTTTCCCTTGGCAACGAAACATGTCGGCGTAGATTAATTGATTATGGTTTGAAGGAAACCATTTTTAATCTGCGACCAAAGGACCGGGGTAGAACTTGAAACCCCTTGGAAAAACGCTACATCTAACGTTTCCCGCTTTGCGGGAAACGCTCGCACTAAGGGGCACCGAGTAGTCATTGTAAACCTGACTACACTTCACACAAGGCAGTGCGGCACCCTGAACATCTACGGCAACGCCCTGCACAAAGACGACCAGGTGCTTATAATAAGCACCGGAGAAGGAGACTGTGGGAGACCTTTCTTTTCTTGTGAGCTGCGAAGTTGGTGAGCAGCATCAGCGCGACCAAAGGACCGGGGTAGAACTTGAAACCCCTTGGAAAAACGCTACATCTCGCGTTTCCCGCTTGCAGGTATACATGATGGACGCAACCAAATGGTTTGATGTGAACCTACCATGAGATTCTAATTTGGAACCCCAGCAGCCCTGAAGAAGTTGCCCGAAATTTTCCCTTGGCAACGAAACATGTCGGCGTAGATTAATTGATTATGGTTTGAAGGAAACCATTTTTAATCTGCGACCAAAGGACCGGGGTGGAACTTGAAACCCCTTGGAAAAACGCTACATCTAGCGTTTCCCGCTTCGCGGGAAACGCTCGCACTAAGGGGCACCGAGTAGTCATTGTAAACCTGACTACACTTCACACAAGGCAGTGCGGCACCCTGAACATCTACGGCAACGCCCTGCACAAAGTTGACCAGGTGCTTATAATCAGCGCCGGAGAAGGAGACTGCGGGAGACCTTTCTTTTCTTGTGAGCTGCGAAGTTGGTGAGCAGCATCAGCGCGACCGAAGGACCGGGGTAGAACTTGAAACCCCTTGGAAAAACGCTACATCTCGCGTTTACCGCTTCGCGGGAAACGCTCGCACTAAGCGACACCGAGTAGTCATTGTATACCTGACTACACTTCACACAAGGCAGTGCAGCACCCTGAACATCTATGGCAACGCCCTGCACAAAGACGACCAGGTGCTTATAATCAGCATGGGAGACGCGCATCGCAGAACACGCGCGGGACGAGCCAGGCGAAGCCCGGGCAAAGGGCGGGCCGTCTGTGGCAGTCCAGGGCTGACCGAGGCTGGGCTGGGCCACGGATTTTGGTTTTTCCTGCCTACACACACCCAAAAAACTGTGAGACTTTTTATGTTACATATTCTGTATTATCACATGTGTAGCCTTCGTCGTCGCTATTGCTATCAGAGCTCGCTACTTGCAATAGCTACGGTGCCTTTAAAATATTATTCCGTAATTGTCATCTTGAATTATAATATTGTCCAAACTTAGATCGGCTAAAACCCCCCTAGTGACGAGCACAATGGATAACTACTTGGTCAAAGTAGTAAGCAAAATTAACAAAGAAAGGCGCCTTTCATTAAACCGGGTAAGCCCTCCGGCTTCACCTTCAAGCTTGCACGTCCCCCCAGATGCTCTTGTCTTAGATCGTAGCTGCACTGAAGGCTCGCAAATACTAATTGAGAGTGAAATAACTGCTCCTCCAGTCCAGTGCCAGGTAGTGCTGGATAACCCCCTGGATACCTCATTACAACTTTCCCCGATATCTTCTCCAGCATCCTCCCCTGTACGAAGAGTAGTAAGGGCCTGCAGGAAGTTACCGGCTAAGCGGGGGGGAGAACAGGAAAACTAAAAGAGCTGGCACACCACCCATAAGCACAGGGGGAGTAAATGAGACCTCAAATAAGGCCGACACGACTAACCTGAACCCTGACCAAATTGACTTGCTGGCCAGTATTTTTTAATCCAAATTGGAACTCATGATTTAACCTCTTGTGGCCAAATTAGACCAGGTTTCAAAAGAAGTAAGTAGATTGGGCGGCCTTTTGAATTCTCATTTAGCCATGACTAATACTAATAAGAGTATAAAGGGTGGCAACAACGTAAACAAGGATGCAGCTGCTCCCTGCAATAGGGGGAATAGGATCACACAAACTGTACAAACTGTACCAGCCACCAGGAGCGGTGGGTGACATTTCAAAGTGGTGGGGCGCAAAGTGATTTGCATACAGCACTGTAGCGAGCAAGCGCAGCGAGCGATCCCGAACCCCAAAAGGGGGGTTTGGGGGGATAACCCCCCCCAAGAAAATTTTGAAAAAAAAGAAGAAAATCGTGCATTTTCAAGCAAATTTGAGAAAGCAGGAAGGTTAATAAAGCAATAGTGATAGTGCAGTTATTACATTAATAGATGGCATAACATAGGTAGCTGCTTATTCAGTATAACCACAGAGCTTCATACATTTCGTCCTATTACACTCAGGTGCTGAATTCAGTCTATAAGACTTTCAGGAAAATCTCAGTTCTAAGAGTAGAAGTTGCACAGCAGTTGGGAAACAGCCTTCACAAAGCATTAGGAAAATGAGAGGCAATTACTTGAAAGCAAACTGAAAGCAATGCATCAAGTAGTAACTTAAAGCAATGCATCCAGCAAAACAGTGCATGCAGTCAACCATACAAGTCAAGTCAAAAGATCTTTATTCGGAATAAAAAACATCCATAAAAGTACAAACAAAAAACACATATCAAAAGCATTCAATTCAATAATGACAATTGGAGAATAATGCAGGATAAAACGAGCACAATCGAATCTAAATCGAATCAAAATCTATTACAATAATGATAGTTTCACAACTATACCAAATTTGTCCTTCCCCAATAATAGAAGTAAAAGAAATTTGATAAAAAAGACACAATTTTAAAAACCTTTCTTAAGAAGACAGACATCACATTATTATAATATTATCTAATTACACATAAATACTAAGGATTAAAATGGTAAGTTTAAAAAATTTCTTTATCATAAAAGTGCAGAATAAAAAGTGCAGTGTGCTATGGTTAAACATCAATAATAAGGGTGGCTCTCGATCTAACGGCAGCTTTGAGAAAACAACTCATCCTGAAAATAACTTCGTCTGATCCCAATACCAAAAAGGACCGAAGTGCCAATTTAAAATTAGTCAGTTCATTTTTCTTGCAGTAGGGCATTAAATAATGTACAGTAAATTTTTTATAAAAACCACAGAAGAACAGGAAATGCATGAGACTTTGTTTCATGCAAGGGTTACAGGGGCAATTTAAAGTTTCAAGATGTTTATTATATCCCAGAGGGAAGTTCAGTAAATTAACTATACTCCCCTCTCGGAAACGAAACAATAAACCCCTTACCCATCTACCAAGATGCAAACGCAAATATCTGTACGGTAGGCCAGGTTTTTTAATGTGTGGTTCAGAACAGGCCATATATTTTACAACCGTGCATTTGATCTGATTCTTTCTGTCCCGCTCTTCACTATATAAATCATACAATGCCCTTAAGATAATGGTCTTATGGGAGCGATTTATTAGGTGCGGTGATGTGAACAAGGATGCCAAACCCACGCTTGCGAGGCACTCTTTTACTGATTTCAGCCATGGAATATGGTGTCCCCTGTCACATTTTAGACAATCCAAAATAATGTCACGGGTCAATGTAGCAGCCGTATTGTTCCATAACTTTATCCAGAACAATGCTGGTCTTGATCTCACAAAATCCTCTATGTAGGCAATATTTAATTCATTATGACATACATAGGTTGGAGAACAGATGACCCCCCCCAATACCTTACGACAGAATCTATTTTCTTCTGTTTGAATGGAGGAACACTTAGTGTAGCCCCAAACCTCAGCGCCGTAAGTGCCAGTTGGCATGCATTGGGTTTGGTATATCTTCACCAGGGGGGTTATCACATCAGCTTGGGTGGGCTGCCTCAACGAGGTTACACAATTAATGGCCTTGCCCAGCTTATTCCTGGCATAAGAAACATGGGCATGCCACGTACCACTATTTGAGAATAAGAGCCCTAAATAGGGGAAAGTGTTGGTACTTTTTAAAACATCTGACCCTGAAATAATCTGGGGAATTTTGTGACTTTTTGGCCCACAGCTCATAATCAGTGATTTTTTAAAATTGGTTGTTAAGCCTAAATCGGCCATAAAAAGGACAAACCCTGAAATTAAAATACGCAGTGCCTTCGGAGTACGGCCCATCAGGACCGCGTCATCTGCGTAAAGAAGGGTGGGTATTGGGGCTCCATTAATGTAAGGCACATCACTGGTTAGGGTGCTCAAAGTGCCGCTTAGTTTATTAATATACAAAATAAAAAGGAGAGGGGCCAGCACACACCCTTGTCTCACCCCCCTACCAATGTTAATATCGTTGGAAACTTCACCCATTTGATTCACACGTACACAAGCTTTAAGATCACGATGTAAAAAAGCTAAAAAATGTACCAGATGGTCATCCAAACCATATTCGAGAAGGGTAGACCAAAGCCGGGAGCGATTAACAAAATCAAAAGCCGAGCTCAGATCCATAAAACCAAAATATAAAGGGGATTTCTTTGCAATGTTATATTTTCCCATGATCAAATTCAGATTCAAGCATTGTTCCACCGTTCCGACACTACTGCGGAACCCAAACTGGCTAGGATGTAGGATGTTATTCTCATCTGTCCATGTTCTTATCCTTTTAAATAAGATCCGTCCCAAGACTTTTAAGGTGTTATCTATTAAAGAAATTGGGCGATAACACCCAGGATCCAGCCTATCGCCCTTTTTAAAAATGGGAACAATAATGCTACGTGACCATGTTTCCGGAATCTCTCCTTCAGTTAAATTATTGAAAACATTGCATAGCAAAGGAGCCCAAAACTCTGTTTCACATTTTAATTGGTCTATGGAGAGCCCATCAGATCCGGGTGCTTTGTTCCCGGCGCTTTCTAAAATTGCATCGAAAACCTCAAGCGTGGAAATAGACATTGGGTGTGGAGGGGGTAGCAGCAAAGGAGTATTGTCTGGTGTTGCGTAAATTTTACCAAAGTGCGCAACCCAGATCGGGCCAGTGATGTTACAGTTAATTTCCGTCAAATTTGAGCCAATAGATCTTATTTCCTTTACCTCCCTCCAAAATCCAGTGGTATCTTTTAGGTCAGCAGATCGTGCCAGGGAATCCCAGTGGGTTTTCAGTAAATCATTTGATCTAGTACGTAAAGCGAACTTATACTCTGCTCTAAGCAGCCTTACCCTCAGTGTGTCCCTTGGTTCAGCTTTTAGGGCAGCTCTAAGCATCCTATTCGCTTTTGAGCATGGGGCATCGAACCACCTAGGCATTTCCTCAGCCTTACTAGAGGCTGGTCTAGAAATTTCACCTTTAATTATATTGCAGAGTTCAGAAAACGCTTTAACCACATTTATCCCTTGGTCCTCTGTGGTAAGACAATCTTTAATCAAAGATGGATGTTTCTTACATACTTCAGCCAGGATTCCCTTATTGTCTGCACCCTTCCAGATTACCCTCAACTTGTCTGTCGAGATTTCCAGACCCCTTGCGCCTATTTCGCGTTTTGGACACTTACCCCTCGGTAGTGATAAATGGATGGCAATTGGGTAATGATCGCTGTAAATTTCACACACTACTTCTGCCCTTATTAATGCCTTTGCAATGGCATGGGAAACAAAAACATAATCAATCGTCGTGCCACCCCCGTGACCAATGAAGGTGGGGAATGGGGATGCATGGTTTTCCATACCTGCATGCTCCATGCAATTAACAAGTTCATTAGAAGAGAGAAAATCTAACAGTTCTATACCTCTTTTACATGGGGGGTTTCTTGAATGTACATGTGCGTTAAAATCTCCCCCTAAACATATGCCATCAAATTTTCCATACACTTGTCCATCCATGATTACATTAATAAAATCAAATAAAGAAATAAAATTAGGATTAGGTTGGGACAGAAAATCATTGTTATAGAAATTGATTAAACACAGTTTTATCCTCTGAGTATACGAAAGTGCCATGAAACTAGGACAATTTGTTTGTAGTTCGTCAATCTTCACTTCAGCAGTAATTTTTATCCAAATGGACAATCCACCACTTGGGCGACCAACCAGAGGGGCCAAAACAGTCCTATTATGGCAACTATACCCCTCAAACAATAGGTCCTCAACACACCAAGTTTCTTGGAACATCATTATATCATAACGATTGACACAATCCCTCCATGAAGGAATTCCCATTTTGGACTTCAAACCCGCAATGTTCCAACTAAGAATTGTTAGATTATTGTTTATATTGTTCCTCGAACATGCACCCTGGTTGGTGCTTGGGGCAGTTTTAGGTATAACCACACTTTGTTGAATGCTTAGTAAACTAGATGGAGAAATCTCTAATGTTGGCAGGGTCTCCTCTAGGGGTGGTTCCTCTGACTGTGCTGCCTCAGAACACACAAGAAGTGGTTTAGTGGTTTCAGTGGGCAGTCAGTCCAAAGAGTCCAGATCCTGGAATATTCCAAACCTATTCTGTAACGGGAAAACTGGTGGCGGTTGCATCAACTTGTTGGGAGGACGGTAGAAATATTTTAAGGGAAGTGGGGTCACCACAGTAGAAGGTCCATAACGGCCAGGATTAGTGTTCAGCAGATATTTCGCTGTGCCCGGATTTCTAAAGTTAATTACAATGCAGTCCCCATTGATGTTTTTATAAAGAGGACCGACCCAGGTTACTCGCCTTGTGGTTATAATTTCTTTTGCTATATCATAACCCACCCCCTTATGCTTTGTTAGCCAATCTATACACTTATTGTGAAGTTGAACCCATGATTCTCCTTGACCTTGCTTAAGCGGTGGGATTCCAGCCAGAACTAGAACATAAGGACAAGCCTCAGGTGGAAGATGTAGGGCCGGGCCTTGATGTTTGATAGGCCTGTTGTCCTCATGCATATTCTTTTTGTCGTGCTGGTTGTGATTAACAGGACCCTTCTGGGCTAAGGTGGTCTGCTTCGCTACATTACTCTTTCGAATAGAATTAGTTAATGATCCGCTTACATCATTAGCGGGAACAGAGGATTTAGTCGAAGCAACATATCCATGTATAGGGTTACATGGGGGTAAGGGGGTGTTGGTTTGACAAGCAGACGAGTTGCTGCCTGTGGTGCCCTTATTTTTAGATGCCTTTGGTGTATCTGACTGTATTGGGTTAATTACAGCTTGTTGTTCCACTGTCCTTGTATTGCCGTGATCACCTGAAATAATGACATGGGTAGTAGTTTCAAGGTCTTTTAGCAATCGTTCTACTCTCATTTTGTCCAAGTTTGCTATACCTTTTCTCTTAGCATCCTCGTTTTTAATTATATTCTCCAATTTGTCAAGTCTTTTAAAAATATTATTAAATTGTTTGATCATTTGACCTTCCAAATTTTTAAAAATAGTATCAACAACAGTCTCAATAAGGTTCCCCTCTGACTTGGAATAATGACTGGATTTGTCAGTTCCGTGGAGGGGCTCAGTCTGGGTGGAGATAGATACATTATTTGACACCTCGTTGTTTATAACGACCATATCACCCAGATGCGGTTGATCCTGTGTGGGTACTATATGCTGGACCAACTTTTGTCTCTTCCCCTTATTCCACATACTTTGTGGGGTAGGTTGGTTAACAGTCCTTAGTGGCTGCTTCCGTTTGTTGTAAGTTATTTTTGCAGGGCCCCTCTTTCTCTTGGCTGCAACTTTATCAGTTCCCTTATTTCCAGCCTCTGTCGGTGTTTTTACTGAGGCATGGCCAGGGGTCACTTCTGATGCTATATATGTTACAGTGTCATCATCGTCTAGGACAATTGGTACTTCTGTATCGGGATGTGAGGATTTTACAACAATTATTTCAGGAGTTATATGGGTATTGCCATTACCATTGAGACTGGCAGTGGCATGTAATAAATTAATACTCGTCGGGCCCATTGAAAATCTCCTTTCAGTCTCAACTATCTCGTTAAACGCAGTATCTATTAATGTCTCAAACGATGTTAGCAGTATTACAGGGGACTCTGCGTCCTGAGTCAGGGTATCAACATTATCACTTGTGGCGGTGCAATTAGCCATTATGGACAGCTTATTAGGTAACTAACCTTATTGAAAATGTTGGTGGGGTGGCCCGCCCGACCACTGTTGACCTCTGAGGGCCTCAGAGGGCCCGCCCTTTGCCCGGGCTTAGCCCCGGGCGTCCCGCTCGCGTCCCGCGACGCGGGGATGCTCCTCCTTTTGTGCGCCTCTGATAGCGCTCCCTCTGCGCTGCCGCGTCACTCAGACGCGCCGCCGCGGTGCCCGCCGGGATTTGGAGTCTCCCGGAGCGGCGGCGCGGAGTCAGCTGTCCCTTGACTCTTGGCGGTGGCGGCGGCGTGGGCAATGGCCTCTGCCTTCCTCTGGCAGTTCAGGAGGTGAGTAAATATGACTCTCGGCGGTGGCGGCGGTTCAGAAATGGTCCCTCCGCTCTGCCGGGATGCTCCTCCTTTTGTGCGCCTCTGATAGCGCTCCCTCTGCGCTGCCGCGTCACTCAGACGCGCCGCCGCGGTGCCCGCCGGGATTTGGAGTCTCCCGGAGCGGCGGCGCGGAGTCAGCTGTCCCTTGACTCTTGGCGGTGGCGGCGGCGTGGGCAATGGCCTCTGCCTTCCTCTGGCAGTTCAGGAGGTGAGTAAATATGACTCTCGGCGGTGGCGGCGGTTCAGAAATGGTCCCCCCGCTCTGCCGGGATGCTCCT
The DNA here is from genome assembly GCF_964261635.1 of Lissotriton helveticus. Lineage (NCBI taxonomy): Eukaryota > Metazoa > Chordata > Amphibia > Caudata > Salamandridae > Lissotriton > Lissotriton helveticus. The sequence goes on from NC_136059.1 coordinate 77,237,189, forward strand.
CCTTTTGTGCGCCTCTGATAGCGCTCCCTCTGCGCTGCCGCGTCACTCAGACGCGCCGCCGCGGTGCCCGCCGGGATTTGGAGTCTCCCGGAGCGGCGGCGCGGAGTCAGCTGTCCCTTGACTCTTGGCGGTGGCGGCGGCGTGGGCAATGGCCTCTGCCTTCCTCTGGCAGTTCAGGAGGTGAGTAAATATGACTCTCGGCGGTGGCGGCGGTTCAGAAATGGTCCCCCCATACAAAAGTAAACTAAAGCAAGTGTGAACCTGTGAACTTTCACTTTGAAAGCAGGGTGCTAGTCAACAGGCCAGTCAGATACATTTAAACTGAAGAAGAGTACACTTCAGCATGCAGGCACCAACATAAAAGCACCAAGCAAGTCAAACAGTTTAATGAAAGAAAAATGAAAGCAATACATCCAGCAAACTAGACAGTGACTCAAAAATTAAACTTAAGCAAGTGCACACTGAAAGGAATGCGCAGTCATAAGTCAGACATTCACATAAAAGCAACTTACCAAGACACCCAATCAATTACATGGGAAAAACTTGAGCCAATGCACCCAGAAAACCAGACCAGCACACCAAAGCATCCCACCCCTGATTGGATGGCAGCAGTGCTCTTAGGGTCACCCCTCAGTTTTTTGGCACGGTTGAGCACCCCCCAGTTTTATGCCCTCTGCGTCTGAAGGGGAGACAGGCAAAAGGGGTCATAATGGGACATCTGGCACAGCCGCTTTGTAATCGAGGTCACCCACCCAGCTCAAGACTGAGTTACAGGCTGATCTTAAATCCTTAAACAACCACAAGGGTCTCCAGCTAGTTGGTTCTTGAGCCAAAAGAGTCCTCAGCTCACTGGGAGTCTTTATATCGCGCCTGAGATGACATGACAATGTCCCTTAATCCGGAGCAACTGTGGGGACTGGTCTGGATCTGACTTGGTACGAGCAGGATACAAAAAGTAACGGGTAGGTGGTAACCCACTTCAAGTGAAGGAGCTGTAAGGAACCTAAGTGCACTGGTGTGGATACCACTAACAGGGCAGCTCTGGCTTTCTCAGGGTGGGTGTCAGCTGTGTGATGAAACCAGCATGTGAAGCAGTTACCTCAAACAAACTAAAACCAATGCACTCATCAAGACAAGGAGTTACATGAAATCAAATAGAAAACCACCATCAAGCCAGGTAGTCACCTAAAGGCAAATTGAAGTGACTGCACACTATGGGAAGTGCACTTCACCAGCCAGCCTATTACACTAAAGGAAAATAAAAGCAATGCTCCCAGTAAACAAGACAACATAAATTGAAAATGTTTCCCCGCAGGACCAACAGTCACAAAAAGTAAAGAAACAGAACGAAGTCAGAGGCACTCCAGGAATCAAGGAGAGTGGTCTGGTGGACTGTTCATGAAGGCTGAACCTGGTTCCCCAGAACGAAATTCGGCAGCTCTGGCGTAGTGCCACATCCCCCAATGAACACCATACTATCCCACTGAGACACCCACACTGCCTTCAGCTACAACCCAGTTGTGCCCTGCTACATATACCTGGATGCGGCTCAATTCAAATTATGCACAAGAGTGATATGCTGCCTGGAAAAAAAGTACCTTCCTGGAAAAAGCAAACCCTCATATGGATGCAAGATTAAGTAAAGCATATGAAATGTAAGTAGAACAACATGGCTACCTTAACACTTTTATACTTATTATTCAGAAATCAAGAGTGTTTTTTACTGAAACTTTAAGCACCACTACAGATCCCTGGGGGGACCAGTATCACGGTGACCACGGTGTATTGCTTATATCCTGTGAACCGTGATCAGTATGGTTTAAAAAGACTACATTACTCAACACAGAGCGACTGCTTGTTTTTTTTTCCTGTTTCATTATTTTTCATCCTTCCACTCCCTTATTGTTTCGAGGTCTCAGTTACTTTTCTTTTGTCCTCCACATGATAAATGCGCCTTCCTTAAAGACGGATGTGTCCACTAAAGTATTAGCGTAGCTTTAGTTTAAACTATTCTGTCAGGGCTAGGTTTGCTACCCAGTCTGGCCGTTGCACTGTCAAGCCAGAGTTAAAAATATATGTAGATTAATTGCTACCCTACTCCCATCCGGGCTGCTGCCAGAGAAAAAAAACAACATAAATGATCTAGTTATGTTAGAAACTTGAATAGTATTACAATGTTATGTGCGCCCCTGAAATTTCAAGCTCAGGCAGCTGGATAAATAATCAAAATGCTCACAGCTGTGAGGAAGGCAAGCACTTTTTTGGGGAAGCACACAACTTCTGACCAATCAAAACATTTACTCCTGACTCCCAACATGTGTGTGGAGCCAAGGCCCCTCTCCTAGTGATTCTAACTTAATTGTCTGGCGACAGCTGGGGTGCGCCATTACATTTCCAGAGACTTCTCCCAAGCGCTCTCTCAGCACATATAACAGCCTCAGACACTATCATTCCATAGGACGTCACTCTTCTCCCAGCTCCACACAGGTCACTCCATCTACAGTGGCCTTTTAAGTCCCCTTAACAGAGGGGAGAAGCACCATCTCAAGGGGATCCACAACAGCTTCACATGCTCCATATCAAAGCAGAGCACAGGAGAACATTCGGGAGTATTCCAAAGCACTCCCATCTGCACTGAAGCTCTACATGCCTCTAAAGTAGACAAAGCAAAGAACCATCCCTGCAAATGTCCTGTACCATGCCTCCTACAGCAGTCAAACTTCACAGCAGATGAGGAACACATCCCAAATAAATTTGAGGGGGAGTGGGGAGGAGTGAATCGACATGGAAGCGGGAAGGACTGAGGTCAAGAGGGAAAAAAGAAGAGGGGAGTAAGAAGGGGAAGATGGCAAATGAACAGAAAGGAGATAAAAAGTGAAGGGAAAAAAACACAAAAGGAAAGAAAAAATAAGGAAACAAGTCTGTCTCCATGCCAGCTACAGGTGCGCCTGCATCTACAGCTGAGAAAGCCCCATACCAGGACCACTTACAATAGAAAATCAGCCAATTCTTCTTACTACTTTACTATGAACCTATCACATAGAGTCCAAGACCCCTTACATCAAACCTGCCCTACAAAGACAGAAAACTCAAGAGCTCTTATGCAGCCCAAAGATATTATCATAGTGGCAGACAACACATTGCACCCATCATGTGAAAGACAAATCACCCATGAAAGTTGCTAAGCAGCAAAGGAACAAACACTGTAGTATTGTAAGAACTGGTCTCTGGAAAATAAATCACACAAGGGATGACAGGGACAACACGATGCACCAAATCATGGTAATTAGCCAAAACAAGTCAATTCTCCAGCACTACTTTACAAACACATGTTTAGCACCACTAAATCACGCAGCTTCCACCAGCATACCTTTACAAAACAGATGGACAACAGAAACACTCATGGCCTATCTGCATGGGTCTACTTCACATGACACACCCACATACTCTCTCACTATTTCTCTCGCCCTGAGCAACCGGAAACAGACGTTCCTAGTCCAATTACATGGTACCACTTCTCACTACGCACGCTTCCCCCAAAAATAAATAAATGCAACAGCTGACATAACACCCTGATCAGCAGGCAGTTTGTGTGGATAAACAGTGCGGAGGAGAGTTGGTTTTGGAGAAGCAAGATAAGTGGTATGTGCTGTGGCCATGATTGTTAAAGTGATACAGTTTTGCATTGCACGGTCTACATTGATAACAGTAAAATAAATTGCGCCAACAGGCTGAACACTCTTTTGAAGTCCAAAAGTGTATTTTGCTCAACTCATAGCAGAAGGCTGCTGAAACTACCAACATATTTTCAGCATCGAAGTTAGCGTACTATATGACCTTAAACAACCACCAAGAAAGCTGATACTTGGGTGAACTGTCTTCTTGTATGAAACATGCTATGAATGTACCTGCAAACGCCATGCATTTACAACTACCAGATTTACGTACAGTCACACTTAGCTAATATACACCCAGATAAAGACGGCAAACTCTGTCCTGAGCAGTCAAGGTGCCCGGCTCGAAGACCTGTAACAAATCTACCTACTGTACACAGATGAAACACTGTACTGGGCACTGCTGATGCCAGCAGCGACTTGCAATGAAACATAAGTACCAGCCCCATGACATTTACTGAATATCAACAGCAACTGTGGTCCAACAATTTTCACAATTGATTTCATTAGCATCTTGTCAGGCCGTACCGTACGTGCGTCACTATGCTGACTGTGGCCCACAACAGTGGATTCTGTTAAAAACCAAATGCTACGATGAAGTGGAAAACTAAGAACATGGAAGAAACCCAGTACTGTTAGAAAACTCACTTGCAATGCAGCTACAAAGAATAATACACGAAGCAGCACATTTAAAAAAATCAGCGAATAAAGTGAAGAAAAGAAAAGACATGAAAAATCGATGTCGGAAAGAAATGACATAAGGAGCAGGGAAAATTACATGATGAAAGTAAAAATGCATGATCAAGAAATGAAACGATGAAATAAAGACAGAATAAAGAATGAAGAAGAAACAAATGAGAAAGTATGGACGAAGGAATGAGAAAATATATTCTGGACAAGAGAAAGTCTGAGAATCAACTAAAACAATACGAAACACACAGCCCATAGAAGAATTAAACAAGGAAGGAATGAAAGAAAGTGTAAGGAGAATGAAGTGAGATGTAGATGTTAAAACAGAGAAAAGAAAAAAGCTGGAAGAAATTAGCAGGGAAAAAGAAACAGAACAGGAAAAAGAAATCAAAGACCGTGCACGCCCCTTTCATGCACGACAGGTCAAATTAGCACAAGTTCATGGGTAAACTTGTGAGCAGTAGCACCACACCAAGGTTTTGACCTTTGCTACTGAACATTCACACCATTCACCCCTTCATTATGATAATAATAATAAGGGAATTTTGTATAGCGCTTGGTTACGCTCGGAAGCGTGTCCCCGCGCTGAAACTGAAAAACTCAGAACAGAAGTAAGGAATGGGCCCGGTTATCTAGAGAATAGATGTGTTTTTAGTTTCTTCCGGAAGCTAGATTCAGATGAATCCAGGCGAAGATTAAGAGGTAGAGCATTCCAGCTCTTCGCCACCAAGTAGTGAAAGGATCTTCCTCCCATGCGGGCCCTTCTCACCCTAGGGACCTTTAATAGGCCTCCATGTGAGGAGCGCAAAGCGCGTGATGGTACATACCTGGTGACTAGGTTCTGAAGTGGTGTTGGCGCCTTCCCAGTAAGGATGCGATAACAAGTACAGAGGGCTTTAAATTCAACTCTGCTCCTTACTGGCAACCAATGGAGGGTCTGAAGGGCAGCTTTAGAGGCCGATCTTTTGGGGAATTTTAAAATGAGGCGGGCTGCGGCATTCTGTAACACCTGAAGGCGATTTATTGCCTTACAGGTTGCTCCCAGGTACAATAGGTTGCCGTAGTCTAGACGCGATGTGACGAGGGCGTGCACCAGCGTTCTACGGGCGGACGTAGGGAGGAGAACTAGGACCTTCCGTATGCTTTTTAAAACGCTAAAACAGACACCCGCCACCCGGTCTATCTGGGGTCCAAAAGACAGGTCAGCATCAAGCCAGACCCCAAGGTTTCTGATTCACACTGCCTTGCTTCCCATTAGACCCACAGACATTCCGCACCCAGCTCCAGAGAGGGGCGGTGCCAGAGTTCCTGGAGCTCAAGGCAAAATTGAATTTGCCTGAGGTAGAACCACAGAAATTGCTATTAAAAGCTGTTTGGAACAAAGACAAGGAACCTCATAAGGCCTTACCACACCTCATGGAAGGCTCCGTCCCCACCTCAAAGTGCATTTCACTGGTGGTTTGCAAGGTGCTGCCCGGTTTCTCCCACTGAACAATCAAACAAGTAAATGGCAGAGGCCATGAGAAGCAGAGCTGTCGCGGCCATCCTGTGAGTCTGATGTTAGCTCGGTGGCCCCAGGTCCCTCATTCACACCATTCATAGCCCAGTCCACAGACTGCACTCCCACTGTAGGCATACCCGACTACGCCTCTATACACAGCCGAGTGGTGAATGATGTCATAAAGCCTGTAAAGGCCAGGGTATGATGTAGTAGATGACATCACAAGGGATTGTTGGGAAATGCTGATAACACTCCAGGAAGCAGGAGAGAAAAGACAGGAAGAAAGCAGCTAGGAACAAGGCACAGAACAGGAAGAAAATTAAATCAAAGACAGAGCACACCCCTTTCATCCAAAACAGGTCAAATTAGCACAAGTTCATGGGTAAACTTGTGAGCAGTAGCACCACGCCAAGGTTTTGACCTTTGCTACTGGGCATTCACACCATTCACACCTTCATTCATACTACCTTGCTTCACATTAGACCCACAGACATTCCGCACCCAGCTCCAGATTGGGGCGGTGCCAGAGTTCCTGGAGCTCAAGGCAAAATTCAATTCACCTGCAAAGAGAACCCCAGGAATTGCTATTAAAAGCTGTTTACTGCAACGACAAGGAACCTCATAAGGCCTTACCACACCTTATGGAATGCTCCGCCCCCACCTCAAAGTGCATCTCTCTGGCGGTCTGCGAGGTGCTGCCTGTTTTCTCCCACTGAACGACCAAACAACACATGGCAGAGGCCTAGAGAAGCAGAACTGCCACGGCCATCCTGTGAGTCTGATGTTAGCTCGGTGCCCCCAAGTCCCCCATTCACACCTTCATTCATACTACCGTGCTTCCCATTAGACTCACAGACATTCCGCACCCCGCTCCAGATAGGGGCGGTGCCAGAGTTCCTGGAGCGAAAGGCAAAATTCAATTCGTCTGCAAAGAGAACCCCAGGAATTGCTATTAAAAGCTGTTTACTGCCACTACACGGAACCTCATAAGGCCTTCCCACACCTTATGGAATGCTCCGTCCCTCCCACCTCAAAGTGCATCTCTCTGGCGGTCTGCGAGGTGCTGCCTGTTTTCTCCCACTGAACGACCAAACAACACATGGCAGAGGCCTAGAGAAGCAGAACTGCCACGGCCATCCTGTGAGTCTGATGTTAGCTCGGTGCCCCCAAGTCCCCCATTCACACCTTCATTCATACTACCGTGCTTCCCATTAGACTCACAGACATTCCGCACCCCGCTCCAGATAGGGGCGGTGCAAGAGTTCCTGGAGCGAAAGGCAAAATTCAATTCATCTGCAAAGAGAACCCCAGGAATTGCTATTAAAAGCTGTTTACTGCCACTACACGGAACCTCATAAGGCCTTCCCACACCTTATGGAATGCTCCGTCCCTCCCACCTCAAAGTGCATCTCTCTGGCGGTCTGCGAGGTGCTGCCTGTTTTCTCCCACTGAACGACCAAACAACACATGGCAGAGGCCTAGAGAAGCAGAACTGCCACGGCCATCCTGTGAGTCTGATGTTAGCTCGGTGCCCCCAAGTCCCCCATTCACACCTTCATTCATACTACCGTGCTTCCCATTAGACTCACAGACATTCCGCACCCCGCTCCAGATAGGGGCGGTGCAAGAGTTCCTGGAGCGAAAGGCAAAATTCAATTCGTCTGCAAAGAGAACCCCAGGAATTGCTATTAAAAGCTGTTTACTGCCACTACACGGAACCTCATAAGGCCTTCCCACACCTTATGGAATGCTCCGTCCCTCCCACCTCAAAGTGCATCTCTCTGGCGGTCTGCGAGGTGCTGCCTGTTTTCTCCCACTGAACGACCAAACAACACATGGCAGAGGCCTCGAGAAGCAGAACTGCCACGGCCATCCTGTGAGTCTGATGTTAGCTCGGTGCCCCCAAGTCCCCCATTCACACCTTCATCATACTACCGTGCTTCCCATTAGACCCACAGACATTCCGCACCCAGATCCAGATAGGGGCGGTGCCAGAGTTCCTGGAGCTCAAGGCAAAATTCAATTCGCCTGCAAAGAGAACCCCAGGAATTGCTATTAAAAGCTGTTTACTGCAACGACAAGGAACCTCATAAGGCCTTACCACACCTTATGGAATGCTCCGCCCCCACCTCAAAGTGCATCTCTCTGGCGGTCTGCGAGGTGCTGCCTGTTTTCTCCCACTCAACAACCAAACAACACATGGCAGAGGCCTTGAGAAGCAGAACTGCCGCGGCCATCCTGTGAGTCTGATGTTAGCTCGGTGCCCCCAAGTCCCCCATTCACACCTTCATTCATACTACCGTGCTTCCCATTAGACCCACAGACATTCCGCACCCAGCTCCAGATAGGGGCGGTGCCAGAGTTCCTGGAGCTCAAGGCAAAATTCAATTCGCCTGCAAAGAGAACCCCAGGAATTGCTATTAAAAGCTGTTTACTGCAACGACAAGGAACCTCATAAGGCCTTACCACACCTTATGGAATGCTCCGCCCCCACCTCAAAGTGCATCTCTCTGGCGGTCTGCGAGGTGCTGCCTGTTTTTTCCCACTGAACAACCAAACAACACATGGCAGAGGCCTCGAGAAGCAGAACTGCCGCGGCCATCCTGCGAGTCTGATGTTAGCTCGGTGCCCCCAAGTCCCCCATTCACACCTCTTTCACACCATTCATAGCCCAGTCCACAGACTGCACACACACTGCAGGCATCCCCGACTATGCCTCTATATATAGCAAAGAGGTGAATGATGTCATAAAGCCTGCCAGACCCAGGGGTGTGATGTAGTACATGATGTCACAAACCTGCCAGGGTCAGGGGTGTGATGTAGGAGATGACATCACAACCGATTGATGGGAAATGCTGATAACACTCAAGGCTGCCTTTGGGGACCAGAGATACATTATGTTGGTAGATATAGGTCCTTCTGTCGCATAATATCACAGAAGCAGAAGATTGAGCGAAGGAAGTCAGTTACAATAATCTTATTATTAAGGGTTCCTGTTTCCTCTTTATTGCATACATGTTAACAGAATCTGTAAAGGTGATGGTGAGATGGGCCTAGTGTACTGCACAGGAATGCACAGCTTGTCATTCTGTTTCTTCCTATCTGCTCTGCCCATTTCACAGGTGTGATTCAGGTATTCAAATGGCAGGGTGGGATCTAAGGGTTAGAAGACACCTTACATCAGTCTTCTGCACTGACTAGCAGAGCCTGGCAGCGGTCTTATGGCTGGGCTCTGAGTCTTTGTCTGTGTTAGCCTGCCTGCTGGCCTGGCCTCTCATAGACACCTTCTTGTGTAACTATACAAGGCTTCAAGAGCATTGCACACATGCATTCAATAGAAGGTAGTTCTGGATACCCTGGGGGGTCAAGGTGCACAAGGAATCTGTAGTCTTGGGATGTACTGTTTTCTACTCCCAAAATTAAGATTTCACACATAGCTGCTGGCTGCTTCAACCTTAAAAACACATGTATGTTTTGTGCAAGAGGCATTCCAAATGTAGAATTTGCATTCCATACATAGTTCGAACGTTCCAAATTGGAAGCGTTGTTCCAATCTACATTCTAAAGGAATTCTTTCAAATCCAAATTAGAACTCTCATTCCAAACTTAGAACATCCTTTACAAAATAGAACTGCCAATCTTAGAACTCAAATGTTATTTGAGCAAAGCCTGGACATTACATCATGCCTTCATTGTGACACCAAAAACACCTTCATTACAAGTGTGTAAATTCGATTTTGCGCAGAAACTGGAGTTTCTGATCTAAGGGGAGTGGCAAACGGAGTATCAGTACTGCACTTTGTGGGTTTCTCGTGGACACATTTGGTCAGGTAAAACCTTATGGAACTTGTCCATGGAAAACAGCTCTGTGCTTGGGAAAAACCCAACAAAATCTGGGCAGAAAGGTGGACATCAGCTATAATTCTCCCGTGCTGAGAGGAAAGTGCCTAGCAGTGCAATATTCTGCATCGTAGAATGTTTAAACACTACAGTATCGTCGATTGAAGTTATGACATTTCTGATGCGGTGTCGGCACAGCACTGGTCATTATGGGATCAGCGGCATGGTGCAAGAGCACGGCTGTCACATGAGTGTTCGTGCACATTATAGCATTAGCTTGTCAATGAACCAGCACACAATCACAATGTTCTCTCAGTCAACTGCTCCACCAAAGAAGAGGATGGACAGATCCAGGACCATTAACTGATCCCAAGGAGGGGAAGGGAGAATGGGATGCTACCTAGGGGAGAGAATGATATAGGGACTGTGGGTACCATCTCAAATATTAGTCCTCATTTTCAAATTTCTTCATATGTATATACCATTTAAAAAACAACGATTTTACATGTTTCTTTTTTATGTTAATGCACTTTATTAATCTGGTATTTTAATTTAATTTTCAAAATAGCCACAATTCCCATGAGTAGGGGTTGCAGACGACAGTTTAAGAATTGTTGTTTCAGACTGAAGTATTTGAGAAAAGAATGTAAAGGAAATGAAAGTTTGTTAATTAGCAGAGTAGAAATTAGAGTTGTAGAAGGCTGGATCAGAAAACCAACACATGATGGAGGCGCAAGTTAGAGTAATCTTCGGGAAGACCCAATTCTCTTATTCATCACAGCAACCATCGCAGAGTGCTCCTCACTTGAGAAAAATGGTATTCCCTCATTTGAACTGCATGTGACCCCTGAAATTGAAGGAACCTATTGCATGTACTCCAAGGGATATTACAAAGGTGGGAACAAGGACAGATAAGCAGTAGGTGCTGTGATAGGACAACACACATGAGGTGACGTACAATCAATGTGCCCCCTGAGGCACAACTTTGGAAATAGGTACAGAGTCGCCAAACACCCCAATTACCCTGTGCAGTAGGGTGTAATCTGAATCCCTGCACCTCTATTTGTTGAAACCCTAAGGGTTTTTAGAAGAAAATCCAGATGCTTATGATAGGTTCTCACAGAGGGCAATAATCCTGCTAATAAGAAGATTTGCAGGAGTATAGAATGGAAACTTACATGAAGGAACACAGAGAAAAACTGTAGAAATCAACAAAAAATGGCGATCTTCCTGGGGCGAAGACAAAAGCACAAAGACTGAAAAGATGCATAGCGGCAGGCTGGAGCCAAACCAGAGAGAGCATGTTGAAAATAGGCAACAATAAAGAAGAACAATCAATACAGTTACCAAATATTTTGAATAGAAACCAAACAATCAATGCAAAGAGAATAGGCCTGGCTTTCAAGTGGTTACTATTTTGATGATTGTAATCGTGGTTGGTAATGGTGATGTTGGTGGAGATGGTAACAGGAGAAGTAATGGTTGTGGTTGTAGTACAAATGATAGTGGCATTGGTGGTCGTAACAATTCACACCCGAGTCATGAGACAACCACTAAAAGAAGCCTCCCAGGGGGCGTGGTGAAGACAGAAATGGAGTGTGACATGTCTTGTCTCTGCTCTGGATTCCCGTTGGCCTTTCATGCAGTATTGAAGCACCGGGACCTGCTTGTTTGTGCAGTTCCCCATGGGCATCTTCCTGGACACCCCCATAGGCGGGGCAGCTCTGTGGGCCAGAGGAGAGGGGATCCCCCGAGGGTGATCGCGGATCCTGGAAGCTGGTGGGTTTATCAAGGTCTGCCGTCTTCCGGGAGCGGCTGGGCTGTGCGAGACACCTCTGGCCCTGCTAAGAGTGAATGCCTGATCATCGGGGCTCATCCGACATGGCAACGCCATGTGGGAGCTGGGCGGACCCAGACCTGCATGGAATTGGGTGCCCCTGGTCTCTGTTTGATCCCGGGGGCGTGCCTGTGGGTGGCTTGGACCTGCAGCATAAAACCCAGTGAAATCGGAGAAGTGGAAAGTGTGGGCCATCAATTGCTGACCACCCCAACAGTGAGTAACTGTGCCGACTCAAAGGGTGCTGGTAAATGCCAAAATAAAGGCCCTGACATAGGGTTACCCCTGCAAGCCCTGAGAGGAGAGAAGCAGTTGCTGCCCACCCGCATGTCGCAACAACAGCGCGTGCTGGCCCGTGAAACTGTGACATGCCTGTGGGCAACCCTGGGACCTGTAAACTTCTGAGGCCCCCTCTTAATTCTTGTGGTCTGTGTCACGTTTTGCATTGGCCCCCTGTAGCAACTGGAAAGCATCTCACCTAGTGCCAAGAATCAGCATCACCAGCCCCACCTGCACGGGACCACCCACGTTAGGGCCCCTGGAGGTCGCCTCTCCCAGCCTTGAACTGGTTATCACCTGCCTCCAATGCTGGGAGGACTGCTGTTAACAAGACTCCTTCAGTGTGTGTAGAGTCGCACCTTGAGCTTGAGGAGCTGACACAATACCTGGACTGTTGCTTGAGCTGCAATTCCCTCCCTCCTTCCACCCAAACCACCTTCAACACCCGCCTGCACCAGGGAGGCACCTGGCGTCTGCTCTCGTGACCATTGAGAAACACCCTTGAAGGAGCAGGTTGTAGAAAATCACTTGAGTTTGCCCTAATAATCAGACATCCCTGACACCTCTAGTGGGATCTGTGCGCTTACACGCCGATCTTTGCTGGAGATGTTGGGGCCTGTTGGACCTCTGTTATTTGTTTTCTCTGTTTGTTTCCTACTTTCTTTGGTCAAGTGCCCACTGCTGAGCCTATGTTCAGTTCTCTAATGGTCTGAATTATACACAACCACACTTCGGCATGTGATTCACTCCCTGATTCCCTGTCTCGCTCCCTCCTCCCACAGACAAAATTCTCACGAGACCAGCAGCATCTTGGTTATTTGACCCCTGGGATATGGCATTCCCTTGCCTGTGCCACCTTGCCCTACCCCTGAGAAGCCATAACAGGGGCCCACCTTCTGTTCTAGTGGCTGTGGGCGCTAACCCCTGCCATGGGGACATGATCTGGGCATCATCCTTCTCCAAGAGACACATCTGCTGAGGGAGGACAATCACCAAATGTCACACACAAAATATCCCCTTTGTTACTGGGCACATGCCCCTACTGAAATGCTGGGAGTGGTGAGTGGACACACTGTGCAAGGGGTGATCCAGCTCCACAACCTTCAAGGGTGTCAAGGAAAAGGAAGGACACCTTTTAAAGTTGAGTATCTTAAGGGTCACATGTCCTCTCACCCTGCCTAACATTTACTCCCCCAATCAAATGTTCAACATTTACATTTGGAGCATCCTTTGGGATCAACAAGCAGATATGGTGGGTGATGATATAGTGGAAGGAGACTTATCTTGGTCTGTAGCTTGGTGTGTAGCATGGCTTCATATCATGGCACCGTCACAATGTGTCTGCTAAACTGAAGCGTGACATAGCAGATCTGGTGTTAGTAGACGCTTGGCGTTATAGATATCCTGTCTTGCAAGATTACTCGTTTTACTCCCATGTACATGCCCCCTACTCCCCTATTGATTATGTCTTTCATACGTACTCCTTACTCCGGGATCTTGATACCGCAACCATCTCATACATCTCAATCTCGGATTATGGTCAAGTGGAGCTGGTATGGACTAGTGGCTCGAGCTCCCATAGGTGACCGTCATAATGGAGCTTCCCCCGCATCTACTTACTGACCCGGTAGACACAGAAAAGATCCAAAAAGGGATTATAAAGTCTTATGATCTCAATGCCCTCCTGGACACACTGCATCAGATGCTTTGGAACATGTACAAGGCTCCCATTAGGAGAGTTATTTCTCATATTACCAAAGCCAGAGTGAGGGAGGCCGGACTGGTAGAAATGACATATCAGCAGACGTTAAGGCCCTTGAAATGCTTGACCAAATCACCCTCACCAGACACATCAAAGGACAACTTGCAATCCTGTGGGGACAGTTGAGAGTGCATAGGACCAACAAGGCTGAACGCTCTCCACTGGCCTTAAAACAGAAGTATTATTAGGGGAAGAGCAAGGTTTGCTCATTTCTAGCCCGCAAACTATGCCATCAACAAGCCAAGACCCCATATTTCTAACATCCAGACAGGGGATGCTCCCTGGGCAACCACTGAGAGGGCTAAGCAACAAGCATTTTATGTCTATACTACTACCAAGCCCTATATAGACGAGATGACACCCCCTAGGACATGATGGACGCTCAATTACAGGACTGTGTCTGGGACCAATTAACCTTCTTCACGCTGGCCTCCTTTACACTCCAATTATACTCACGGAGCTTGACTGGGCCCTCCAGCAGCTACCCAGGTGGGAAAGCGCCAGGCCTTGATGGGCTCCCCATTAACTTCTACAGAATATTCCTCCCTAACTTACAGGATTGGCTATTGACACTGTTCAACTCCTTTACCCATGACACACATCTTATGCCTACTATGGCTGCTGTTGAAAACACCTTCATACTCAAGCCAGGGAAGGACCCCCAGCTGTGTTCCACTTACCACCCAATGGTCCTCCTGAACATAGATGCCAAGATCTTTACAAAGATCCTCACCAATAGGATAGGGTAATATTTCCCCGGCCTCATAGACCCTAATCAGGTTGGTTTTTGTTGTAATCGGCAGGAAGTGGATATCATTCGACAGGTTGTGGACCTGGTTGAGAAATCCTAGTGTAACAATAGCCTAGCCTGACTTCTCTCGTCTGAAGGGGAGAAGGCCTTTGCAGGATGAGCTGGGCCTTCCTGCGTGCAGTCTGGGCAAGACTGGTCTAGAGCCAGGCATGAGCACCAACATCATGGCATCATATTTAGCCCTGACAGCCTCAATTCTCAATAATGGACACAATATGAACTCCATTCATCTTTTCCATGGCACCCACTAGGGGTGTCCACTATCATCCATACTCTTCGCTCTGGTAGTCTAGCCCTTAGCTATCACTATCTGGAAGTCGGAGCAGTGGGGAACATAACTATTGGAGGCTAATCCTACAACATAAGTCTCTTCCAGGACGATCTTTTGCTCAAACTCACACAGGATCAATGACATAATATCGAGGGACAAAATATAGACTACTAAAAATATCGATGCCAAAATATCGACAGACAAAATATCGAAATCCTATCTACAAACAGGTAAGTACAAAAGTATTGACTCCAAAATATCGTTTAAAAATATATACTTTGTAAAAATATCAAATTTCTTAAAAATAATGTAAAATTAAAAAAATATTAAAAATACATGACTAAAATATACTTAATAATACTTAAATACCTTAAAATTATTGAATAATTAATGTAAGTTATTAAAAAAAAAATAACATTTTATTTGTTAAAGCATATATATATATTAACATAATATTATACAAAAATATACAATATTATTACCGTAGGTTAGCGGGAGTGTAAAAATTACTATTCCCACTCAAGAGAGTGCAACAGTAGGGAAAGCGTTGGATAGCGTAGGGGTAAAAATTACTATTCCCACTCCAGTGAGTGCAACAGTAGGGAATGCGTTGGATAGCGTAGGGGTAAAAATTACTATTCCCACTCCAGAGAGCGCAACAGTAGGGAAAGCGTTGGATAGCGTAGGGGTAAAAATTACTATTCCCACTCCAGTGAGTGCAACAGTAGGGAAAGTAAATACTTCATGTATTATTTAAAAAATATATATATATTAATATCTATAACAAATTAATTAAAATAATTACCAATTTAAAAATACAAATTAAAATGAATTATTACAATTAGTTACCTATTAATACAAATTAATTACAAATTAACAATTAATTAATTAGCAATTAAAAATTAATTAACAATTAATTCAAAATAAATACAAATAAATGAATTAAATTACTTAATTATTTATAATTAAATTACTTCCCTGTTTCCTCCTGAGGCGATAAGCCGGGAGTTTGTTTGCTCGTTTTTTTAAAATTTTGTGTCACTACTTACTTGTTGATTTTAAACGCACTCCTCTCCTGGCACCACAGAACTCTGAGAACTCTCTGCACAGCGGATTTTAGCGCTGGTTGTGGAATTAAGTTCCCCTAACTATTCTCGCCGCCATTGACAGCGAGACGCGAGGCCATGCCCACTCAAGGCCACGCCCCCCACCTCGCTCGGCTTAAAAACGCTGAATACAAGCGTCTAGAGTCAGAACCTGTTTCCTCCTGAGGCGATAAGCCGGGAGTTTGTTTGCTCGTTTTGAAAAAAATTTGTGTCACTACTTACTTGTTGATTTTAAACGCACTCCTCTCCAGGCACCACAGAACTCTGTTTGAGAACTCTCTGCACAGCGGATTTTAGCGCTGGTTATGGAATTAAGTTCCCCTAACTATTATCGCCGCCATTGACAGCGAGACGCGAGGCCACGCCCACTCAAGGCCACGCCCCCCCACCTCGCTCGGCCTAAAAACGCTGAATACAAGCGTCTAGAGTCAGAACCTGTTTCCTCCTGAGGCGATAAGCCGGGAGTTTGTTTGCTCGTTTTTTAAAAATTTTGTGTCACTACTTACTTCTTGATTTTAAACGCACTCCTCTCCTGGCACCACAGAACTCTGTTTGAGAACTCTCTGCACAGCGGATTTTAGCGCTGGTTGTGGAATTAAGTTCCCCTAACTATTCTCGCCGCCATTGACAGCGAGACGCGAGGCCACGCCCACTCGAGGCCACGCCCCCCGCCTTCCTCCCTCCCTTGATAGTATGTGCTTACACCGCACGCGCAGCGGACGGGCGCAGCGGACGCGCCCTCTGCGCGCCGAAGGCGCGCCTAAGGCAAGCCCGTCTGGGCCCGTCCGGGCCCGGACGGCCCTAGGCCCGGTCACTATGCCCATTTCTCCAAGGCATTACCTTTCCTATACTCGAGATAGTCTCCTGGCCCTGAATCCTCCTAAACACCCTATCTGTAATTACATCTATACGGGAGACAACCTTTTTACCAGCTGTAACCTCTGCAACACGCTTTGCGCGAGAACAGAACGCCGGGGCCTACATCTAGGCCTACTCAATTGCAGGTCGCTTGTCAAACATGCCCACGAGTTAAACCTCCTTATTGTAGAACACGCCTTTGACATTCTGTTTCTCACAGAAACTTGGCTTACCCCTAACAATGGCCCTGATATGGTTAATGCCCTACCTTCCGGCTACCAAATCTGCTCATTGAATAGACCAAGTGGCAGAGGAGGTGGTTTAGCTATAATACACAAAGATTACCTTACTTGCAGAACTGCTGACGGAAACATTAAAGACTGCGAAAGCTGCCACTTCACCGTTCAAATCTTGCCAGAAACGTCTATGTCTGGCCTACTTGTATACCGCCCTCCAGGCCCACTTGTCGAGTTCCCCAGCAGACTCATGGAGCATGTCACCCTTAAGGCCACAACTTCCTCTAACTTCCTCCTATTGGGAGATTTCAATCTCCATTTCTTGGACCCAATTGACGCCCCCGCAGCTGAACTGCGGCTGGACCTCTCCTCTATTGGCCTCTGCTTAACGAACCCACAGCCCACTCACGACAAAGGCCAGTTACTGGACCCGATCTTCACAAACATTCATGATCTTAAAACCTGTGTGCACCTCCCTCTTCCTTGGACAGACCATTTCCTGATCCCCTTCGAATGGCACTTTGATACCCCTCCACCCCAACAGCCTAGAATTAGAACCCTTATCAGGCGTTGGCACAAACTTGTCCCAGAAGAATGGGCAGCCAAACTCAGGGAATCTACCCCTCCCCCCACTCACAACCCCACAACTGCGGACTCTGAATTTAATGCGTGGCTCACCCAATCACTGGACTGCCTCCTTCCTCGATCCAGCACCCTCAAACAAACCAAGAGAGTTAACCCCTCCCCTTGGTACACCTCTGAACTTAATACCCTACGGAAGGAATGCAAGAGGACCGAACGCACATGGAGGAAAGATAAGTCAGCAGAGAAGAAAGACACGTTTCGGTCTTCCTTAAAGACCTACAAGCTTGCGCTCCAGAAAACCAAGAGCTCTTTCTACGAGGAAAGAATCAAAAACGCATCCTGTTCTGCTCAGGAAACTTTCACCATTCTAAAAGAACTTCTCCACGCCCCAGTTGCCCCCACGAAACCCCTGGACCCTATAGCAGCGGAAAATAAATGCATCAAACTTGCAACATTTTTTGACGAGAAAATCCAAAAAATTCTCGCCTCCCTACCTCCTCCCGACACCGGTTGCACTGGCGGTGACAGTCTCAGCCCCCACCCCTGTCACAACCCACCACTCAACACCCAGGCACCCTCCCTTGATACTTTCGGTCCAGTAACCACAGAGGAGGTAGCTGTGACATTTGCCTCTATCAAAAGTGGCTCCCCCAGCAACCCGGTTCCACTGCGCTTCCTAAAAAAAGTGGGCCCCACGGTGATCCCTCCGCTCACGACCCTTATCAACGCTTCTCTATCACAGGGAGAAGTCCCTCCCAGCTGGAAAGCAGCAGTAGTCAAAGGTCTCCTGAAAAAGCCTTCATTGGACCCTCAGGACTTAGCCAACTAGAGGCCAATCTCCCTCCTCCCAGGGAATAGCAAAATCACAGAAAAACTAGTGAATAAAAAGCTATCACTATTCCTAGAAACTAACAACCTGCTTAGGAACTCTCAGACAGGCTTTCGCCCTGGCCAGGGCACCGACACCGCCCTCCTAGCGGCAGTACAGAAGGCCAGAAGCATCTTGGATACAGGAGGATCAGTGGCAGTGATCCTCCTGGACCTTAGTGCGGCCTTCGATACTGTCATCCACCAGGTTTTAATCCAGCGTCTGAGAGACATTGGAGTGAAGGGCATGGCTTTGAAGTGGCTGACGTCATTCCTCAGCAACCGTTCCTTCCAAGTCTGGGAGAATGACAGCCACTCCCCTGCGGTCCCCCTCCGCTGTGGAGTGCCGCAGGGCTCATCACTGAGCCCAACGTTATTAAACGTTTATATGTCTCCGTTGGAGGAGTTGGTCACTCCGTTCGGAGTGACGATTATCAACTACGCCGATGACACCCAGCTGGTGGTGACCCTTTCACACCCGCACCAAGAACCCTCCAATCTCCACGGCTGTCTCACTGAAATCCACGGCTGGATGAACTCCTCAGCACTAAAGCTCAATGGGTCTAAGACCGAAATCCTGCTGCTTGGACAAAAAGGGCTCCCCCTACCGCCCAACATGTGGCCTACCTGCTTGGGTGATCCCCCTGCTCCCAAAGATGAGGTTAAAAGCTTGGGTGTATGGCTTGAGAAAGATCTGACCTTTAGATCCCAGGCAAAAAAAGCGGCCGGAATATGCTTTGGACTCCTCAGGGCATGCAGGAAGGTGCTTCCCCTGCTCCCCTTCACTTCCCGAAAACTGCTGATCCAGGGCCTTATCTTGTCTAGGCTGGATTACAGCAACGCAATTTATTTGGGAGCCCCGGAAGCCACATTTAACACCCTTCAGAGAATCCAGAACGTGGCTGCCCGACTTCTTACTAACACCCCGGCCAGATCATCAGCCAAGCCAGCCTTGAAGCAGCTTCACTGGCTTCCAGTCAGAGAAAGGGTGGTCTTCAAGGCCCTCTGCCTGGCACATAAACTCCTTCACAACAAAGGTCCACCCATTCTCAAAAACTTTATCATTCCCTACAAAGCCACCAGGTCACTCCGGTCAAACCACGAGAACCTCATCATTGTCCATAAAGTGAAAAGAGCCCGAGCTGGAGGCCGCCGCTTCTCAGTAAACACAGCAAAACACTGGAACAGTCTCCCCCGGAAACTGAGAACCGAACCTAATCTCCTCCAATTTAGGAAAGCACTGAAAACTCTTCTGTTTCCCTGATCTTCCCGCCCTCCCGCCGCGGCTCCCTCTTGACTACCAGGTTCTAGCGCCGGGATGCTCTCGGGTTACTGCGCGCTCTACAAAAACCTTAAAATAAATTTAAAAAAAAAAAAATCCCACCCTATTCCCCTATAAACACACAACTCACTACAGAAAATAAATTAGTAACATTAACATAATTATCAATTAATCAATTAAATACAACTAATTGGCAATTAAAAGTTAATTAATTACCAAATAAAAATTAATTAACAATTAATTCAAAAACAATACCAATAAATAAATTGACATATTTAATTAATTATAATTAAATTACTTCCTACCCTATTCCCCTATAAACCCACAACCCGCTACAGTAAATAAATTAGTAAAATTAACATAATTATCAATTAATCAATTAATTAAAATTAAGTGGCAATTAAAATGTAATTAATTACTAAATAAAAATTAATTAACAATTAATTCAAAATAAATACCAATAAATAAATTTACATATTTAATTAATTATAATGAAATTACTTCCCACCCTATTCCCCAATAAACCTACAACCCGCTACAGAATTAAATTAGGCAAAAACTAAATAACATGAAATTCATTAATTAAATGAAATTATAACATGGGGGGGCGGAGCTAGCCGCGCTTGGAAATGGCCGCGCCGTAGGCGAGCTCTCCGGATCAAGCTACAATCCTGCAAGAAATCCTGGGTTAAAAAGTGCCATAACACGCTGAATATACCTACCTGCTAAGCGGTCTGTCTCTGCTACCGGATGGTACCATCCTTGGGGAAAACGGCCGGCATCGGCGCGAAGGCTCCGACACAGCCCGGGAGTGAGGAGGCGCCATCCCTGACCATGCGTGATCACGTACGAGCTACGCGAGCCCGCAGTTGCGCGAGGGTGCTGTAGGCCGTGTCAGCCTGCGACGGATACGGAGATCTGCATTCGCTCCTCACCTGCCACCCACTGGCAGATCGTGCTGTGCTCCTGAGATACTCTCGTGCAGCAGAGGATGGTGCTGGAGACAACGAGATAGAGGTGAGGAAGCGAGCCGGATTTAGCTCCACGATCTCGCCCCAGCAACGCGGACACCGCCTGGGTACTGCGCATGCCACATGTTGGACTACTCTTACTCCTCCACTCTTCCGAGGGCCCGAGCTGGGGAACCACGCACACGGGACTCGACAGTGGCCAGGCCTGCCAGCCATATTCCCCAAAACTGAGTGTCTGCCTGCTGGTGCGATACTTTGTGCGGACCCTGCTGTGGTGGCCGAGACTGGCCGAAGCACTCTCCCGGACATGCCCTTCATTCCTGACGATAAAAGCCAGCAGAGGGTCGGCTCTCACTAAAGGGGCGCTCTGACGCCAGCTCACGCCACAGTCGGATACTGGCCGGACCACGTTGTCTTGCACCTCCACAGAGTGCTATTCCCCCCACTAGGCCGCGGCCTTACTATTGAAGCGTGCGGGGCCGGGACGGACGGCAGTAGCCCACGCCGACAACATGGGCAAACCGGAGAAAACCCAAACGAAAATACAATTTGATAAACAGAGGAAGCTGCACTCATCATCAGCCGACCGCCAGACGCCACTCCGCGACTCTGTGCCCTCTTCTACGGCTCAGACAAGGCTGGATGTACAGGCCATGTTTACCGCTATTCAGTCCACTCTGACCAATATAGACGGAAAGATCGACACACTCACTTATAGGGTGGACCGCATGTCGGAGTGCTTGGACAATCAGGCGGAACGCGTGGACATGGCGGAACGCCGAATAACAGAGACTGAAGACGCAACGCAACAGCTTGAATTAAAACATAAGAAGGTGGACGCACTCTTGCAAGGCCTTGCGGCTAAGACGGAGGATTTAGCAGCGCGTTCGCGACGCTGCAACCTACGAATCATGGGCATCGCAGAGACGACACATATAAACAACATGGAGGCATATGTTGAGACTCTCCTAACCACCATCTTAGGCAAAGACATTTTTTCTGCGGTATTCATCGTGGAACGGCCGCATTGCACTTTGGCGCCCAAACCGGCGGTTGGAGCTAAGCCGCGCCCTATCATAGCCAAACTGCTGAACTATAGAGATAGGGATGCCGCGCTCCGGAAAGCCCGCGAGCTCGGGTCTCTCACACATGAGGGCATGAATATCTCAATATACCCGGACTTTACGTCTCAGGTGCAGGAAACCAGGAAACAATATATGGACGTCAAACGGAAGCTGAGAGAAAACGATGTTCCATATGCAATGCTCTACCCGGCGCGTTTGAAGGTAACTCTGGATGGGAAAAGTGTGATCTGTAACACGCCGAGAGAAGTAATTAAATATCTACAAGCCAATCACCCACATGTCCTGAGACACGGGGTCAACAACACGAACAAGATCCCCCTTCAGATACGGAATAACTATTGTCTATTTGCTGGCAGTAACTTACTTGACGCAGCTGCCGTATACAAGAGGACATGACTGCACACCTGCACATACTGGTACATTGTTGATAGATTGTCTATGTGTAATACAATTGCTGCAGCGTTCACAGAATCGTACCTGAAATGCCAGTTTTGTTCGATTGTGGGTGGCGATATGTCATCACGACTATAATACTTGCTATGTGCACTAAGACCCAACTATCACTAACTCGCACTAACGCGTGCGGCTTGATCACCTTGCATAATAATGCTGGGCCTTTGGCGGGCTGCGACCGCCCCCCCCGTGTGATCCACATTACCTGCCCTGTTTGAGGTTCCAAGTTTGTGAGCATCTTGATGTTGTGGGTGCTTACCTGTGTTTTATTATGTTCTGGGCAGACTGATTTGGGTACAGGCTTTGTCATGATTGGGATGACGGAGTGGGTGGTGGGTGGGGGAGAGGGTTTTACTAAGGTTGATGCTGTCACAAATTGCTTCTGCCACAACGATGTTTCAGGTTCTAGATGCTCCTATCTCGGTTGCAATGATACACTACGCCTACTGGTAAGGCAGAAATGCTCAAATGGTTGTGGGTAGACGCTTAAAGTTACTGACATGGAATGTCAGGGGCCTTAACAGTCCTAAGAAAATCAGGCTATAGATCTGGCGCTCCTACAAGAAACCCACCTCCTCCCTGGGAAGGCTAAAACGCTGGGATACCGCTGGTCTGAACACTCTGTCTCTGCCACATACTCCTCCTATGCTCATGGGGTGGTGGTTTTGGTGCGCCTTGGGGTTCAGTTTCACTTAGAAAGCACAGATGTAGACCACAATGGTAGATTTGTTATCGTTACTGGTACACTGCGCAGCCCTAGAGTGGGAATTGTAAATATATATGGACCAAATAGGGATGACCCTGATTTCTATTTGTCTCTGTTCACCAAACTGCGCAACCATCCCCCGGTAGAATGGATCTGGGGTGGAGATCTGAATGTTGCACTTGATCATGCTCTAGATCGCTCGCATGATACTGTTGAACACCATAAACGCGCAGCGGACGCTCTCCTTCATGGCATTGACGAATTTAATATACGAGATGTCTGGAGAGACCGCCACCCCACACACCGAGAAAGCACACACTCCTCCGCAGCGCACGCCAGTTGGTCACGGCTTGATTATTGGTTGCTATCAGATCGGGCCTCTACGTGGACCACTGATGTCACACATCTCCCTAAAACACTGTCGGATCATAATCCGGTGGTCCTGTCCCTGGCTATCCCAGCATACACCCCCCACCCCTGCCCCCCCCCCGTTCACGTGGCGCTTTAATGCCTCAGCGATTGTTGACCCTCTATATAAGGAAACACTACACAAGGCAATAGTGGACTTCTTTGCTCTCAATGGCTAGTCTGTAGATAGTGCTGGCACGCTCTGGGAAGCTTTTAAGGCGACACTCCGCGGGGTGGGAATCCTGAAAGATATCAGAACACAACTACAGAACTGCGAGAACGATATTCGACGGCTGGAATCAGAGTTTAACTCCACACAAGATACAGGGAAGTTAGCTGACATACGTGAGGCAATCACACGTTATAACGGACTAGCGGATGACGAAATAAAATACATGTCCACGAGGCATACAGCGCGCAGGCTGGGAGAGGGGGGACGCCCCGGTCGTGTACTGGCACAGAAGGTATGCATGCAAATTAAGCAACAATTGATTACGCAATTAAAAGATGACCAGGGAGAATTGCACTTTGACACCCCTAGCATCTTACACACGTTTGTCACCACGTCCCGAGAATTTTACACCACACAGCACACGGCCACCGAGTCGGAAATATTAGACTACATTGCCGATGTGGCATTGGTGTGGTTGTCAGACTCACATCGAGTATCCTTGGCATTACTCATAACGGAGGAGGAAACTCTTGCAGCTATTAAGTCCTTACCGAACGGGAAAGCCCCAGGTCCGCAGTCAGCAGTACTGGATAAAGGTCACTGCCCATTTGACGAAACTACTGTTATGTGAAGTTCCATGTACTCCTAGGGTGTTCTCTGCTGGGCTTAGATGTTCCACTCAGGGCGCAAGGCAAGAAGCTCATGGCTATCTTACTGCTGCTGGCGAAGCGCAGACTCTCTATACACTGGGGCGGCAGGCGCGCCCCACAGATTAAGGACTGGCTGATTGACGCTGCCTACTGCAGGGACAATATTATGATGTACGCGGAAGAGCTACCAACTGCATCCAAACCCTCTGATATTTGGGGCCCGCTTTCAGAGTATTTACGCACCAACCCAGATCTAACTGAAGAGACTCCTGACACTCTGACTTGTTTCTAAGTCGTATCTCATGCCATTCCTGACAGTAAAAGTACCAGAGAATAAGTGTATTGTATAGGATGACTACATGAGCTCATAATGATTGCCAAACTGAGATTATAGATATTGTATTTTGTACATCTCTTGAATATTGCTTGTGTCTGAAGTGTGACATGTATCTGTTAACCGAGTTTATGATAAAACTGATCAATTAAATTAAAAAAAAAAATTATAACATAAATACACACTTTTCACACATATAATGACATAAAAACACTATAAAAAATGTAATATTATTAAAAATGCAATAATTTTAATAACCTATATTATATACTTCGATATTTTGACTTTCTATATTTTTAAAATTCGATATTACATTACTTACCTTAAAAACGATATTTTTGATGACTATATTCTGTCCTTTCGATATTTTGTCCATTCTATATTTTGAAGTCGATATTTTGTCCATTCGATATTTTGAAGTCGATATTTTGTCCATTCGATATTTTGAAGTCGATATTTTTTCTGTTTGCCACTCACACAACCTGTATGCTCCTTGCCTGTGGTGGTCAG
The DNA here is from genome assembly GCF_964261635.1 of Lissotriton helveticus. Lineage (NCBI taxonomy): Eukaryota > Metazoa > Chordata > Amphibia > Caudata > Salamandridae > Lissotriton > Lissotriton helveticus. The sequence goes on from NC_136059.1 coordinate 77,262,077, forward strand.
CTGCCTCTCTGCCTTTGAGGGTGTGTCGTGCTTTAAGGTCAACATGACCAACTCATACATCCTTAATCTCACTATAACTCAGCAGGACCTCCATGTGCTTCACATGCTAGCATTCACACAAAGAGGGACAGGGGCTTGGTAGGTCCAGCATACAAGTCCATAAGCACAGAAGTGGAACAAGAGGTATGCAGTTCCTATGGAGAGTAGACTGGAGTCAAGTAGGGGGACGGAGTGGGGCCGATGGGCGTGCCAGAAGGCCCCAGGTAGGGTAAGAAAGGAGGGAGTGGGATACCTACTATGAGGAGCAAGGGCCCTCACACACCCCTAGAGGTGTCATGCTTCAGCATAGCGAAGCACATCATTTGTCCGGCACTGCCATGCCCAATCGGCCCTGCAGGGGGACTCTTTGCTGGAGGTCTTCTTTGTTGTTAGCCATGTGGCCCTAGAAGATGGGGGGGGGGGGGGGGGGTGAATGAGCGATGAGTAGAATGGGAGTGAGAGTTTGTCTAAATATAGCTGTGTGTCCAAAAATAATTTTATTCGCTGGATACTGATGCTATGGTTAAAAACAACCGACTGTGAGAGTCGTGGCTGGCGAAGAGAATTAAACCTGCTACAGCTCAAGGTGATTACTGGATGATGGAAGTGGTCAAATGGTTGACATATTTTGTTCCTGGGTTCTCCAGTACGATGAGTGGAATTTCATCAGGACATCCTATCGCTCAAGGTGGCCGGAGAGAGCTTCAGTCACCTGTGGGCAATTACAATCTCATAGGTATTGTTAAGACTGGGCAGGAGGTTGTCCAACACATGAGTTCTCAATGTGCCAGTGCGCATAATCACTCTGGGTCTCTTGTACTAGCCAACGGGTTGTTAATCACTGCACATGCTGCCAGATCAAGTTCAGGTAGATTCAATTCAGTAAGGAATTAGGAAACAGCTACCTTGTGTTCAGAATGAAGTCTGGTTTGTCCACATTCGTCACTGAAAAACTGCCTCCTAACCTTGTAAAACATCAAGGAGACCCTCTACAAAGAAATATTGCCATCAGGCTCCATGACAGTGTCTAATGGGCTAAATGAGACTCCCGTATGGACCCACACAAGGGCTACCATTGCCAAACCAGAGTAGAGGATGCAAAAATATTGGCAATGCAAACACTTTTGGAACTGGGTCTAATATTCCGGTGTCACATGTGTCTCTTGTAACAGTGCAATGTTTTTTCCCTTGGCATTCAGAGAAATCATCACAATGTATGTATCTCCCTTGGTGTCTCCATACCTCTGGCATTAAAAGTCAGAATGCGTACCCATGTGTGTGTAGTGCACTGGGAAGTGTGGGGAGGCATTTCTGGAGTAGCCTGCCCCCAGGTGGGCCACCAACACACATCTTGGAGATTTAACCTGGGGGGCTGTAGCCCTCTAATCAGTGGACATGCTATTCAATGTTTCTGTCTCATGAAAGTAAACATGAACACACAACATCTCCCTCCCATGGCAGAACCCAAGGGGAATACTAAGCAATCAGTGACAACATCTACCTACAAAGGGTAACTTGGCATTTATGCCCACACACAACTCAGCCAAGGCAAGGCTAGGTGGAGTGAATGTGTCCTGTGATGCCAAATGGTTATTGTATTATGCTAGTGTTCTCCTAGTGACCATGTCAACAATCTGTCATGAACAATCAGTGGCAGAAAGAAAGCTGCAGCTAATACAAACTACATCCTCAACTTCCATCTGGCAACTGTTTTTGCATACTTACACCCACCTATCCTATCCATGTTCACATTTCAACATTACGCCTTGGCCTGCATAATCTCTACTTGTGCTGGTCTGACCCCTCTCACACCCACCCCAAAGTTCATGCTCATCTCTAAAACTATCCATCATTCACACGCTCTTCACAATGACCCTCTGCAGCTGCCATCCCTAAAACCATTCTTGCCCTCCAAGCTCTACCCTTGTACTCTAACTCTTCCCCCAGACTCTCACATTCACATTCTGGTGCTGCACCTCCTACACCCAAACCTACATTACTAGCACCACACTTCATCGCTATGTACACCACACCTCTCCCATTCATGCTATATACACAAAGTACTGTACTCATCATCCCCTCAACAGACGTTCAATATAACATGTCAAATATACCCCTCTCATCCCCATTTTGACATTCACTAATGGCTTGTACTGCACTTTTTTCACAAGGTGCAAATTCATATACAACTCTGACATTTACACTTAACACCTCACCACATCTCTCACCCAGAGACTTACATTGCTCAATGAATCTGTCCTCATTCATTCGCCTCTCACCGTTCACTCACCCTACTCTGCTTAAAGCCTACTAATAGTCATTTGACAAACTAGGGCATCCACAGAGCTAAACACAACATCCATCTACTGCCCAACACCTCGCATCTCCCCATCCAGCACCCTAACTTACACAAGTGGTGGTGGGGGGGTTAAACTATGTATACCCTTGATACACACCCATACACTTTGTTTCAAATAAAAACTTTAACCTTCTCTCACTGCGGCTCTGTCATATATACATCTCAATTCCATGCTCCATACCACCATTGACTTCTGCACACTAACAACTGCCTTCATCAATGAAACTACCCTATCACAGTCATCTCTCACCATAGTCTCAACAACTACAGCTCTCATCTCCTGCCAGCTTATAACCTTGTCTAGCTGATTCTACCTCAATCACCAGGCTTCAACCAGCTTTACAAGGCTCCCACACACCAGCATTTAAAAACAATTACATTGTAAGAATGAGTATACTTCATATCTTCTATCCAAGAACTGCCTTTGACCTTAACTCATCCCTTCCACTCTCTCAAAATTCCTACATTGTTCTGTCCCCATTATGTCTGAGTCTCCACTCTATTTCCAGAATGGAAGCAAAAGTCTCTCTCACCTCTACCCTTGTTAAGCTAGCTCAGCCCATATGTAAATGTAAATGTAAATGTAAATGTACAGGAATTTATATAGCGCAAATCACCAAGCGGTTTCTAAGCGCTTGCTTAGGGAACCCGTCCTGGTATTCCCCTGTGAGATAACCCCGGCAGGGTATCCGCAAGGTGAAAGCCAGGCATCCCGCCGCGAGGGGCCGTTGTGGAGATTAAGCAAGCTATTGCCCAGAGTCGCAGAGTGTGAACCCGTGAATCGAGTAGGCACCGGAGCGAGAATTGTCGAGTCCATGGACATTTTAGGACTCAAGACCCCGCCGAGCCAGGAATTGAACCCTGGTCCCGGGCTGACCTCTGCTTCCAGGTCTGCCTCCTCTAACCAGTGAGCCACACTTCTCCACTAGCTCAGCTAGCTAGCTAGCTAGCTAGCTCAGCCCATACAACATCAACCTTGCAAAACACATGTGCAGCTAGGCCTCATTACCGTAGATCCAACTCCTCTCCCCTGTCTTTCAATTTACTGCATGGTTGTAACACAGGCTCCAATAGCACCTGCACAGCAGACGGGCACACAACCTTTCTGTGCACTCACAGTCCACTAGACCTACTACATGTAGCATAGGGAAATCCACTAGACATAACAACACTCCAAGTTCATCTCTGTGTGATCTTGGCCAGCATCAAGTATAGCTCAAACGTACTCTATTGTCATCTACTTACAAATGAAAACAACACACATATAATATGCTCAGCTACTAATGATGTGTGGGTGAAATTGGATAGTCATAACTTGTACAGACAAAACATTTGTGAGTGGAAAAGTGTGCAAATATCTAATATCTCATCCATTCTCACTCATCCCATTTGAGCAGTGCCCATTGTGCTACGATGCCATGATGGCTGTCAGACTTCAGTTGTGGGTGCATAGCAGAGGATTCCCCGATGTTCATCCAGGCAGGGGCAGGTTTCGGTCACATCCATAGCACCCTCAAGTGATGTGGCCACATGCCGTAATGATGACAATGTATTGTGTACGGTGAGTGAGGGGGTGAGCAAGTCAAGTGTGGCATAAGAAGAAACTCAGATTAAACAATTATCACTCCAGTCTGTACACTGCAGGGCTGTTTGTGCCAAAAACACTGACATCCCATCCCATCCCATTCCTAAGGATGTTGTGCGTTGATTGTGCAACACCCTGATGCACTATGGATAAAAACCTAAGTGAAGGGTCTTTCCATATGTAGCTCGTAATAGTGACAGGCCACTAAAGGCAGTGCCTTGTTGCTGGGCTCTGTAGTCATTAGCATTTGTGAAGCCCTGGGCAGCTGTCCACGGGCAGCTTCAGCCTGGACTGGCACACATTATCTACCCTAAACTAAATCTACTCTACACCATTCCTGTTGCCAACAACTGCTTGCATAAATGGAGCCAAGAAGAAGATTGTTGCAGTGCAGTGTCATACTAAATAGGTATACCTTCAGCTGTGTCACATAAGGGTGGTATAAGGGGCATTGGATGACCATGCATGGACAAATGTTGTTTCCTCAAAACGCACTTACAGTTGACATAGCCTAGCATTCCCAACTGGACAATTAGGCATACAAAAAAAATTCCCTTTGACATGAATAGCATTTGCCTAGATGTCTGCAACATAAATGACACACAAAGACCAAGCAGCACCCAGCATTGACCCTTAGCAAGTAGATGTAATATCTTGGATACAACAAGCATAATTCACTCCTGACACTATTGTGACAACTCCTAATCCATATGTAGCCAGGTCACATGTGTGTCATCTAATTGAATTGAGTATTGCAGCCTTTGGCAAATACAAACTGTAGGAACTGGGGTCACCAGTTCCCCGGGGGGTAGCTTGGCTCGAGCAGGTAGGCACCCGAAGCTTAGGTGTAAAGTGACTACACAGCACACACATCCACTGAGCCAGTGAGCGCACACAATGACTGAGACCACACCAGTAAGTTTGATTTAAATCAGGTAGCTTTTATCTAGATCAAGATCACTTTCTGTAAATCATTTAGAGCAAATCAATAGTCACAGTACCAATAACTCATTAAATCATTTCATGAGAGGGCGCAAAGGGAGCAATTCAACATTCAACATAGCATGTCGCAATAACCATTTCAGTAAAGCAATGAGCACTTCACTCTATAACTGTAAGCATTAAGTTCACCTTTCATTAGATATGCATCAGCATTTCATCAGGTAGAATGAATACTTTTATTAGGCAGGAATAACCAATTCATCAAGCAAGAATAATCATGGCATTAAGCAGGAATAAAACATTTCAGATAATCTCAATAGCAGTACTGAACATTTCCTTAGGTAAAAATAAACCTTTTCCTATGTACTCAGGCCCCATAGGTGTTTGGAAGGGCCCTGGCCCAGTTCGGGTCCTGGTAGGGGCTAATCGGGGCCAACGGGGCCCAGTCACCAGTCTTCCCCAGGGAGGGGCGAGCTCAGGGCCTCCTCCGGCCTTCCTCCCTGGGGGTTTACCCAGCTCCTCGCAGTCAACTAGGGCCGATGGGACCCAGCAACAGTTCCCCCCCCCCCGAGGGGAGGGGCGATCCCGAGGTCTCCCTCCTCCCCCAGGGGTTACCTTTAACCATCGGCCCTCCGGGGCCCTTGCGGTGGCTTCTGAACAGTCGGGGGCTCTGGCTCTTCCCGGAGCCCTCCGGGGTTTCCCACTCGGTTGGGGCCGTAGAGGCTGTAGAGGGGCGGAGGGGGCTTGCGCCGGCTGGTGAAGGGGAGGGCTCCTACGCTCCTCGGAGCCCTCCGGCAGTGTCTCGTCCTGTTCCCGGGCCCACGAGGACGTCAGAGGCCCAGGAACCAATCAGGAGGAAGGCGCGTTGGAGACAGGGCCCGAGGACCAATGAGGGCGCGGGCGCTCCCGCAGCCGCCTATGGCAGCGCGACCTGCGGGGGCATGGCACCGGCGGCCAATCAGAGCGTGGCGGGGGCGGAGTCACTTCCGACGCCCCCATCACGTGATGCTAGTTTCAGGCTTCGGGCCTAGCTAGGCCGACTTTGGCCTGACTGATATTCACGGCGGCCCTCTCCTTGCTCCCGGGGGCCGCCGAGGGGGTGAGGAGGTTGGCACTTCAGGGCCAGCTGCAGCCGCGACCGGCGTCTGAGGCTCTGGCGAGGCGGCAAGGGCCGCAGCGGTGAGTAAAGCCGTTAGCTCTTTTCTCCTCAGCGCTTCAAGGTACAGTGCTAGCAGGGCTTCGCAGCGCTTCGTGGGCAGGTACGTCAGCACATACAGCGCTCAGGCTCACAGCCGTTGACAAGGGCCCAGCACTTCTCAGGGGGGGGAAATCGGCACGATGGAAGGCAGGATTCAGTTGTGGACGATAGCGCTTCTCCAGGGAGCCCAGCGCTTGGGTGATACGCGATATGGGGAGCACCCACGGCAGTTCTGGTAGGTTACAGCACTTCTCAGGGCACAGTAGGAGATCGCTGAGTAGGTAGGCAGTCCAGGCAGTTTAAACAGGACAGGCCACACATCCGTGGCAGATCAGCAAAGGGGGCCCAGGTGGAGTCAGGGAGCGCAGGGGGTGACACAGCGCAATACCTGGTTGATCCCCAGTAGTCCTGTGGCAGTTAGGTTTCTTCTTGGCGCTTGGTGGTTCATGCGCCCTTGGTAGGCAGTTACTTGCAGAGGGGGGGGTTTGAGTTAAAGGCTGCTGACAAGTTTCCTCAGCAGGTCACTGCAGGTGGTCCCTGGATTTCCGTCCGCCGGGCCAGATCAGTGGGCTAGTTCGGTGTTCCTCACACAGCTTGGTGGGCAGCGCCTAAACCCTGTCACCCCCAGTGGTATAGGTTTCTGACTAGGCCCTACCGCCTAAGCCTCCTGAGTGGGTCCCCCAGGTCAGTGATGCCCCAACTGACTGAAAACTTTCCCTCCTTTTCTTTATATATGCCCAGTTCAGGTGACCACTCTCTGAGGCGGCAAAAGCCGACTCCGCCCCTATTCTAGAAGGTTCCAGGAGCTCCCCTAGTCTAGCTCTGGGCAGGCAAGGCAGGCTGGTATGGCAACAATGTTTAGGGGTTCCAGCCAAGTCCTGGCAACTAGAGTGCGCCTAAAAAGACCACGCTGCAGTAGCAGGGGCCAGTGGCAGCCATGTTGGGGGAAGAGAGCACCTGAGCCTTATCATTGATTAGCAATGGGAAGGTGCTCGGAGACCTAAGGCCAACAAAAAAGAAGGTGGGAAAAATGAGTCAAGGGTGAAAAAAATAGGGAAAGACCACCCTAGGGCTGACAGGTCTAACATGCGTCCCCCCCAGCCGAAAGAGGGGAGAGCTACCCAACCTCTAGGGAGTTCTCGTCACTAAGGCGGAAAAACCGGGAGAGACCATCAGCATTGGCATGGTCAACTCCGGGCAGATGTTCCACCCGAAAGTCCATCAACTGTAGGGAAATGGACCACCTTAGCAACTTGGGATTCTCGCTTCTCATTTGCATGAGCCAGCTAAGGGGTCGGTGGTCGGTTTGAATCAGGAAGTGAGAGCCAAAAAGGTATGGTCTCAACTTCTTCAAGGCCCAGACCACAGCGAAGGCCTCTCGCTCGATGGAACTCCATCGCTGTTCCCGAGGGAGAAGTCGTCTGTAGATACAGGCCACAGGTTGGTCTTGGCCGTCGTTGTTGAGTTGCGAAAGCACAGCGCCTATGCCGTGCTCAGAGGCGTCCGTCTGCACGATGAACTCTTTCGTGAAGTCAGGTGTTGCAAGCACCGCAGCGGTGCACATCGCGCGCTTCAGTGTCTCGAATGCCTCTTGGCAAGCAGCCGTCCAGTTCACTTTGCATGGCTGCTTCTTGGACGTTAACTCAGTCAAGGGGACTACGATGGTACCATATCCCTTGACAAACCGGCGGTAATATCCAGTGATGCCGAGGAAAGCTCGGACCTCAGTTTGGGTTTTGGTGGGCTCCCAGGCCATGATGGTCTCAATTTTGGCCTGGAGGGGTTGCACCTTACCCCCGCCCACCAGGTGTCCCAGGTAAACGACAGATCCCTGTCCAATCTGGCACTTGCTAGCCTTGATGGTGAGGCCAGCGCGTTGCAGAGCCTGCAGCACCTCCTGGAGATGCTGCAGATTGTCCTCCCAGGTGCTATTGAAGACAGCTATGTCATCCAGCTACGCCGTTGAGAAGGACTCCAGGCCAGATAGCACCTGGTTCACCAACCGCTGGAAAGTGGCCAGAGCATTCTTGAGCCCGAAGGGCATCACTCTGGATTGGAAGTGGCCCTCGGGGTAGGAGAACGCTGTCTTCTTCTTTGCTCCATCAGCCATGGCAATCTGCCAGAACCCTGATGTCAAGTCGATGGTGCTGAGGTACCGGGCTGCTCCCAGCCGGTCAATCAGCTCATCTGCCCGTGGGATCGGGTGAGCGTCTGTCTTGGTGACAGAGTTCAATCCCTGATAGTCCACACAGAACCGAAGTTCTGGTGTGGTGGCCGGTGGGGCCGCTTTCGGCACCAACACGACCGGACTAGCCCAAGGGCTGCTCGAAGGTTCGATCACCCCCAACTCCAGCATTTTGGCCACCTCACCCTGGATGCTGTTCTTAACTTTTTCGGAGAGCCAGTAAGACTTGGTTTTTACAGGCGGACTGTCCCCTGTGTCCACATCATGGGTACACAGATGTGTGATTCCAGGCGTGAGGGAGAACAACGAGGCGTGCTGCTCCAACACCTGGCGGCAGTCCCTCTGTTGTTCTGGGGTCAAGGATGGGGAGTGGGCCACTCCCTCCACCGATCCATCCTTCTCCTGGGCTGCCAGAGGTCAGGAAGAGGCTCACTCTCCTCCTCCTCGCTCCCATCCGTCACCATGAGGAGAGCAAGCTCAGATCGCTCATGGTGCGGCTTCAAGCGGTTGACGTGGAGCACCCGATGGGGCTGTCGGCGGGTCTTCAAATCCACGACATAGGTGGTCTGGCCTCGACGCTCCACAATTTTGTATGGACCAGTCCACTGGTCCTGGAGGGCACTAAGCTCTCCAGGCTCCATGACCCACACCTTCTGTCCAGCGTCCAACTCCACCGTCCGAGCGCTGCAGTCATACCACTCCTTCATGGCGGCTTGGCTAGCCCCCAGATTGTCTGAGGCCCCCTTCCACAGCTTGGCCATCTGGCTGCGGAATGACAGCATGTAGCTGACAACATTACAGGGAAGCTTCTTCGAAGTCTTCTCCCACCCCTCCTTGACAAGGCTGAGGGGCCCTCTAACGGGCTGGCCATCGAGCAGCTCAAAGGCGCTGAACCCAACTCCCTTCTGTGGCACCTCGCGGTATGAAAACAGCAGGCAAGGGAGGAGGACGTCCCACTTCTGCCTCAAGTCCTCTGGCAGGCTCTGGATCAACCCCTTCTGGGTCTTATTTAAGCGCTCTACGAGCCCGTTAGTCTGGGGGTGGTAAGGAGTGGAGAACCGGTAGGTCACTCCGCACTCCTTCCACATGGCCTGCATGTAGGTCGACATGAAGTTTGTGCCCCTATCTGACACCACGACCTTGGGGAATCCCACTCGGGTACAAAATCCCCATCAGGGCCCGCGCCACCACAGGTGCAGTGACGGTCCCCAGAGGGATAGCCTCCGGGTACAGAGTGGCATGGTCCACTAACACCAAAATGAACCGGTGTCCCGAAGAGTTCGGAGGGTCCAACGGCCCAACAATGTCAGTTCCGACCCGCTCAAAAGGGGTCCCGAAAACCAGGAGCAGTTCCAAAGGGACCTTCACCTTAGTCCCAGTCTTGCCACTTGCCTGGCAAGTCTTGCAGGTCTTGCAGTAGGTGTCAGAGGCAACTCTCATCCTGGGCCAATCAAAATGTGGGACTAGCCGCGCAAAGGTCTTGTCCTGGCCCAGGTGTCCAGCCAAAGGTATTTCATGCGCCAATTCCAGTAGGATGGCCTGGTAGCATTGGGGGACCACTAAGGCCCTCGAGGATCCATGCACCGGAACCTTAGGCTCACTGTAAAGGAGACCATCCTTCCAGTACACGTGATAACTGACGGTCTCCTGATTGGTCGCTTGGGCTTTCGCCTGCCGCCGCATGCCTTCAAGCGTGGGGCACTCTTTCTGCACCCGACAGAATTCCTCTTGGTTAGGCCCTCCTTCCACATGCCACTCGGCAAGGGTCGGCAAGTCCCCCACGGGAACAACCTCCACCTCCGCGGACTCCGGGGGTACCTCCGCGGCCTCTCCATCCGTCACACGGGGTGTGTCCTCCACAAGATTTTTTTCTTTACGACCAGCATTGGGTTGGGCCGTTGTCTCAGGCTCCAACCCGGGTTGAGTTCCTTGCCGGGCAGCCATGGACCTCGTGACCACGCAAGTCCATCCTGGTAATCCCAGCATCTCAGTGTGGGCCTTAAACTCCACTTCCTTCCAGGCAATATGTTCCAAGTCGTTTCCTAGCAGACAGTCCACAGGCAAGGCAGGGCTTATAGCAACTCTCAACGGGCTTTTCACTTCTCCCCACTCAAAGGGAACCTGAGCCACGGGATAGTAGCTCAGACTGCCGTCAGCCAACACGGCCGGATGGAACACATCAGGTACTACTTGCTCAGGGGACACCAGCCGCCTCACTACGGTGGTAATGCTGGCACCTGTGTCCCTCAGAGCCTTCACCCAACTCCTCCCCGTTAACCTTCACCCTCTGCTGGTACTTAGCAGTGTTCAATGGTAAGGACGTCACTGGGACCATCTCGCGAGTGAAACCAGGGTCAGGTCTGTCCACTCCCCTTCCCTATCTAGGGGCAGCTCCATCCCAAGCGCTACACTAGCCACCCCGGGACTCTTGCCACCTGTGGGGGCTGGGGGTCTCTTGCAACACTGGGGATCCCCCTTGTAGTGTCTAACCTCCCCGCATTCGTAGCACCGGACAATTCTTGGCTACTGACTCTTGTCAGGGTAAGCGGGCTTTGGGGAACTGGACTGAGGTGGGGTACCTACTCCTCTCCCAAACTGTCTGTTTTGTGGGCCTCGTGAGAACTCCTTCTTTTTATATCCCCGCTCTTTCTTCTGGGGGAAACCCTACACGCCTTTCGGGCCATCTCCCCCGGGGCCCTTGTGAGACACCCGGGTGCTAACCCAAGTATCCGCCTCCTCTGCAATCTCACGGGGATCAGTCAGCTTGCGGTCCACCAGATGTTGGCGCAGCTCCGGAAAACATTTATACAAGAGGTGCTCTCTCAAAAACAAGTTGTACAAGCCCTCATAATCATGCACCTCGCTGCCATGCACCCAACCATCCAGAGCCTTACGGGCATATTCAAAAAAGTCTACCCAATTCTGCGTGGACAGCTTATGGCTGCCACAGAACTTCTGGTGATACCTTTCGGGGTTGAGGCCAAACTTTTTAAGTAGAGCCTCCTTCATGGGGGGATATCTGAACTGGTCCACCTTCTCAAGGTACAGGAGGGTGTCCCGGACATTGGGGGTATGTATCGATACAGGCCTCCTCCCCAGTAGCTCTCAGGCACCCCATGGACTGTCAAGGCCACCTCATACGCCTCCAACCACTTGGCGATGTCATCCCGCAGAGTGTAACTCGCTATCACTTCTTTGGGTAACCAAAATTAGGCTCATGTTGAGCCCCTTGTACGCTGCCACCATTGGGACTTCCTGGCGCACTTAATTGCAAGGCTCTCAGCTCCAACTCCTTAAGCTGAAGCTCGTGCACCAGCTTCTTCTCTTCCAATGCAAACGTTTTATCTTCCCTTTCTCTCTCCCTCTCGTGCTCTAGCTTGGCAAGCTCCCACTTCAATTGCCTCTCCTCCCTCCTGTCCTCATATTCCTGTGACGATGTACTCCTTCAAGACCCACTACTACTTGCCCTGGAACGTCTTTCTGGCATCACATTTTCAGACACATCTATGTTTAGTAGGTCTAGTTCTCCTGAAGCACCCGCCTCCTCTTGTGTGACCTGCCCCTCCTGTTCCCCATCCCCTCTCCCCTCTGGGTGGGCCCTTACCCATGCCATCAAAGCGGTAAGGAGCGCCTCCTTCGCGGCTCTCCGCCCAACCGGCACCCCCATCCCCTGACAGAATCCCTTAGCAGCACCACTGTGTATTCTTCCAGGTCGACTAGCTGGAACTCCATTTTGACAGGTGGGGACCCAGATAAATCAAGGGAAAGATAGTAGGACGTAGGTAACAGGATTGGGTCAAAACAGGACTTTACACACTCAGGTTAGACAGTGGGGGGTCAATTGCTTCGGCTTGCATGCACAATAGGTGTGTAGTCTAATTTTGGCATTTTCTGTCTCACAGGAGGGTGCTCTATAGTCACAGGTCCTGATCCCACCGCTCACCACCAAATGTAGGAACTGGGGTCACCAGTTCCCCGGGGGGTAGCTTGGCTCGAGCAGGTAGGCACCCGAAGCTTAGGTGTAAAGTGACAACACAGCACACACATCCACTGAGCCAGTGAGTGCACACAATGACTGAGACCACACCAGTAAGTTTGATTCAAATCAAGTAGCTTTTATCTAGATCAAGATCACGTTCTGTAAATCATTTAGAGCAAATCAATAGTCACAGTAGCAATAACTCATTAAATCATTTAATCAAAGGGCGCAAAGGGAGCAATTCAACATTCAACATAGCATGTCGCAATAACCATTTCAGTAAAGCAATGAGCACTTCACTCTATAACTGTGGCATTAAGTTCACCTTTCATTAGATATGCATCAGCATTTCATCAGGTAAAATGAATACTTTCATTAGGCAGGAATAACCAATTCATCAAGCAAGAATAATCATGGCATTAAGCAGGAATAAAACATTTCAGATAATCTCATTAGCAGTACTGAACATTTCCTTAGGTAAAAATAAACCTTTTCCTATGTACTCAGGCCCCATAGGTGTTTGGAAGGGCCCTGGCCCAGTTCGGGTCCTGGTAGGGGCTAATCGGGGCCAACGGGGCCCAGTCACCAGTCTTCCCCAGGGCGGGGAGAGCTCAGGGCCTCCTCCGGCCTTCCTCCCTGGGGGTTTACCCAGCTCCTCGCAGTCAACTAGGGCCCATGGGACCCAGCAACAGTTTCCCCCCCGAGGGGAGGGGTGATCCCAAGGTCTCCCTCCTCCCCCAGGGGTTACCTTTAACCTTCGGCCCTCCGGGGCCCTTGCGGCGGCTTCTGAACAGCCGGGGGGCTCTGGCTCTTCCCGGAGCCCTCCAGGGTTTCCCACTCGGTTGGGGTCGTAGAGGTTGTAGAGGGGCGGAGGAGGCTCGTGCCGGCTGGTGAAGGGAAGGGCTCCTACGCTCCTCGGAGCCCTCCGGCAGTGTCTCGTCCTGTTCCCAGGCCCACGAGGACGTCAGAGGCCCAGGAACCAATAAGGAGGAAGGCGCGTTGGAGGCAGGGCCTGAGGACCAATGAGGGCGTGGGCGCTCCCGCAGCCACCAATAGCAGCGCGACCTGCGGGGGCACGGCGCCGGCGGCCAATCAGAGCGAGTCACTTCCTACGCCCCCATCACGTGATGCTAGTTTCAGGCTTCGGGCCTAGCGAGGCCGACTACGGCCTCACTGAAATTCACGGCGGCCCTCTCCTGGCTCCCGGGGACCGCCGAGGGGTTGAGGAGGTCGGCGCTTCAGGGTCGGCTGCCGCCGCGACCGGCGCCTGGGGCTCTGGCGAGGCGGCAAGGGCAGCGGCAGTGAGTAGAGCCGTAAGCACTTTTCTCCTCAGCGCTTCAAGGTACAGTGCTAGCAGGGCTTCGCAGCGCTTGTGGGCAGGTACGTCAGCACTCATGGTGCTCAGGCTCGCAGCCGGTGACAAGGGCCCAGCGCTTCTTGGGGGGGGGGGCAAATCGGCACGATGGAAGGCAGGATTCAGTTGTGGACGATAGCGCTTCTCCAGGGGGCCCAGCGCTTGGGTGACACGCGATATGGGGGGCACCCGCAGCAGTTCTGGCAGGTTACAGCGCTTCTCAGGGCACAGTAGGAGAGCGCTGAGTAGGTAGGCAGTCCAGGCAGTTTAAACAGGACAGGCCACACGTCCGTGGCAGATTAGCAAAGGGGGCCCAGGTGGAGTCAGGGAGCGCAGGGGGTGACACAGCGCAATACCTGGTTGATCCCCAGTAGTCCTGTGGCAGTTAGGTTTCTTCTTGGCGCTTGGTGGTTCCTGCGCCCTTGGTAGGCAGTTACTTGCAGAGGAGGGGGGTTGAGTTAAAGGCTGCTGACAAGTTTCCTCAGCAGGTCACTGCAGGTGGTCCCTGGGTTCCCCTCCGCCGGGCCAGATCAGTAGGCTAGTTCGATGTTCCTCACACAGCTTGGTGGGCAGCGCCTAAACGCTGTCACCCCCAGTGGTATAGGTTTCTGACTAGGCCCTACCGCCTAAGTCTCCTGCGTGGGTACCCCAGGTCAGTGAAGCCCCAACTGACTGAAAACTTTCCCTCCTTTTCTTTATATATGCCCAAGTCAGGTGACCACTCTCTGAGGCGGCAAAAGCCGACTCCGCCCCTATTCTAGAAGGTTCCAGGAGCTCCCCTAGTCTAGCTATGGGCAGGCAAGGCAGGCTGGTATGGCAACAATGTTTAGGAGTTCCAGCCAGCTCCTGGCAACTAGAGTGCGCCTAAAAAGACCACGCTGCAGTAGCAGGGGCCAGTGGCAGCCATGTTGGGGGAAGAGAGCACCTGCACCTTAGCATTGAGTATCAATGGGAAGGTGCTCGGAGACCTAAGGCCAACAAAAAAGAAGGTGGGAATAATGAGTCAAGGGCGAAAAAAATAGGGAAAGACCACCCTAGGGCTGACAGGTCTAACACAAACTGTATGCCATCTTAGGTACAATGTTAGGCGTGTCATATCCCATTTCAGAATCATCATATACCTGAGACGACAACATTTAGAACTAGTGCCCAAATGTGAAATGCACTAGCAAGTTGCTGAGTTGGGTGGAAAAGGTAGACACATACTCTTTGTCACACATCCTCTCTGGCCATGTAGACACACTTAATTTCAAATAAATACTCATTGAAAAGTTGGAGAACACACTGCAACTAACAGTTAAATGCTTGACTGTGGATAGTGGACCAAACAGCAAATACAGCACCCACACCGCTAGTCACCTATTTTGTTTGTAGTGGATAATATTATGTATCCCTGTGTGCACTTCCTCGTATGCACCCCCTCCCCAAGGGTGCCTCCCTTACCAAGGGAATACAATACAAGCAATCACAATGGGAGCTGCACCACAAAAAGAGGGCAAACGTGAGTAAAAGAGAGCGTCAACATTTCATAATCAGATAATTGACAGTCTCTATACAATCCACATATTTTTCTCTTCCTTTATTTATCGTTAATTTCCAAAAACCATCAGCCAAAGCGTTTCGTCCATTAAAACATTGGACTTCTTCAGGGCTGTAAGTTAAAATGAGATATACGTGAGTAGCGCGGGCACTGCGCTGGTGGCGAGAGGCGTTTTAGTTAAAGAGAGTCTGGTTGAGTCAATAACCGCTCGATTTTAAGAATCCTGGATGTAATGTTTTTATGATTAACTGTGTGTGCTTTTGCTGAACTTTGCACTGAACTTTGCACATACCCCTTTCACTTACCCTGATCTCCGTCGGTCCCCGGTCCGTCACGGCTGTTGGTGCTGCTTGAACGGAGGGACGCGACTCCGCCTCCTCATTTCAGATAAAGTGTGAGGGAGGCCGGCCGCGCTGGTGTGAGTAGCGTGAGCACTGCGTTGGTGGCGAGAGGCTTTTTAGTTAAAGAGAGTCTGGTTGAGTCAATAACCGCTCGATTTTAAGAATCCTGGATGTAATGTTTTTATGATTAACTGTGTGTGCTTTTGCTGAACTTTGCACTGATCTTTGCACATCCCCCTTTCACTTAATGTAATGTAATGTATGTATACTTGTAAAGCGCACTGTTACCTCGTGGCGTCCTGGCGCTGTATACCGCTGGGGAACCCGTCCTGGCTTTCCCTGTGAGAGGGCACCCCAAGGTGAAGCCAGGCCTCCCCGGCGTTGCTGGGGCCGTTGTGGAGATTAAGCGAGCTATTGCCCAGAGTTGCAGAGTGGGACCCATGGTTAGCGTAGGCACCTAAGCGAGAATTATCGAGTCCGCGGACATTGACCCAAGACCCTGCCGCGTCGGGAATTGAACCCTGGTCCCGGGCCGACCTCTGCTTCAGGGTCTGCCGCTTCTAACCAGTGAGCCACACTTCTCCACACTTCTTACCCTGATCTCCGTCGGTCCCCGGTCCATCACGGCTGTTGGTGCCGCTTGAACAGAGGGACGCGACTCCGCCCCCTCATTCACCTCACTTCCGGGTCCCTCCTCCTTAAAAGGAGATGGGAGCACGGCCGCGCCGATGAAAGGCAAGCCCGTCTGCGCCCGTCTGCGACCGTCCCGCGGCCAGCGCCAGCCACGCTGCCGGTGAGTGCAGGGATAATAAAAGGGTTACCTGGTCCAGACTTGAATTATTGTCGCTGAATACAGCTAAGCCATGTAAGGCGAATAGGTATGACTTGATAAATACTGAGTTACCACTGGTGTGCCTGCATTGTGGCAAGGCACTATGTGGCGACGCTATGACGGCTAACCCGAATATAACATCAAAATCCCAACCTACATGTGGCCCCCCTGAGACAAAATTTAAGGCTGGCCTTCTGAATTGCAGATCCCTCCCAAGGCATGCAGCTGACATTTGGCTACTGCTGACGGATTCAATGTGGGTCGCCTTATTTCTTACAGAAACGTGGCTGAATGAAGACAACGTGGCCTCTATCGCCCTGGCTATCCCTCTGGGCTTTAAAATGAGCTTTTCGAACAGGGAGGATGACAGAAGGGGTGGTGGGGTGGCTTTCATTTTCAAAGAAAAATATATGCTTACGTCCTCTCTACCCACCACTATCTCAGGTATTGAGGGGCTACATTTCTGCTTGCAAGTCAATCCACAACTCAACGCTGATTATCTAGAGACCCCCGGATTGCACTCAGCCAGTTCATGTGAACTCATGGACATTATTGTCCAAAGCTCTTTGGTGCATCCTCACTATATAGTACTGGGTGATTTTAATGTCCATGCAGACAAATTATTACTGGGCCGACGCACAGGGCAGGTCATATGCTTGTTTTGATCTTTTCGAATATCCAGGATACGATAGCGGAGACCCCACAGCCACTGCTCTGGTCGGATCATTTTGTGGTTTCTTTTGTAATTACGCTGCCCCTTTGTAATCAGGCAAAGGGTAGATGTTCTTTTTTTGCATAGGCAATAGAAAAATCTTTCACCAGACACCCTAGGCCCTGCCCTGGCAATTGATCCCCCAGCCCTGACCACAGACCCGAACATGGATGCGTGGCGCTGAATCTTTGGATAGGCAACACGGTGGAGGCCATTGCCCTAGCAAAACTCTCCCTGTCACGCAGGGAATCACCTTCTGCCCCATGGTTCTCAATTGAGTTGATGGCAGAAAAGAGCAATTGCAAGAGACTGGAGCGTGTGTTGCGGGCAAATTATTGCGAATCAGCTAAGATTTGCTATAAAAAAGCCCTCCGCAATCTACATAAATCCATAAAAAAGGCCAAGAAAATCAAAATTGCTACTTCTATCCAGCTAGCTGAGTAATCAAGTAAAGAAGTTTTTAAGATTGTTCAATCCTTCTTTAAGCCAGTAGTCATTGAGACAGAAGTCACCCCATCTGAGAGACTTTGAGAGGACATCTCGAATTTCTTTGACAATAAAATTAAGAACGTTTATGACACTTTCTCTCATCCTAGTCCCACGGTAATGTCGGACGTGGCTGATAGTAGTGTAGCCACCTCAACCGTAGGTCAATTCCACTCTAATTCATTTACTGAGGCACTGGAGGAAATACAAAGATGTAAATCAGGGGCCCCCAATGACCCCTGCCCTCCTAAGCTCTGGAATATGATGTCAGATTCAATTGTAATAACACTTTTACACATTTGGAACACGTCTATTGTGTCGGGGGTGTTTCCCGAGTGTTGGAAACACGCCACACTTCTTCCCCTAATGGTGCCCCGGAGGACCTTAGTAATCTCCGACCGATCTTCCTACTAGCTGCCCCAGGTAAAATGCTTGAAAAATTAATACAGCGCCAATTGAATAGCTTCATTGAGGAAAACAGTATCCTGCACGAAACCCAGTCTGGTTTCCGGTCAGGTTTCAGCACTGAGACCGCCCTCATCGAGGTAGCTGAGTCGGTTAGGTGGTCCTTCGATTCAGCCCCATCGGCTATGCTGGTGCTCCTGGATCTATCTGCCACGTTCGATACTGTCGACCACGGCAGACTCCTGCAGTGGTTAAAGGATATCGGCCTGAAGGATAGAGCACTGGGTTGGCTTAACTCCTATCTGACCGATCGGTCCCAGAAAGTAACTCTGGGTTCCTTCTCTTCTAAACCGAAACGTCTCTGGTGTGGGGTCCCCCAGGGATCGGCACTTAGTCCTTTATTATTTAATGTTTATCTAGCCCCACTTTTCAACCTGATTGCCAAATGGGGGGTCAAGGCTATTTCGTATGCAGACGATACACAGCTTGTCCACCCTTATTCAGAAGTGTCGGAGGCGGCTTTTGGTAAATTTAAGGGCTGCCTCCGTTATGTAGCCAGCTGGATGAATTCCAATAAATTAAAACTGAACGCAGGCAAGACGGAGGTGGTCTTTTTTGGGAAAGGCATACGACCCTCTCCGGACCTGTGGTGGCCATCTGAAATGGGCCCTCCGCCGCTCCCCAGTACTAATGCAAAAAATTTGGGGGTGAGATGGGATGACAGCCTTTCCTTCTCCTCTCACATCCAACAGGTCACAGCAGGGTGTCTATGTAAACTCAGGAATCTCCGCAGGTTTCTCTCGCTATTACCGGTAGACTGCCGGAAAACGGTAGTCCATGCGACTGTCACTTCAAGGCTGGACTACGCGAACGGCCTCTATTTAGGCCTACCAAAATATTTGATTCAACGACTGCAGACCGTGCAGAATGTGGCTGAGCGGCTAATAAAGCATATCCCCTTTAAACAGCATGTATCTCCGCATCTGCACGATCTGCACTGGCTCCCAGTGGCAAGCAGAATCAAATTCAAGGCACTGACCCTGGCTTTCAGGGCTTTACGTGGCGCCTGCCCTAACTATCTAAAACGGAGACTCCCTCGCTATCAGCAGGCAAGATGCCTGCGCTCAAATTGCTTATTTCAACTACACGTCCCGCGAGTCAGAAATTTTCAAAAAATTCTGTCCAAAACCCAGACTAGCAAGAGTCCCTTATCTGGTCTAAGTAAAAAAGAAATATGAAGAAGGCAAGAAGGACCTATGTGCATATAATGTATAAATCATGTAGATAAGTAACGTACCAATAGAGATGTAAATCGTCTATTCAGATCTAATTTAGTGTACCCAATATCAAAGGGCACTTTTCAATAAGTGTGCCAATATTCGGCGTCTGTAAGTAAAAAGACACAAGGCTTGTGACAATGCAAACCATTGTGAAAGGTGCATGTTTTCCTACAAAATCTAGACCACGAGTATGGGGCCTACCTGTATGAAACTAGAGTAACAATCTAAACAGTGCAGCCAATCAAAGCAATTGTCCAATATCGGCGATGGTTTGCACAATTAGAAATAGGTGTGCCAATCTCAATCTGAATGGCACCACTTAGTGGAGGTTATCCACCAAACTGTATGTACCTAAAAACAGAAAAAACATGCCTAAGACACCATACATAAATAAAAGAAAATCAATAGCGTAATAGGTGTGTACATTTCTACAGACTCTCACACTCCAACTGTGGCATTAGGCGAGAATGAGATGTACATTACAATCCTAGGCCCTGTACAACTCTACAATCACAGCATGAGCAGTCAAGAGCATTTACAAACATGAGAACCCTTGTGAATGTGTATCTGACATCATCCCTTGCAATCAAACCCCTGTTTCTATCCATGACCTGCTTTGTTAGCCACTAAATGGCATGTGTTGTCACTATTACAGAGCCTGAAACATGGACTCACACTTTAGAATGGAGCGGATGGAATCAGACACCCAATCATGTGAAAGGCCAGTGTGACAGGTGACATGATTTACCAAAGCAGTAATGTGCTCTTGGGATACATTGGGCACCAGTGCCGGGACCTGACTTTGGCGCACTGACCTATCAGCACTAACCACGCCCTGAACATAGACTTTACCTGCTACCTAGATGTTTAGCATAGGATTTCACAGTTGAGTGCTTCACCATCAACATACTTCACAGACTTGGCGTGACCACACAGAGACCAGTCCAGACATTTCTCAAAGTGCTGACACTTGTTGAGCACATGCAATAGTAAAGAAGGTTATCTCCATGCACATTTTGCTCTCATGCGCTCAGATTGCAATTGTATGGCACAACTGTCAATAGCCTGACCATTTTATCCTCACATGTACCAGGTGAAAGGGGCGTACCCATGCATCGACTTATCCTTGTGCATATGCATCTTTTAATACTGAACTGTGGTTTGGTGTGTCTTACACCAGAAAAAGGGCCCACAGGCTAAGATACACATGCCGGGGTCAATATGTTGCACGACAAGGCACATATTCAACCCCTCTCAGCTGCTGGCTGGCTCTCAACTGCAAATCCAGGCCAGGGAAGACCACAGCAAGGATGTGAAGCATTAGGGGGTCAGGAATAGGCATCAGGGAGTTTAAAATTGTAAAAGGTACTAGTGGAGATGAAGATGAGGTTCACAGTATCGAAGGTCAATAATTCACAACAGTCATCTCCTTCCAAAGTTGCTGCCAAAAAGAATGTCCTTCATACCCATGTTAACAGAATCTGGAAAGACGCTGGTGAGATGGGCCTAGTGTACTGCGCATGAATGCACAGCTTTTCATTCTGTTTCTTTCTATCTGCTCTGCCCACTTCACAGGTGTGATCAGGTATTCAAATGTCAGGGCGGGATCTAAGCATTGGAAGACACCTTACATCATTCTACTGCACTGACTAGCAGAGCCTGGCAGCGGTCTTATGGCTGGGCTCTGAGTCTTTATCTGTGTGAAGACTGCCATAGACTCCTTCTTGTGTGACTATACACAGCTTCAAGAGCATTGCACACATCCATTCAATACAAGGTAGTTCTGGATACCCTGGGGGGTCAAGGTGCCCAAGGAGTCCCTAGTCTTGGAATCTACTGTTTCCTACCAAAAATATTAAGATATCACACATAGCTGCTGCTTCAACCTTAAAAAACATTTATGTCTTGTGCAAGAGGAATTCCAAATGTAGAACTTGCATTCCATATATAGTTCTGACGTTCCAAATTAGAAGTGTCGTTCCAATCTACATTCTAAAGGAATTCTTTCAATACCAAATTAGAACTCTCATTCCAAACTTAGAACGTCCTTTACAAAATAGAACTGTCAATCTTAGAACTCGAATTTCATTTGAGCAAGGCCTGGGCATTACATCATATGTTCATTGTGACACCACAAACACCTTCATTTAAAGTTTGTAAATTTGAATTTGTTCAGAAACTGGAGTTTCTGATCTAAGGGTGTAGTATTCCTGCACTATGATTCTTTCTCTATGTTACCATGTCCTAGCTGCTCAGCCTGTGTGTATCTGTATGTATGCCAATAAGAAGATTTGCAGGAGTATAGAATGGAAACTTACATGAAGGAGCACAGAGAAAAATTGTAGAAAGTGACAAAAAATGCATCTCTGTTCTTGGGGATCTTGCAGGGGGGTCAAAGACAAAAACACAAAGACTGAAAGGTTGTGTAGGGGCAGGCAGGAGCCAAACCAGAGAGAGCATGCTGAAAATAAGGCAGTGGGCTGTCACAGCTCTGAGTGAGTCTGAAACTGTAAAATGTGTCAATGGGCTGCGAGCTGTAGCTGTTCTCAGTGTGTCCCAATCCTTATTCTGTATCAATGGGCAGTGAGCTGTAACACGCCGCAGTGGTTACAAAGTTTTATTATGTATCAGCGAGTTGTGACAGGTCTTATTGGGTCCCAAGCTGTAACATATATTGATGGAGCTGTGTCTGTTCTCAGTGGGTCCTAAGCTCTAATGTCAATCAAGGGGCAGCGTGCTGTAACAGGCTACAGTTGGGCCCAAGCTGTAGTATGTAGAACTGTGCAGCGAGCTGTAACAGGTCACTTTGGGTCTCAAGATATACCATGTATCAATGGGCAGCGAGCAGTAACTGTTCTCAGTGTGACCCAAGCTGTAGTATTTTTAACTGGGTATCGAGGTATAACAGGTTGCAGTGGGTCCCAAGTTTTATTATGTATTAATGGGCAGCCAGCTGTAACAGGCACCAGTGGGTACGAATGCTTTAGTATGTATTAATGGGCAGCAAGCTGTAACAGGCCCCACTGGATACGAAGCTTTCGTATGTATCAATGGGCAGCAAGCTGTAACAGGTCTCAGTCGATCTCAAGCTATAATATGTATCGATAGGCAGTGAGATGGTCAGAAGCAGTTATATGTGCCAATGGATTCACAGATAGCATATCGATGACAAAAACATAATTGTCAAAAATATCAGAAAAAATATAAAATACAAAAATATCGACTCCCATACCTACACAGATAAATACAAAAATATCAATGTAAAAACTTATGTTTAGATTGGGGTGTATTTCTACTGAGGAGTGCCAGAGGGGTGTACCCAGAAAGGAACATTCTTCCATATCCTGTGGGTGTGCCCAGTCATACAGATATATTGGAAAAAGGTGGTCCGCATCATGTCAGAAGTTTTGGAACAGGAAATCTCTTTAGATCCCAGATGGCATGTACTGTGTGTGTCTGGAGAACTGACATGGCCCAAATACCAAAAACTCTGGCTGCAAGTGGCAGCTATGGGTGCTAAAAGAAACATTGCTGGCGCATGGGGGGAGACTCAGCCGCCTAGGGTCTCTCTGTGGAAACGGGGTATGGACTGGTGTTGTGCATGGAAAAAACTATTTAAGAGGGCAGGGGATGTCCCAGTAAATGGGAAAAAGTTTAGCAACAATGAGAAGATTACAGGGGGATTGGGGTGGGTATTGATCAGCTAGGTGGGGCTGGGCTCCGGGATTGGGTGATTCGACTATTGTTATCTGAGTGGGTCTTGATTAATAAAATGTATACTCGAATGATATTGTGCAGAACCCTTGTAAGCATATGATCATGTATGTTAAAGCTGACTGCTGTTTAGTAAAAAGAAGTTTAAAAATATCAATGTAAAAAATATTGATTTAAAAAATATCGATTTAAATATATGACACTGACGAAGGCAAGTGCTGAAACGCGTCTGTTGGATTATAATTTGCGCAATAAACTTATAATTAAGTTTAGTCTGCTGTGAGTGCTGTTTCTTTGGTCCCTTGGGACTGCGGAGCTCTGAATATATATATATATATATATATATATATATATATATATATATATATATATATATTAGAAATATATATTAAATGTATTAAATATTAATATTAATTTTAACACTATTAATTACATTAAATATACATTTAACAAAAGATAACAAATAAACTTCCCAATTCAATCAGTGCCACAGTAGGGATAGATTTGGATAGCAAAATATTTAAATTACTATTCCAACTGTGTGAGTAGGGAAAGTGTTGGATAGCTGAGGGGTAAAGATTACTATTCCCACTCCAGTGAGAGCAACAGTAGAGAAAGTGTTGGAGAGGGGATGGGAAATAATTTACTATTCCCACTCCAAAGAATGCAACAGTAGGGAAAGTATTGGATAGCAGAGGAAAGAAACTTGCTATTCCCACTCCAAAGAGTGCAACAGTAGTGAAAGTATTCAATAGCGGCGGGGTAAAAATGACCATTCCTACTCCAAAGAGTGCAACAGTAGGGTAAGTGTTGGATAGTGGAGGGGTAAAAATTAGTATTCACACTCCAGTGAGAGTAACAGTAGGGAAAGTGTTCGATAGCTATGAGGTAAAAATGACTATTCTCACTCCAGTAATTGCAACAGCAGGGAAAGTGTTGGATAGTGGAGGGGTAAAAACTACTATTCCCACTACAAAGAATTCAACAGTAGGGAAAGTATTAAATAGTGGATGGGTAAAAATTACTATTCCCACTTCACTAAATGCAACAGTAGAATAACTGTTGGATAGCAGAAAGGGAAATTACTATTCCCACTCCAGTGAGTGTACCCGTAGGGAAAGTGTTAGATAGCAGAGGGGTACAAATTACTATTCTCTCTCCAGTGAGTGCAACAGTAGGAAAAGTGTTGGATAGTGGAGGGGTAAAAACTACTATTCCCACTCCAAAGAATGTGACAGTAAAATGTTAAATGTTAAATGTTGTATACTTGTAAAGCGCACAGCTGCCCCAGCAAAGGGGCGTCCCGGCGCTGTATACCGCTGGGGAACCCGTCCTGGCTTTCCCTGTGGGATGGTCCCTACTGGGAATCCCCAAGGTGGAGCCAGGCATCCCCAGCGTTGGTGGGGCCGTTGTGGAGATTAGGCAAGCTAATGCCCAGAGTTGCCGAGTGGGATCCCAGGTTAGAGTAGGCACCGAGGCGAGAATTGTTGAGTCCGCTGACCCTGGTCCACGACCCTGCCGCGTCGGGAATTGAACCCTGGTCCCGGGCCGACTTCTGCTCCCGGGTCTGCCGCCTCTAACCAGTGAGCCACACCACTCCACAGTAGGAAAAGTATTGGATAGCGGAGGGGTAAAAATTAGTATTCACACTCCAGTGAGAGAAACAGTAGGGAAAGTGTGCGATAGCTGTGAGGTAAAAATTACTATTGTCACTCCAGTGAGTGCAACAGTAGGGAAAGTGTTGGATAGAGGAGGGGTAAAATTTGACTATTCCCACTTCAAAGAATACAACAGTAGGGAAAGTATTGAATAGCGGAGGTGTAAAAATGACTATTTCCACCAGAAAGAGTGCAAAAATAGGGAAAGTGTTGGATAGCGGAGGGGTATAAATTACTATTCCCACTCCAGTGAGAGCAACAGTAGGGAAAGTGTTGGATAGTGGAGGGGTAAAAACTACTATTCCCACTCCACTGAATGCGCCTTGATGCCTTTGGGCTTAGTAGCGCGTTATAAGATTTATTTCATTCATTCAATGCAACAGTAGAATAACTGTTGGGTAGCGGAGAGGGAAGTTAATATTCCCACTCCAGTGTGTGCAACCGTTGGGAAAGTGTTAGATAGCAGAGGGATAAAGTTGACTATTCCCACTCCAGTGAGAGCAACAGTAGGGAAAGTGTTGGATAGCGGAGGGGTGAAAATTACTATTCTCACTCCAGTGGGTGCAACAGTAGGGAAAGGGTTGGATAGCGGAGAGGTAAAAATTACTATTCTCACTCCAGTGGGTGCAACAGTAGGGAAATCGATATTGTTGACCCCGAGAATCTGTATGTCGATATTTCTGACCCACAATATTTGCAACTCGATATTTGTGCAAGTCGATATTTTTGATTCAATATTCTGTCTCTGCACTGTGGCAATGGGAAGCAAGCTGCAGCAACCTGCACTGGGTCCTGAGATGTATTATGCATCAATGGCAGAGAACTGTAAGACACCACAGTGGGTCCAATATGTAATATGTATCAATGGGCAGTGAGCTGTAACAGGTCTCCGTGGATCCTGAATTGTAACATGTATCAATGGGTAGCAAGCTGTAACAGATCTCAGCAGTGGCATAACAAAAGTTGAAGGGGCCCCCCTGCAAGGTATACAGAGGGGCTCCCGTTCCAGATTTAATCCAGAGCTCTCAGGTCTCAGTACTGTGCAACACCCGTCTACTCTAAATGCAATGACTAGTGGGATGTGGAATGACGACACACCAACAACAAAGCTCAGACTGATAGGAATTATAGAGCGATCCTCGCTTCTCAGTAAAAGGAAAAAACATGTGGCTCCGCTCAAACTTAAATCAGCAGCCAGGGTATCTACCATAAAAGGTTTCAACACTGATTTAAATCACCACTAGACGTGTGAGAAAAAAGTTTTTAAAAAGTATCACCTGTTATCAAAAAAGGAAGAGGAAGTGGGATTCTTTGTCAAATCCACCTTCTGTGGCATGGGAATTGTAGGGTAGGACTGGGACAAAAAAATTGCCCTGGGCTCCAAAATAAAAACGGTCCCCCTTTAGCAAACCAGATGGCGATAAAAGTGGCCCACATTAGTAAATCAGGCCCGTTTTGAACTTGTAAAAACACGCACTATGGGAATTTTGCAAGTCATGAGAGACAGTATGTATTTGTGTTTGTGGTGGGAAACAACAGTGAAAACCGTTCTACCGAGCAAAAACCCACAAACTGCAAAAACACAAGCCCACACACTGATCTGTGAGACCTGTAAGACCAGCCTCTCGGGCACTGCCAAACTGCCCTATAGGCAAGCTAGACCCCTGACCTTTTGAAACAGCACACCCTACTTACATACACAAGCCGCCGTCTCACCCTCTGCTAATGTCACAACGGGCTGGATGTATGAAAGGGTTTCCCATTCAGCATTAATGGGAAAACATGTTAGTACATATGGGTCTAAGTCGCACCAGATGAGTACCAGTGGCGGCTGCTACCTGGAAGCAGTAGTGGTGCGGGGTGGGGGGATCGGGTTAAAAAAAATTATCACACACCTCATGGTTGGCTGCCTTCATCCTGGCTTCTTGGGGGAAACAGGAAGCAGGTAGCACCAGGGCTCTCACGCTTCCTGCAGTCAATCACAAGGCTGCAATGCAGTGTTGTGATTAGTCTGAGTGCCGTGACATTGCGCTCACCCAGGGTCTGGAGGGGTTGGCATTTTCTCCACGCAGGCTGTAATGCAGCCTGCAGGGAGAACATGCCTTGTGCGCATGACTGTTTGGAGGGCCCGAGAGGGCCGGCCAAACACTCATGCTCACATAAGGAGTGCAAACCACTCCTCCCCTTGCTCTGAGAGCAGCCCCACCCCACAAAGACGCCGCAACAGGAACAAATACTATGATGATAACCTCAAGTTATTATCATTTTCTTTTTTACACTGCATAAAGCAGTGGGGCGATGATCCTCTGCCTTAGCGGAAGAACCACCACTGATGAGTACATTACTCAAAGCCTTGCCTTTCACCCACCCATGCCACTAGCCACTCCCCGAGGGCCAGATGTACGACCATTTGCATTAGAGACTCGCAAATTGGAGCTACAATTGCGAGTCCCTAATACAAATGTCCAACAGTGTCTGAGACACTGTTAGCGATGCCTAATGGGGTCGCAAATTGCATGCCTCATGCATATTCATGAGGCACTTGTAATTTGCGACCCCATTAGGAATCGCTGGCCCTCCCTTAAAGGAAAACGGGCTGCATTTTTTTTTACAATGATACGTTTCCAGTTCATTTTTCAAGGGCAGGCAGTGTTCCTGGGACCTCTGCCTGCCCTTACAAAATATTTTTCCATGCATTCCCAAAGGGTAAGAGATCCCCTGGGGACCTCTTTCCATTTGCGAATGCTTTACCACTACTTGTAGTAGGTGGAAGATTGCAAGACAGTCGTACCTAGGGCTCATACTCGCTATTAGGAAGGGATGCCCTTAAAACGCCCCTTCCTAATAGCGAGTTGCAAATACTAATCAGCGAGCCCTTAGATATTTTTGCATGCGTAATCGGGTCACAAACCCATTTGCGCATGCAAAAATACGTCGTACATCTGGCTCCAAGAGTACTATGGGATGAACCACAGGAAGCAAAACACTTATAAGTAGGAGTATGACCGCTTTTTGCGGTCGCAAATGGGAATTCGGCCAGTTCGCGACCGCAGAATTGGTCTGCCCCATGCACAAATCATATTTTGCGAGTCGCTAACCTATTAGGCTTGCGACTTCCTATTAGGAAGGGGCGTGCCAAGGGCGTCCCTTCCTAATAGCGAGTCTAACACCAATGTATGATTGTTTTGTGACCGCATTTGCGGTGGTAAAACAATTGCAGTTTACCACCTACTTCAAGTAGGTGGTAAGCCACTCGCAGATGAAAAGGGGTCCCCAAGGGACCCCTTCCCCTTTGTGAATGGTTGTGAAAACAATATTTAAGAGCAAGCAGTGGTCCCAGGGACCACTACCTGCCCTAAAAAAATTAAACTGCAAAGTTTCATTTTTCTTTTTTAAATGCATTGCGTTTTCCTTTAAGGAAAAAAAAAGACCTGCTTTATTGAAAAAGCAGTCACAGACATGGTGGTCTGCTGACCCCACAGGCCAACGTCCATGAGAGTGCTAGCCATTCCTATGGGGTCGCAAATTACGATTGCCTCATGAATATTGATGAGGCATGCAATTTGTGACCCCATTGGGAATCGAAAATAATGTCTGAGACACTGTTTTACATTCAGCTTAGCGAGTCGCAAATTGCGAGGCGCAATTCTGTGCAAATTGCGACTCGCTAACCTGAATGGTGGTACATCTGGCCCTTGGAGGTGTATTATAGATGGGAGGAGCACTCAAGATTTTTCACAAAATTAATTATAAATGTAAACTTATTTTTCAGATTATAAATTTTTGACTACCAGCGTGCTGCCGTGGTGGCACGTATGTCCTGTTACGCGCCTGAACTGAAGAACCTATCTTAAGAGTCTGAGACCCTTAACCTCAGCGCACTTTATCTGTGCGCGGTTGTCTGTGCGACACTCCGCTTAATTATTAACACATTCAAGGCTAGACTTTAAATTCTCGAAATTCAAATTTTATCATGTTTGTAAACAAAAAATGATTCAAAACATTGTACAAATTTACTCTGACAAAGTATTATTCATTCAATACATGATTTTTTCTGACATTTACAAATTCAAAACAAACGTATTTCTTTGCGTAGATGACTTTTTCTTTTGCGCCCAATGCATTTCAAGCTCTTAGAGCTCTTCCTCAGGGGCCTGTGAACTGAATGGTAATTTAATGTTACTACCTACATTATATACAAAACACAGCAAACCAAAACATCATTATGTACAGGGAAATATTTCCAAAGACTCTCAAGAAGACATGCTAGAGTGTTTAAAACCACAGATCACCCACACCACTGTGAAATGAAATTTAATCTCCCAAAGTTTCTAATAAAACCAACTCACTGTTGTCACTGTCACCAAATGAAACAATCTAAACCGGAAATAAACACAAAACATATGGTTTGCACCTCGCAACTACTTATTGTCCCTGTGTAGGACTCAACTGTCACAGTATTCACCTTTCGCTTACCGCAAAATCTCTTAGAAGCTCAAAGCGGAATGTTCAACTCAGTAGAGGCTCTTCTGGGTTCTGAAAAATAACGGTGAACAAATCTCTCACTACCGGGTTCACAACTCTCCTCACCAAGACTTTTCTCACGCGCACTCTGTCTGTCAGCCTCTTACCTCAACACGGTGTGCTAAAGTTTCTAAGTACTGCTCTCTATTCCGTCTCTGAAAACTTTCTGCCGCTCGAAAACTCCGACCAGCTACACTAAACCACCATGACTCACGCTACCTGTATAGCGTGACGGCTATGAGTAAACACTGAAAAAGGACTCTAACTGAGTTCTATGCTCACGAAGACTACGGGCGCCATGTTGGAGACATGAAAGACGGCTTGCTCAACAACACTGACCAACCTGAAGGTCTAATTCCCCAAAGAAAATCTAAATGAAAAATAATAAAAAAGGAGCGTGGTGTGATAGGAAAAGGGACAGATCAAAGAATAGATGGGAAAAATTGTACCATGATTCATGCCTTTACCTACTCATGCATGTTTCTGATATTATCACTTTGTAAAGTGCTCGCATCTTACTGATGCAGGTTCAGCGGGCAAGAAGATTCAAATAAAACACGATAGATCTACTTTTTCATTTAACCCTTTGGGCTCTTGTGTTGACAAAAATCTGATCCAGTGTATCTCTCTTTGGAGGAGGGACCTGGTGAGATCAACCCCCTCATATGTCTTAACAGCTTCCAGTATGGAGTACCTGATTTGAGCAATGCTATGGTTATTGTCATTCCAATGTTTTGACAAATTGCTTTTTACATTTTTGTTCCTTATTGTACTCTTGTGTTCGGTTATTCTTTTTTTCAATTTTCTCTCAGTTTTCCCTACGTAAATTTTCCCGCAGGGACATTTAATGTAGTAGATTAGGTTATTGGAATTGCAGTCTCCGTTATAATGAAGTGTAATTTCTTTTCCAGTTTGTGGATGATGCAACTTGTTGCCAACAATCACATTGGAACAATGTACACAATTCTGGCATTTCTTCATTCCTCTGTAGGTTACTTCAGTCTCTCTTGTCGGAGTCATCAATAGTTCTTTGAGGTTCTTTGACCTTGTGTATGCGAAAATTGGTTTTTTGTCAAAAATGCCATTGAAATCATCTTCGTTCTTTAAAAGATCCCAATGTTTATTGATGATTGATTTCATTCTTTGGGAAGAGGTAGAAAATTTTGACACGAACACGTGCCTGTCCGTAGTTTTTTTGGGCTTCTGAATTAACAAGTTATCTCTACTGTATGTATCGATCCTGTTTTTAGCTGTGGATAAAATGTCGTCTGGGTAACCTCGTTCTTTATATCGTTGGTGTTGTGCTATGAGATTCTCTTTTAGATCTTCCTCAAGGGAACAAATCCTTTTAATTCGCATATATTGTGACACCGGTAGGTTGTTTTTCAGGTTCTGGGGATGGAAACTTTGAAATAACAAAGAATTGTTCACATCTGTGTCTTTTCTGAAAACTTTCGTTATAATCTGGGTATCTTCAATCTTAATCAGAACGTCTAAAAATGGCAATTCCTTGTCGCTTATAACATGAGTGAACTCAATGTTCTCTTCACAATGATTCAATCTGTCGATTTCGTGTTCTAGGCTTTCTTTTGTTCCAGACCATAATACAAAAATATCGTCTATGAATCTGCGATATAAAATTGCATGTTCCTTCCAAACATCATTCGTGTATATATGATCAGCCTCAAATTTTGCCATAAAGGTATTCGCATATGCCGGTGCCCCAGCAAATCCCATGGACGTTCCGTTCTGTTGGAAATAAAACTTTGATGCCCATTCAAAATAACTGTGGTATAAACAAAAATGTAACAATTCCAAAATAAAAACTCTTTCTGCTTTTACTGATGGTTGTTGTAGCAGAGCCCACTCCACTGCCTCCATACCAG
Organism: Lissotriton helveticus; assembly: GCF_964261635.1. NCBI lineage: Eukaryota > Metazoa > Chordata > Amphibia > Caudata > Salamandridae > Lissotriton > Lissotriton helveticus. Next base: position 77,293,096 of record NC_136059.1, read on the forward strand.
ATTGATGAGGAATAGAGGTGTACAGCGACTTAACGTCGATGGTACACACTAAAGTAGAGCATGGTAATTGAATCTCTTTTAATGTGAGTAAAAAATCATTAGTGTCCTTGATATAAGACGGCCATTTCTGGACGAATTGTTGAAGAAATTTGTCAATGTATTGACCTAGTGGTTCAAACACTGTCCCACATCCAGTCACAATAGGACGCATAGGTGGAAGATGCATGCTCATACATATTGGCATCAGTCAACAGGTCAGTGTTATAGGCTTCATTGTCCGCAGATATTTTCTGAAAGGAAGCGGCTTTCCAAATATAGAAGGAACTCGTTCTTACTCAGCTATCGTGAGCTCTTATAATTGTTTTAAGAGTATAATATTAGAGTACTGTATGAATAGGCATTTCAGGAATACGTATCTACCCGTGTACCTGTTTACACCCAAACATGCCTGTCCGCTATCGATCATATCATTGGATTTTCTGTCTTTTTGGAATTCTGTTGTGTCTGTCTGAATTTGTCTTTTTCCCTCTATATATCTAATTTTCTATCTATTCATCTTTTTGTATTACTATCTTTTTACGTGGTTTTCCGTTCATTGGTCTGTTTTCTGTCAGTCAGTCTTTCGATCTGTCCCTCTGTCTGTCTTTCTGATAAAGCATCTTTCTCTATATACCTCTGCATGTTCTTCTGTGTATCTCTCAATCTTTTTGTCCATTCTTGTGTGTAGTACTCTAAAGGCCCCTGCATTATCCATCCACACAATCACTCACCCATTCTAATTCATTCATCCATCCATACATTCATCCATATATCCATTCAGCAGTCGCTGTCTCTCAATTTTCTGATTCAATCTCTCTCCTTACCTCTCTTGTTATATGTTTCTATTTCTATATATCTCTCTAGGCCCAATTCACAAACCACTTTCTATAAATACTTTTGTCCTGCTTCTTACTCCGAACTTAGGTGGGCCTCTAAAGTCACTACGACTAACATATTAATTCTAATAACATCACGTGTGTGATTTCAAATGCATCATTGTTTTGTTGTGTGATGTTGTATTAAAAATATCCCACAAACTTTCAGTATGGGTGACTCATTATTCAATTGCTATTCTGAAACATTTACAAGTGAAAGCTGATTTGACCAGGCTAAATTTGAAATAGCAAGATCAAGCCTTGTTTAAGGGAATTGGTTTGGCTTCTAAGTGAAAGTGCTGCTTTACAAAAAAATGAGTGTATGAGTATTGTGGATGGATGAATAGGTGATTGCACACAATGAGTGAATGGTTGGATGGATGTATGATGCAACCGACTCAATGACTACTCCCCCATTAACATGGTCACTCATCTTTGCATTCATGTAATCACACATTGACTATTTTTTTCATTTGTCACTCACCAATTTACAATACCACAGACACAAATTTGCCAATTGATGCACTTTCAGGTATAAGTCTGACTTATTGGCCTTCCCAATGCTTTCTCTGACAGAATCCCAAAATATTGCTTGGGAGGGAAGGATTAAAATGTGTCCTAGTTGTGGGGGGTATTACCTGCTGACAAAAGCAGGGACAACGGATCAGTCTTCGCTGCCCTTGCAACCAACTCCTCAAGCAATTGTAAAACCCGGAATGTGTCCTACTTGTAATTGGGCCCCAAGTGTCTTATTGGGTGACCCATCTACCTTCGATCGAACCATTAGAAATGGGGTAGCTTGCTTTGTAAACATGGGCCTGCTTGTGGATTCTATCAGTTTGGTGAAATAACGCTTGAGCTGTAGCTGAGTGTAAGTGGATGAGATGCGGAGACTGTGCGGATTTTGCAGAGATGACGGCAGAACAAGAGGTGCCGGATGAAATAACAACAGATGGCTAAGATAAATTTGGTCAGTTTCCACTAAGACACATTTTTTTATATAGGCTTACTTTTAAAACCATGAATTTCATAGTGTGCTTTAAAGCTTACAAATGTCTGGGGAGCAACAGTTTTTGCTTACTTGTTATTGCAAATATGCTTTTGGCTTCTCTAATAGCTTATCGATCATTTGAGAAAAGGGATTAGTGGATCACATATTGTAAAAATCTACAAAAATCCAAGTTTCACTTTACCAGTCATTTAAAGTGGTGAAACACCACTTTTTAAGGAAAACTGCTGTTGTCAGCATTGTTTGGCAGCCTACAGGGGCTGCGTTTGATGGCAGTAATTTGTAGCTCAGTCTGTGCTGAGGGGGCCCCCTGCAGCTTGGGGCCCCCCGCAACGCTGGGCTGCGGGGCCCTGTGTTACGCCCCTGGATCCCAGTGCCTCCCAAGCTGTAACATGTATCAATGGGCAGCGACCAGGAACAGACCGCAGAATGTCCTAAACTGTAATATATATCATTGGGCGGCCGGCTGTAACAGGTCTCAGTGGATCCCAGGATGTAACATGAATCATTAGATACCGAGCTGTAACAGGTCTCAGTGTGTCCCAATCTGTAATATATATCATTGGGCGGCCGGCTGTAACAGGTCTCAGTGGATCCCAGGCTGTAACAGGTCTCAGTGGATCCCAGGCTGTAACATGAATCATTAGATACGGAGCTGTAACAGGTCTCAGTGCGTCCCAATCTGTAATATATATCATTAGGCGGCCGGCTGTAACAGGTCTCAATGGATCCCAGGCTGTAACATGAATCATTAGATACCGAGCTGTAACAGGTCTCAGTGTGTCCCAATCTGTAATATATATCATTGGGCGGCCGGCTGTAACAGGTCTCAGTTGGCCTCAAGCTGGAACATGTTTCAAAGGGTAGCGAGCTGTAACAGGCCTCAGTGGATCCCGAGCTGTAACATGAATCAATAGACACCGAGCTGTAACCGGCCGCAATGGGTCCCGAGCTGTAACATTTATGAAGGGTCAGTGTGCTGTAACAGGCCGCAATGGGTATGAAGCTTTATTATGTATCAATGGACAGCGAGCTGTAACAGATCTCAGTATGTCCCGAACGGTAACATGCATCGACGGGCAGCGAACAGGTCTCAGTGGGTTCCGAGAGGTCACATGCATCAATGAGAAGCTGTAACAGGTCACGGGGGGTCTCGAGCTGTAACTCGTCTCACTGGGCAGCATGCTGCTACAGGCCGAAGTGGGTTCCAAGATGTAACATGTACCAATGGGCAGTGAGTTGTGGCAGCCCTCAGTGGGTCCGAAGCTGTAATATGAATCAAATGGGCAGAGAGCTGTAACAGGCTGCAGTAGGTCTGAAGATGTAATTGCCGTTATTAGGCCCCGATCTGTGACACGCTCAAAGGCCTCATAGGCCTCATGCAGCTCTGGGCATCAGTCAGCCTCAAGTAGTAACAGACATTAATGTGATTCAAGCTGTAATCAGTATTAATGGGCCTCAACTAGTAACAGGTACCAATCGCCTTCATTCTATAATAGGCATTAATGGCCCCCAAGCTAGAATAGGCATCAGTGAGCCTAAAATTGTAAAATGCATCAGTGGATTCTCAAGATGAGCTTCACGGTAGACCATGTGCCTGGGTATGAGTTACTTGGTAAAATGACTGATTCCAGCTGGTTATGGCACCCCTACAACATGCAATGACGAGCTTGTTCCCCCCAGAATGGAGAAAGATGATGTGGACATGAAATGACCAGTCCCTTTACTGCTAATGGATATCTATAATTCCAGAGAGATTTTTTCTCCCATTTATCACCTTAATTAACCACGTGGGTAATTTGATCTGGGGGGAGGAAATGGGGTTGTGGGTGGGGGTGTAGCTCCACGGTTTACTGCCCAGTCCTCTTTTTCTGGTTACAGTCCTTGCAGTGCCGAGAAGCTCCGCCCAGAGATTTTCACCTCTATGGACAGGTGCGAGGCTTTCAATATTCTTTTGATCTTATGAAAGCAGTACCTTTCTTTCCGTGTCTCTCTGCTTCTCTCCTATTAAACACAGGGTCTATCGTGGGTACTTTTGCCCATTTTTTTTCCTGTTTCCTGAACTCAGTGACACATAAAATGTGTTGCCAGGGTGATAATGCACCTTGACAGCTGGAGCAGGCACTACACATGTCCCGCCAGCAGGGTGCGTGTATCCTGCAGGCCTCCAGGCCTTCACTCCAGGGGCAGCAAAGAGGGAACGTTTCTTGAACCAAAATCACCCACAATGCACCATTGAGCTGTGTATTATCATGGACAGGGCCAGCTTTAGCACTGGTGACACCCAGTGTGACAATGTTTTTTGGTGCCCCCCCCATGACCACCTGCGCAACAAATTCCCGCACTACCACCACTCTGTAACAGTCTCCATAACCACTCTCACTCCGATGCATTTAATTCGATTTATAGTGTCACTCATAAAAGTGAAGGGTGTCAGAGTACTTTACGTTGGAAACACATTACTCAATCATATGTGCGTAAATCATTGTATAGAAAATGTTACATAAGACAGAGTGGTAGGATTTATATGTCATCCATTCTGGTAGGCAGTAAAGTTTGGGTGGGCTTGATCTGGAGAAGCACAAACTCAGAATGAATTTAAAACGTAAGACCATGATTGGGGATTATCTTTAATAATTGGAATTGATTTCTACCCAAATCAACACTTGGTACAACTTTTGAATATTGAAAGTCTGGGAAAAAATTTAATTCGCTCTAAACTATACTTGAAGTCTGCATTTCAGTTCTTTGATGACAGTTAATAGCTCACTGGTTTTTATTAGTTTTTTTAACTAATAAACTACAAGTAACAAAACAAAGTCTCTGACAAAGCAGTAATCCCCTGACCTATTTACGTTTTGTTCACTTCGGGATTTGCATGATGCACATTCTATGCAGCAGGCATATTGACCCTCTGCGCTAACTTATGATGAATCAAAACATCCCCCAGTCAAAACTCCAACTAGACAAAACTTCTTTCTCTTCAGGAAGAACATCACATCGCTCACCCTAGTAGGCTTGACATTTTTATTGTTGGCTGAAAATTGCTGGAGGTCAAGAACACTGCTACGGGTGCTTTTAAAAACAATATAGTATAGCAAACAGGTGCCCTCATGCAAAGTCAGCACCCGGTGCGGTGGCACCGGTGGCACCGCCCTAGAGCCGGCCCTGATCATGGACGTCATTTAAGGGTCAAAGCTGCGACCCCTGGCTTGCCCTCTGCTATCCCTGGCACTGCCTTGGCGACCCCTGGCCTCAGAGGTGGCAAATTCAGTGGCAGGAACACAGGGGCAGCTGGGGCATCACACTCTTTATTTTCTGTCAATTCTTTATTCCACTAATGTGTAAGTATGAGTGTGTGAGTGAAAGTGGGTATCAAAGGGTGTGTAATGTCACTGCCACTACCCCTGGTATTATGGTGAATTGACGTCCATGTATATCTGTTGTTATTTGGTAGCAGTTTGTGTTACTCCAGTAAGTTATTTTATGTGTCTAGCTTAAGGTGTGCTTCTGTGGTGAATGACTTGTAGAGTGAAACCCCTCCAGTTGTATAAAAATACAAAAAAAGTCAGAGCAGCAAAGTTTTAGGAAACACCAATGAAGTATTTCAAGTATTACCCTATAGACATGCTTATTTCCAGTATCAGCTAAATATACTGCCTCTAGCTTATGTTAAAGGTGCCTGCAACAGACTGTTTCTCACCAAACAGAGTTTCTCCCTCACCTGCCGTTACATCAGCCCCCCATCTTGATATCAATTTATTGCCTATATTTGTTGAATGTTTTTACCACTTGGAAGTCTTTAGAAATAAGTTGTAATCCTTATTGTGGACAGGTATTGTGTACTGCCACTCCCTCATGCAACCAACATGAGTTCTGGATTTGTGGTAGGTCTGAGAGATGTTGGGTTGTCTGAAATGTGTTTTTTTTTCAAATAAATGTTTATTTAGTACAACTATTGAACCGATGACACACGCTGAAGGACTTTTAGGCACTCCAATATCGAAGTAGCGGCTGCTCCCATTGCGAAGTAGTGAAGCGGGGGAGGGGGAATACAAACCAAAAACATCACGGAAGACAGAACTAAAAATATATAAAATTGCACTTACCTGGTCCGACGGCTGCCCACGTGCTCCCGATCCTCATCTTTCTGACGTCAGACACTGCTGCCCACTGTGCAGGATCCCAGATGCCAATCCCAGGGCTTTTTTCACCCTGGGAATACTATTTTCTGGTTCGGCGCCCAGACAGGAACTAGGTGATTCAGAAAAGGGGGTGGTGATGAACAGAGTGCCTGAATTAAGCAGACCACTCTTACCCAGTCCAAAGATCAGGGCTTGATCCATCACCGTTTTTTAGCTCACTGCACCATCCCAGCTCAGAACTTGGCTATATGCAAATTAGTCTGTTCCTGTCCCAGTGCATGATGGGAACAGGGCAAACCAAACTACCAAGCCAATTCTTATACTGGGAAGGAAACAAGCTACCGGGGACCGGTTTCTGGCATTTCAGCCTCGTCGGCCCGGCTTGCTTGAATCCTGATGGTGCAATGAGCAAGGGACTCACATCTGAGTATACCCTTCCACGCTTATGGTGGACAAAATGATTCAGAAAAGGGGGTGGTGATGAACAGAGTGCCTGAATTAAGCAGACCACTCTTACCCAGTCCAAAGATCAGGGCTTGATCCATCACCGTTTTTTAGCTCACTGCACCATCCCAGCTCAGAACTTGGCTATATGCAAATTAGTCTGTTCCTGTCCCAGTGCATGATGGGAACAGGGCAAACCAAACTACCAAGCCAATTCTTATACTGGGAAGGAAACAAGCTACCGGGGACCGGTTTCTGGCATTTCAGCCTCGTCGGCCCGGCTTGCTTGAATCCTGATGGTGCAATGAGCAAGGGACTCACATCTGAGTATACCCTTCCACGCTTATGGTGGACAAAATGATTCAGAAAAGGGGGTGGTGATGAACAGAGTGCCTGAATTAAGCAGACCACTCTTACCCAGTCCAAAGATCAGGGCTTGATCCATCACCGTTTTTTAGCTCACTGCACCATCCCAGCTCAGAACTTGGCTATATGCAAATTAGTCTGTTCCTGTCCCAGTGCATGATGGGAACAGGGCAAACCAAAGTACCAAGCCAATTCTTATACTGGGAAGGAAACAAGCTACCGGGGACCAGTTTCTGGCATTTCAGCCTCGTCGGCCCGGCTTGCTTGAATCCTGATGGTGCAATGAGCAAGGGACTCACATCTGAGTATACCCTTCCACGCTTATGGTGGACAAAATGATTCAGAAAAGGGGGTGGTGATGAACAGAGTGCCTGAATTAAGCAGACCACTCTTACCCAGTCCAAAGATCAGGGCTTGATCCATCACCGTTTTTTAGCTCACTGCACCATCCCAGCTCAGAACTTGGCTATATGCAAATTAGTCTGTTCCTGTCCCAGTGCATGATGGGAACAGGGCAAACCAAACTACCAAGCCAATTCTTATACTGGGAAGGAAACAAGCTACCGGGGACCGGTTTCTGGCATTTCAGCCTCGTCGGCCCGGCTTGCTTGAATCCTGATGGTGCAATGAGCAAGGGACTCACATCTGAGTATACCCTTCCACGCTTATGGTGGACAAAATGATTCAGAAAAGGGGGTGGTGATGAACAGAGTGCCTGAATTAAGCAGACCACTCTTACCCAGTCCAAAGATCAGGGCTTGATCCATCACCGTTTTTTAGCTCACTGCACCATCCCAGCTCAGAACTTGGCTATATGCAAATTAGTCTGTTCCTGTCCCAGTGCATGATGGGAACAGGGCAAACCAAACTACCAAGCCAATTCTTATACTGGGAAGGAAACAAGCTACCGGGGACCGGTTTCTGGCATTTCAGCCTCGTCGGCCCGGCTTGCTTGAATCCTGATGGTGCAATGAGCAAGGGACTCACATCTGAGTATACCCTTCCACGCTTATGGTGGACAAAATGATTCAGAAAAGGGGGTGGTGATGAACAGAGTGCCTGAATTAAGCAGACCACTCTTACCCAGTCCAAAGATCAGGGCTTGATCCATCACCGTTTTTTAGCTCACTGCACCATCCCAGCTCAGAACTTGGCTATATGCAAATTAGTCTGTTCCTGTCCCAGTGCATGATGGGAACAGGGCAAACCAAACTACCAAGCCAATTCTTATACTGGGAAGGAAACAAGCTACCGGGGACCGGTTTCTGGCATTTCAGCCTCGTCGGCCCGGCTTGCTTGAATCCTGATGGTGCAATGAGCAAGGGACTCACATCTGAGTATACCCTTCCACGCTTATGGTGGACAAAATGATTCAGAAAAGGGGGTGGTGATGAACAGAGTGCCTGAATTAAGCAGACCACTCTTACCCAGTCCAAAGATCAGGGCTTGATCCATCACCGTTTTTTAGCTCACTGCACCATCCCAGCTCAGAACTTGGCTATATGCAAATTAGTCTGTTCCTGTCCCAGTGCATGATGGGAACAGGGCAAACCAAACTACCAAGCCAATTCTTATACTGGGAAGGAAACAAGCTACCGGGGACCGGTTTCTGGCATTTCAGCCTCGTCGGCCCGGCTTGCTTGAATCCTGATGGTGCAATGAGCAAGGGACTCACATCTGAGTATACCCTTCCACGCTTATGGTGGACAAAATGATTCAGAAAAGGGGGTGGTGATGAACAGAGTGCCTGAATTAAGCAGACCACTCTTACCCAGTCCAAAGATCAGGGCTTGATCCATCACCGTTTTTTAGCTCACTGCACCATCCCAGCTCAGAACTTGGCTATATGCAAATTAGTCTGTTCCTGTCCCAGTGCATGATGGGAACAGGGCAAACCAAACTACCAAGCCAATTCTTATACTGGGAAGGAAACAAGCTACCGGGGACCGGTTTCTGGCATTTCAGCCTCGTCGGCCCGGCTTGCTTGAATCCTGATGGTGCAATGAGCAAGGGACTCACATCTGAGTATACCCTTCCACGCTTATGGTGGACAAAATGATTCAGAAAAGGGGGTGGTGATGAACAGAGTGCCTGAATTAAGCAGACCACTCTTACCCAGTCCAAAGATCAGGGCTTGATCCATCACCGTTTTTTAGCTCACTGCACCATCCCAGCTCAGAACTTGGCTATATGCAAATTAGTCTGTTCCTGTCCCAGTGCATGATGGGAACAGGGCAAACCAAACTACCAAGCCAATTCTTATACTGGGAAGGAAACAAGCTACCGGGGACCGGTTTCTGGCATTTCAGCCTCGTCGGCCCGGCTTGCTTGAATCCTGATGGTGCAATGAGCAAGGGACTCACATCTGAGTATACCCTTCCACGCTTATGGTGGACAAAATGATTCAGAAAAGGGGGTGGTGATGAACAGAGTGCCTGAATTAAGCAGACCACTCTTACCCAGTCCAAAGATCAGGGCTTGATCCATCACCATTTTTTAGCTCACTGCACCATCCCAGCTCAGAACTTGGCTATATGCAAATTAGTCTGTTCCTGTCCCAGTGCATGATGGGAACAGGGCAAACCAAACTACCAAGCCAATTCTTATACTGGGAAGGAAACAAGCTACCGGGGACCGGTTTCTGGCATTTCAGCCTCGTCGGCCCGGCTTGCTTGAATCCTGATGGTGCAATGAGCAAGGGACTCACATCTGAGTATACCCTTCCACGCTTATGGTGGACAAAATGATTCAGAAAAGGGGGTGGTGATGAACAGAGTGCCTGAATTAAGCAGACCACTCTTACCCAGTCCAAAGATCAGGGCTTGATCCATCACCGTTTTTTAGCTCACTGCACCATCCCAGCTCAGAACTTGGCTATATGCAAATTAGTCTGTTCCTGTCCCAGTGCATGATGGGAACAGGGCAAACCAAACTACCAAGCCAATTCTTATACTGGGAAGGAAACAAGCTACCGGGGACCGGTTTCTGGCATTTCAGCCTCGTCGGCCCGGCTTGCTTGAATCCTGATGGTGCAATGAGCAAGGGACTCACATCTGAGTATACCCTTCCACGCTTATGGTGGACAAAATGATTCAGAAAAGGGGGTGGTGATGAACAGAGTGCCTGAATTAAGCAGACCACTCTTACCCAGTCCAAAGATCACGGCTTGATCCATCACCGTTTTTTAGCTCACTGCACCATCCCAGCTCAGAACTTGGCTATATGCAAATTAGTCTGTTCCTGTCCCAGTGCATGATGGGAACAGGGCAAACCAAACTACCAAGCCAATTCTTATACTGGGAAGGAAACAAGCTACCGGGGACCGGTTTCTGGCATTTCAGCCTCGTCGGCCCGGCTTGCTTGAATCCTGATGGTGCAATGAGCAAGGGACTCACATCTGAGTATACCCTTCCACGCTTATGGTGGACAAAATGATTCAGAAAAGGGGGTGGTGATGAACAGAGTGCCTGAATTAAGCAGACCACTCTTACCCAGTCCAAAGATCAGGGCTTGATCCATCACCGTTTTTTAGCTCACTGCACCATCCCAGCTCAGAACTTGGCTATATGCAAATTAGTCTGTTCCTGTCCCAGTGCATGATGGGAACAGGGCAAACCAAACTACCAAGCCAATTCTTATACTGGGAAGGAAACAAGCTACCGGGGACCGGTTTCTGGCATTTCAGCCTCGTCGGCCCGGCTTGCTTGAATCCTGATGGTGCAATGAGCAAGGGACTCACATCTGAGTATACCCTTCCACGCTTATGGTGGACAAAATGATTCAGAAAAGGGGGTGGTGATGAACAGAGTGCCTGAATTAAGCAGACCACTCTTACCCAGTCCAAAGATCAGGGCTTGATCCATCACCGTTTTTTAGCTCACTGCACCATCCCAGCTCAGAACTTGGCTATATGCAAATTAGTCTGTTCCTGTCCCAGTGCATGATGGGAACAGGGCAAACCAAACTACCAAGCCAATTCTTATACTGGGAAGGAAACAAGCTACCGGGGACCGGTTTCTGGCATTTCAGCCTCGTCGGCCCGGCTTGCTTGAATCCTGATGGTGCAATGAGCAAGGGACTCACATCTGAGTATACCCTTCCACGCTTATGGTGGACAAAATGATTCAGAAAAGGGGGTGGTGATGAACAGAGTGCCTGAATTAAGCAGACCACTCTTACCCAGTCCAAAGATCAGGGCTTGATCCATCACCGTTTTTTAGCTCACTGCACCATCCCAGCTCAGAACTTGGCTATATGCAAATTAGTCTGTTCCTGTCCCAGTGCATGATGGGAACAGGGCAAACCAAACTACCAAGCCAATTCTTATACTGGGAAGGAAACAAGCTACCGGGGACCGGTTTCTGGCATTTCAGCCTCGTCGGCCCGGCTTGCTTGAATCCTGATGGTGCAATGAGCAAGGGACTCACATCTGAGTATACCCTTCCACGCTTATGGTGGACAAAATGATTCAGAAAAGGGGGTGGTGATGAACAGAGTGCCTGAATTAAGCAGACCACTCTTACCCAGTCCAAAGATCAGGGCTTGATCCATCACCGTTTTTTAGCTCACTGCACCATCCCAGCTCAGAACTTGGCTATATGCAAATTAGTCTGTTCCTGTCCCAGTGCATGATGGGAACAGGGCAAACCAAACTACCAAGCCAATTCTTATACTGGGAAGGAAACAAGCTACCGGGGACCGGTTTCTGGCATTTCAGCCTCGTCGGCCCGGCTTGCTTGAATCCTGATGGTGCAATGAGCAAGGGACTCACATCTGAGTATACCCTTCCACGCTTATGGTGGACAAAATGATTCAGAAAAGGGGGTGGTGATGAACAGAGTGCCTGAATTAAGCAGACCACTCTTACCCAGTCCAAAGATCAGGGCTTGATCCATCACCGCTTTTTAGCTCACTGCACCATCCCAGCTCAGAACTTGGCTATATGCAAATTAGTCTGTTCCTGTCCCAGTGCATGATGGGAACAGGGCAAACCAAACTACCAAGCCAATTCTTATACTGGGAAGGAAACAAGCTACCGGGGACCGGTTTCTGGCATTTCAGCCTCGTCGGCCCGGCTTGCTTGAATCCTGATGGTGCAATGAGCAAGGGACTCACATCTGAGTATACCCTTCCACGCTTATGGTGGACAAAATGATTCAGAAAAGGGGGTGGTGATGAACAGAGTGCCTGAATTAAGCAGACCACTCTTACCCAGTCCAAAGATCAGGGCTTGATCCATCACCGTTTTTTAGCTCACTGCACCATCCCAGCTCAGAACTTGGCTATATGCAAATTAGTCTGTTCCTGTCCCAGTGCATGATGGGAACAGGGCAAACCAAACTACCAAGCCAATTCTTATACTGGGAAGGAAACAAGCTACCGGGGACCGGTTTCTGGCATTTCAGCCTCGTCGGCCCGGCTTGCTTGAATCCTGATGGTGCAATGAGCAAGGGACTCACATCTGAGTATACCCTTCCACGCTTATGGTGGACAAAATGATTCAGAAAAGGGGGTGGTGATGAACAGAGTGCCTGAATTAAGCAGACCACTCTTACCCAGTCCAAAGATCAGGGCTTGATCCATCACCGTTTTTTAGCTCACTGCACCATCCCAGCTCAGAACTTGGCTATATGCAAATTAGTCTGTTCCTGTCCCAGTGCATGATGGGAACAGGGCAAAAGCAAACTACCAAGCCAATTCTTATACTGGGAAGGAAACAAGCTACCGGGGACCGGTTTCTGGCATTTCAGCCTCGTCGGCCCGGCTTGCTTGAATCCTGATGGTGCAATGAGCAAGGGACTCACATCTGAGTATACCCTTCCACGCTTATGGTGGACAAAATGATTCAGAAAAGGGGGTGGTGATGAACAGAGTGCCTGAATTAAGCAGACCACTCTTACCCAGTCCAAAGATCAGGGCTTGATCCATCACCGTTTTTTAGCTCACTGCACCATCCCAGCTCAGAACTTGGCTATATGCAAATTAGTCTGTTCCTGTCCCAGTGCATGATGGGAACAGGGCAAACCAAACTACCAAGCCAATTCTTATACTGGGAAGGAAACAAGCTACCGGGGACCGGTTTCTGGCATTTCAGCCTCGTCGGCCCGGCTTGCTTGAATCCTGATGGTGCAATGAGCAAGGGACTCACATCTGAGTATACCCTTCCACGCTTATGGTGGACAAAATGATTCAGAAAAGGGGGTGGTGATGAACAGAGTGCCTGAATTAAGCAGACCACTCTTACCCAGTCCAAAGATCAGGGCTTGATCCATCACCGTTTTTTAGCTCACTGCACCATCCCAGCTCAGAACTTGGCTATATGCAAATTAGTCTGTTCCTGTCCCAGTGCATGATGGGAACAGGGCAAACCAAACTACCAAGCCAATTCTTATACTGGGAAGGAAACAAGCTACCGGGGACCGGTTTCTGGCATTTCAGCCTCGTCGGCCCGGCTTGCTTGAATCCTGATGGTGCAATGAGCAAGGGACTCACATCTGAGTATACCCTTCCACGCTTATGGTGGACAAAATGATTCAGAAAAGGGGGTGGTGATGAACAGAGTGCCTGAATTAAGCAGACCACTCTTACCCAGTCCAAAGATCAGGGCTTGATCCATCACCGTTTTTTAGCTCACTGCACCATCCCAGCTCAGAACTTGGCTATATGCAAATTAGTCTGTTCCTGTCCCAGTGCATGATGGGAACAGGGCAAACCAAACTACCAAGCCAATTCTTATACTGGGAAGGAAACAAGCTACCGGGGACCGGTTTCTGGCATTTCAGCCTCGTCGGCCCGGCTTGCTTGAATCCTGATGGTGCAATGAGCAAGGGACTCACATCTGAGTATACCCTTCCACGCTTATGGTGGACAAAATGATTCAGAAAAGGGGGTGGTGATGAACAGAGTGCCTGAATTAAGCAGACCACTCTTACCCAGTCCAAAGATCAGGGCTTGATCCATCACCGTTTTTTAGCTCACTGCACCATCCCAGCTCAGAACTTGGCTATATGCAAATTAGTCTGTTCCTGTCCCAGTGCATGATGGGAACAGGGCAAACCAAACTACCAAGCCAATTCTTATACTGGGAAGGAAACAAGCTACCGGGGACCGGTTTCTGGCATTTCAGCCTCGTCGGCCCGGCTTGCTTGAATCCTGATGGTGCAATGAGCAAGGGACTCACATCTGAGTATACCCTTCCACGCTTATGGTGGACAAAATGATTCAGAAAAGGGGGTGGTGATGAACAGAGTGCCTGAATTAAGCAGACCACTCTTACCCAGTCCAAAGATCAGGGCTTGATCCATCACCGTTTTTTAGCTCACTGCACCATCCCAGCTCAGAACTTGGCTATATGCAAATTAGTCTGTTCCTGTCCTAGTGCATGATGGGAACAGGGCAAACCAAACTACCAAGCCAATTCTTATACTGGGAAGGAAACAAGCTACCGGGGACCGGTTTCTGGCATTTCAGCCTCGTCGGCCCGGCTTGCTTGAATCCTGATGGTGCAATGAGCAAGGGACTCACATCTGAGTATACCCTTCCACGCTTATGGTGGACAAAATGATTCAGAAAAGGGGAACTAGGAGCCTTTGCTGGTTCTCCATCTGACTGTACAACACAGCTAAGTGTTGGAGAAGGCTACCTGGTGTGTCCCAAACTTTAATCTGTATCAATGGGCAGTGATCTGTAACAAGCCGCAGTGGGTACAAAGCTGTAACATATATCAATGGGCAGCGAGCCGTGACTGTTCTCAGTGGGTCCTAAGCTGTAATATATCTCAAGGAGCAGCGTGCTGTAATAGGCTGCTGTTGGGCCCAAGCTGTAGTATGTAGAACTGTGCAGCGAGCTGTAACAGGTCAATGTGGGTCTCAAGATATAACAGGTATCAATAGGTAGCGAGCAGTAACTGTTCTCAGGGTGTCCCCAGCTGTAGTACTTATAACTGGGCATCGAGGTATAACAGGTCGCAGTGGGTCCCAAGCTTTATTATGTATTCATCGGCAGCGAGCTGAGACAGGTCTCAGTCGATCCCAAGCTATAATATGTATCGATAGGCAGTGAGCTGTAACAGGCCGCAGTGGGTCAGAATCAGTTATATGTGCCAATGGGTTCACTTGTAGAATATCAATGACAAAAAACATCAATGTTAAAAATAACAGAAAAAATATAAAATACAAAAATATCGATTCGCATACCTACACAGATAAGTACAAAAAAATCAAATCAAAAATATCGATGGAAAAACTTATGTTTAGATTTGGGCGTATTTCTACTGAGGAGTGCCAGAGGGGTGTACCCAGAAAGGAGTGCCCAGTCATACAGATATATTGGAAAGAGGTGGCCTGCATCATGTCAGAAGTTTTGGAACAGGAAATCCCTTTAGATCCCAGATGGCATGTACTGTGTGTTTCTGGAGAACTGACATCACCCAAATACCAAAAACTCTGGCTGCAAATGGCAGTTATGGTTGCTGAAAGAAACATTGCTGGTGTATGGGGGGGCGATCCAGCCGCCTAGGGTTTCTCAGTGGAAACGGGGTATGGACTGGTGTTGTGCAGCAAAAAAACTATTTATGAGGGCAGGGGATGTCCCAGGAAATGGGAAAAAGTTTGGCAACAATGGAAAGATTACAGGGGGATTGGGGTGGGTATTGATCAGCTAGGCGGGATGGGTCCGAGATTGGGTGATTTTGACTATTACATCTGAGTGCGTCTTGATTAATAAAATGTATACTCAAATTATATTGTGCACAACCCATTGTAAGCATATGACCATGTATGTTAAAGCTGACTGCTGTTTAATAGAAAGAAATTTAAAACAAAAATATCGATGTAAAAAATATTGATGTAAAAAATATCGATTTAAATATTTATATATATATATATATATATATATATATATATATATATATATATATATATATATACAATAAAATATGATATTAAATGTATTAAATATTAATTTTAACACGATTAATTAAATTTAATATACATTTTAACAAAATATAACAAATTAACTTCCCAATTCAATCAGTGCAACAGTAGGGAAAGAGTTGGATAGCGAAATATTTAAATTTACATTCCACCTCCAGTGAGTGCAACAGTAAGGAAAGTGTTTGATACCGGAGGGGTAAAAATACTATTTCCACTCCAGTGAGAGCAACAGTAGGGAAAGTGATGGATCGCTGAGGGGAACAAAATACTATTCCCACTCTAAAGAGTGCAACAGTAGGGAAAGTGTTGAATAGCGGAGGGGGAAAAAATTACTATTCCCACTCCAAACAGTGCAACATTAGGGAAAGTGTTGGATAGCGGAGAGGTAAGAATTACTATTCCCACTCCAAAGAATGCAACAGTAGGAAAAGTATTGGATAGCAGAATTGAGAAACTTACTATTCTCACTCCAAAGAGTGCAACAGTCGTGAAAGTGTTGGATAGCGGAGGGGTAAAAAGGTACATTCACTCTCCAGTGAGAGCAGCAGTAGGGAAAGTGTTCGATAGCTGTGAGGTAAAAATTACTATTTTCACTCCAGTGAGTGCAACAGTTGGGAAAGTATTGAACAGCGGAGGAGTAAAAATTACTATTTCCACTCCAGTGAGAGCAACAGTAGGGAAAGTGTTGTATAACAGAGGGGAAAAATTACTATTCCCACTTCAAAGAATGCAACAGTAGAATAACTGTTGAATAGCAGAGGGATAAAAAGTGTTATTTGCACTCTAGTGAATGCAACAGTAGGGAAAATGTTGGATTGCGGAGAGGAAAATTACTATTCCCACTCCAGTGAGTGCAACCGTAGGGAAAGTGTTAGATAGCGGAGGGGTAAAAATTACTATTCCCACTCCAGTGGGTGTAACAGTAGGGAAATTGATATTCTTGACCACGAGAATCTGTATGTCGATATTTTTGAACCACAATATTTACAAGTCGATATTTGTGCAAGTCGATATTTCTGATTCAATATTTTGTCTCTGCATCATTACAATGGGCAGCAAGCTGCAGCAGGCTGCAGTTGGTCCTGAGATGTAGTATGTATCAATGGCAGAGAACTGTATCACGCCACAGTGGGTACGAAATGTAATACGTATCAATGGACAGCGAGCTGTAACTGGCCATTGTCAGTCAGGAGTTGTAATATGTATTGGTGGTCACCCAGCTATAACATGCTGCAATGGGTTCGAAGCTGTACTGTGTATCAATGGGTAGCTGGCTGTCACAGGGCTCAGATGGTCCCAAGGGGGTAACATGAATCAATGGGCAGCGAGCTGTAACAGGTCTCCGTGGATCCTGAACTGTAACATGTATCAATGGGTAGTAAGCTGTCACAGATCTCAGCAGTGGCGTAACGAAAGTTGAAGGGGCCCCCCTGCAAGGAACACAGAGGGGCCCCCACTCCGGATTTAATCCAGAGCTCTCAGGCCTCAGTACTGTGCAACACCCATCTACTCTCAATGCAATGACTAGTGGGATGTGGGATGACGGCGCACCAATCCTCCCCCTGCTCTGAGAGCAGTCCCGCCCCACAAAGATGCGGCAAAACAGGAAAGAATAAAATGATAATAACCTCAAGATGTAAAACAATTGCAGTTCACCCCCCAGTGGCGTAGCTAGAGCTTCTGGCACCCAGGGCTATCCCCCAGATTGCTGCCCATGGCAGGTAGCAGGGTGTGGTGCGGGGGAAAAAGGACTGCGAGCAGTGGGGTGGATTGGTAGTATTTAAGTTATGAGGCCACTCTCTACTCAAATTCTACTCCAACTGCAGGTGAAAGCAAAGGTCGGAGCGGAGGTGCAGCGTGCCCAACACTAACCTCCCATCCCAATGCAGGGTGTCAGAGAGATTTACATAACATACAGATTGACAATAAATCATGCAAGTGTGTAAATCAGTGTACAAGATGTGTTGCATGAGTCAGTTTGGGTTTAAAGGTGTAGCAGTCACATATCCTACATAGCTCACTGACTGTGCTATATGAAAAGGCTTGGTATTTAAGAACTGCAAATAACAAAAGGATCTGTATTCAAAGCAGTAACCCACTTACCTAGCTACATCCCAAAAAAAATGTATGCCTTCTGCATATTACATGATGTGCTTTGCAGGCACATTAACCTTTTATACTACTTTGAGTCAGATATGGGACTACACAAACAGAAATCTCTCCAAGAAATATTGTAACCTCCAGGGTTATCTCACTGTAGGAACTCGGTTCACCAGGTCCCCTGGGGGTAGCTTTGCCCGAGCAGGAAGGCACCCGAAGCTTAGGTGTTAAGTGACTACACAGCACACACAACCGCTGAGACTATTAAATGCAAGCAAAGACTGAGACCACACCAATATGCTTGATTCAAATAAATAAGTTTTATCTAAGATCAAGATCAGGGCAATCAAAAATCACAGTAGTAATAACTCATTACCTTTCCTTAAAAACGCATGTTTTTCATTACTTGGCCATAAATACATAAATAAATAAATATTAAATGGTAAATAACTGTAGGCCCTTCAGATAATACTGCATTAGACAGGATCAAAACATTTCATTAGGTAATAGCATTTCATTGCTTAGCAATACACATTTCCTTGAGTCAGAAATCCGCAGGTTATTAAACAAGAACTTAACCTTTCATGTGGCTAGAGTAAAACGGTTCATTAATTAGCAGTAAACCTCTCAGTAATCACTTTGAATCGAACTCAGCACTTCCTCAGGCCAGGGTAAACATCTCTTTAACCACGGAGAACATCACATCAATAGTAACCAGCGCAGCAGGTAAGGATAAACGCTGCTTTACCCTTCACTAAACCTTTTATGAGGCCCTGATAATTAAGGCATCCTGCACAGTTAAGCATTTCATCTTATTCAAACTAAGCCAGGCAAAAGGCTAACATGACTGGCACTTAATTGTACTCAAGGCAGGGGTTAACTCTTTTCCCATAGGGCCCTCACAGTGTCTAGGGGCCCTGGCCCCGGTCCAGCACTCCAGAGGGGCCAAATAGGGCCAACTGGGCCCAGTCTTAAGTCTTCCCCAGGGAGGGGCGAACTCTGGGCCTCCACCGGCCTTCCGCTCTCCTCCCCGGGGGTTTACGTCACTCTTCGGCCCACTCCGGGCCCTTGCGACGATTCTAGCAGGCCTCGGGAGGGAGGGGGGCCGATCCAAAGAGGCCCACCCAGTTCCGCCGCTCCTCTCGAGGCTGATGGGGGTTCTCGCTCTCTTCGAGCGCTGGCGCTGGTTCCTTTGTCGGTCCCGGGCTTTCCTGGGCCTGGCTACACCCGGGGATCGATGGGGGGCGCAGCGCCGGCAGCCAATCAGAGTGCGGCGGAGTCACTTCCGACGCCCCCGTCACGTGAGGATAGCAGGATGGCTTCAGGCCTAGTAGGGCCTAGCGCGGCCCAGTGCAACAATGTGGCGGCCCTGTCCTGGCTCCCGAGGGCCGCTGTGGGGGGTGATGAGGTCGGCGCTTCAGAAGCGGCCGCGACCAGTGTTTGGGGCTCCGGTGAGGCGGCAAGGGCCGCGGCGGTGAGTGAGGCCGCTAGTGCTCTTCAGGTATAGCGCGAGGGGGGGAATTGCAAGGTTCCGTGGCCCACCACAGCGCGGTGCCAGCAACAGGCTGATGATTGTAGCGCCGTGAGGAGCAGAGCGCTCGAAGGGCAGTAGCGCTTCAGCGGCGTCAGGATACCGGGAGCCAGCGCTTAGCAGAGATAGCGCTTGGGGCCACAGCTCTTCAGGGCACAATAATCTCTAGCACCTCAGTGCTTCAGGACATCGCGCTTCAGGGCAGCAAGGGCTCTGGACTCACAGCGCTTCTCAGCAATGGCGCTTCAGGGGTATATCGTTTTGGGGCAGCCACTGTCTCTAGCGTCCTGGCGCTTCACAGTTCGGGCAGTATAGGCAAGGCAGGGCAGCAGAGGGGATGAGACAGGACAGTGCAGGGGCCCAGGTTGAAGTAGAGGGGCGCAAAGTGGACGCAGCCCTGTACCTGGTTGATCCCCAGTAGTCCTGTGGCAATCAGGTGGGTTGCTTCTTTGGCGCGAGATGGATCCTGCGCCCTTGTGCAGTAGATTCTTGGTTTCCTGAGGAGGGGGGGGGGTTGAGTTGAAGGCTTCCCTCAGCAGGTCACTTCAGATGTTCCCTGGGTTCCCCTCCCGCCGGGCCAGATCAGTGGGCTAGTTCAGTGTTCCTCACACAGCTTGGTGGGCAGTGCCTAAACCCTGTTACCCCCAGTGGTGTTTTCTGACTAGGCCCTACCACCTAAATCTCCTGCGTAGGGTCCCCCAGGTCAGTGATGCCCCAACTGACTAGAAAGTTTCCCTCCCTTTCCTTTTATAGTGGCAGTTGGCAGTTGGTGACCACTCCCCTATTCTGGCAGGTTCCAGGAGCTCCCTCACTCTAGCTATGGGAAGGCAGGCAGGCTGGCATTGCTACAATGTTTAGGGGTTCCAGCCAGCTCCTGGCTACTACAGTGCATCTAACAAGACCATGCTGCTGTAGCAGGGGTCAGTGGCAGCCATGTTGGGGGAAGAGAGCACCTGCACCTTAGAATTGGTTAGCAATGGGAAGGTGCCCAGAGACCTACGGCCAACAAAAAGAGGTTGGGAAAAAATAAGGCAAGGGCGAAAAAAACAGGGAAATATCACCCTAGGGCTGACAGGTCTAACATGCGTCCCCCCCAGCTGAAAGTGGGGAGAGCTACCCAACCTCTAGGGAGTTCTTGTCACTAAGGCGGAAAAACCGGGAGAGACCGTCAGCATTGGTGTGGTCAACTCCGGGCCGATGTCCCACCCTAAAGTCCATCCCCTGTAGGGAAATGGTGCACCTTAGCAACTTGGGGTTTTCGCCTCTCATCTGCATGAGCCAGAGAAGGGGTCGTGGTCGGTTTGAATTAGGAAGTGAGAGCCAAAAAGGTATGGCCTCAACTTCTTCAAAGCCCAGACCACAGCGAAGGCTTCTCGCTTGATGGAACTCCATCGCCGTTCCCGAGGAAGGGGTCTTCTGGAGATGAAGGCCACAGTTTGGTCTTGGCCATCGTTGTTGAGTTGCGAAAGCACAGCGCCTATGCCGTGCTCAGAGGCGTCCGTCTGCATGATGAATTCCTTCGAGAAGTCAGGTGTTGCAAGCACCGGAGCGGAGCACATCGCGTGCTTCAGTGTTTCAAATGACTCTTGGCAAGCAGCCGTCCAGATCACTTTTCGTGGCTGCTTCTTGGACGTCAACTCAGTCAAGGGGGCTACGATGGTACCATATCCCTTGATGAACGGGCGGTAATAGCCAGTGAGGCCGAGGAAAGCTCAGACCTCAGTCTGGGTTTTGGTGGTTTCCCAGGCCATGATGGTCTCAATTTTGGCCTGGAGTGGTTGCACCTTACCCCCGCCCACCAGGTGCCCCAGGTAGACGACAGATCCCTGTCCAATCTGGCACTTTCTAGCCTTGATGGTCAGGCCAGCACGCTGCAAAGCCTGCAGCACCTCCTGGAGATGCTGCAGATGGTCCTCACAGGTGCTACTGAAGACAGCTATGTCATCCAGGTATGCCGCTGAGAAGGACTCCAGGCCAGACAGCACCTGGTTCACCAACCGCCGGAAGGTGGCCGGAGCATTCTTGAGCCCGAAGGGCATCACTCTAAATTGAAAGTGGCCCTCAGGGGTGGAGAACGCTGTTTTGTCATTTGCTCCTTCGGCCATGGCAATCTGCCAGTACCCTGATGTTAGATCAATGGTGCTGAGGTACCGGGCTGCTCCCAGCCGGTCAATCAGCTCATCTGCCCGTGGGATCGGGTGAGCGTCTGTCTTGGTGACAGAGTTCAATCCCCGATAGTTCACACAGAACCGAAGTTCTGGTGTGGTGCCCGGTGGGGCCGCTTTCGGCACCAACACAACCGGACTAGCCCAAGGGCTGCTGGAAGGTTCGATCACCCCCAGCTCCAGCATTTTGGCCACCTCACCCTGGATGCTGTTCTTGACTTTATCGGACAGCTGGTAAGACTTGGTTTTTACAGGCGGACTGTCCCCTGTGTCCACATCATGGGTACACAGATGTGTCATTCCTGGCGGCAGTCCCTCTGTTGCTCTGGGGTCAAGGATGGGGAGAGGACAACACCCTCCACCGATCCATCCTTCTCCTGGGCCGCCAGAAGGTCAGGAAGAGGCTCACTCCATTCGTCACCATGAGGAGAGCAAGCTCAGATCGCTCATGGTGGGGTTTCAGGCGGTTGACGTGGAGCACCCAATGGGGCTGACGGGGGGTCTTCAAGTCAACGACATAGGTGGTCTGGCCTCGACGCTCCACAATTTCGTACGGACCAGTCCACCGGCCCTGGAGGGCACTAAGCTCCCCAGGCTCCATGACCCACACCTTCTGTCCAGCGTCCAACTCCACCGTCGAGCGTTGCGGTCGTACCACTCCTTCATTTTTTTTGTTTGAATATGTTTATTGCATTTTTCGCCATTACACAGCATCACACATATGAAATTGAAATGATTAGTCATGGCGTAGTACTGAAAATTAGTCTCAGGCTGTTTCGGTGGCACAGATACAGAAAGGAGTCTGTTCGTAAGGAACAATTCAAAGGCAGTCTAGTTAAGACAGCGTGTCAAATCCATTAGCCACTGACTGATCATAATAGAGAACATTGATCAATGTTAGTGATGATAATGCAAGTGTTGCTTCCCAATAATACAACAGAAATTCGTTCTTATCCGGTTACTGAGTACGCCGTGGGAGCGAATCAAGGTAAAATGGGTACATCAGCAATTTAACATATGTCCAAAGCTTTATTATAAAAGGAAACCAACAAGTGTAAAGAACAAACTAAAAACTACGGAATCGGGAGACTAGTCGGTGTTTAACAGCGAGTGCGTAGGTACGTGCAGTGCTCTCGGGGCAGGCGGGGAGAACTGGCATGTTCTGCGTTATATCGGTCATGGAGATCTAATCACATGATCTGCTAAGTGCGCAGCGGGGGGGAGGGTTAGGGCCCAGGTGGAAGAGGGGGGGAGGAAAGTGTCCAGCAGAATCCACGCGGAGGGAGGCACCAGCGTCTAAACTATGCCACTTCGCAAGAACTCTTGGTGGTATGTCGTCAAGGTGCTATCCCAGTCTTGTGCTATGGGATACTTGCGGAGCCCCGCCGTGTCCTCATTGTGTAACGCTACGCTTTCCGCCCTTGCCCAGTTGTCAAACGAAGTACTCCAGTGTATCGCCAGGGGGGGTGCACTATTCTTCCAGCGCTTAGCAGTTATCAGTCCCAGATCCCAAAACCTCCCTTGGACTCTTGTCTGTTTCTTTCTTGTAAACAATCCCAGCAGACAAGCCTTCCACGTGTGTGGCAGGGTGCCTCCCGTCGCTTTTGCTAAGGTGCCCGACACTGTGACCCAGTAGGTGTGTAGAGAAGGGCATGCCAAGAGTACATGTAGGAGTTGTGCATCTACAAGTCCGCATCTGGGGCATGCAGACGTGTTAAGCCCAAAGTAACTATTGAGTTTGTCTGGAGACAAATAGGCGCGGTGCACGATATAATATTGTATCATCTTGAAGCGTGCATTTCGTGGTATGTTTAATGTTCCGGCTAGTATCCGCGCCCGTTCTCCGTCAGTCCAGTCTCGGCCTCTATCAGCTGTCCATTTGTCCCTCAGCCGCTGTGCCGAAAACTGCGTGTGCATGTGTAGCGCCTGGGCAAGCCAATGTACTATGTACGAGCCGTTCCCCATCACATGTAGATATTGGATTAGTAGATGTGTCGGGGGCTCCTCCATCAGGGTTCCCCAGCCTCGTGTCAATGTATGCAGAAGTGTTGCATGGGTCAGGAATTGCCCAGTTGGCAGGCCTGTGTTGTCTGCTAGTGTCGCAAAAGGAAGCAGTGCGCCATCCTCAAATAAGTCGCCCAAACTCTCCAGGTCCGCTGCCGCCCAGCCACGCAACGCAGGCTCCGTGAGCGCTCCCCCCTCCCAGGGTGTGCCCAGTAGTGGTAGGTTAGGTGCGTATGGTGTGGTAGCGCTCGTGAGTTTCAGACATCTCACATAGCACTTTCTCGCCACCGCGAGGTGCAGCTGGGCTGGGCAGCGGGCACTAGATAAGGGATGAAACAGCGCGTGTATTTGCGGGGCCATCATGATCACGTCGTCTGAGGCAGTATCTCCCAGATTCTTCCCACACAGCCAGTAAGTGACCCATTGCAGCTGCGCTGCCACATAATAAAGCTCGTGGTTAGGGACCGACAACCCTCCGCTTTCAGTGGCAGCGTATAGAGTCTTCAACGCAACTCTGGGTCGCCCCGTGCTCCAGATCAGACGTCTGGTCAGAGTTTCCAGCTCACGGAAAATGCGAGTGGGGACATACACCGGTAAGTTTGCGTAAAAGTACAGCAGCCGAGGTAGGGTGACCATTTTTGCTAATGTAATGCGGCTGGGGACATTCAGTGGTAGGGAAGTCCAAAAGGACACTTGAGCTGTCAGCGACGAGATTGTTCTCGTGAGGTTACCCTCCAACAAATCAGCGGGTTCACGGTAAACTTGAATTCCTAGATATCTAAACACGGTCGGATACCAGGGGAGTAGCTCATCCATTACCGTATGTCGCACTCCGGGGTGCCCGCGGGGAAAGAGTATACCCCCGATTCCTCCCAATTAACTCGGAGTCCCGACATGTCCCCAAAGTCGCTAAATATGGCAGTGAGCGTGTTCGGAAAGCGGGTCAGGTCTCTAATATATAACAGTAGGTCGTCAGCATACAGTGACACCGAGTGCACCCTGTCAGCCAGGGGATGCCCTAATCTGCGCAGGAAGCACGCAGCTGTGCCGCCAGGGGTTCCATCATTAATGCAAAAATTAGGGGGGAGAGGGGACAACCCTGTCTAGTGCCTCTTCGAACTCGGACCGGGTCAGAGAAATGTTTGCCCGTGCGGACACGCACCACAGAGTAAAGGAGTTCCACCATACGGAGGTAGGCAGCACCCAACTCAAACTTTTCCAGGACTCGCAGGAGGTAGGGCCATTCCACTGAGTCGAACGCTTTCTCAAGGTCCAAAATTACACAAAGCAAGCGAGGCCACCGGGACATGGCCAGACTCTGCACCCGAAAGAGCCGTCTGATATTATAGGACGTGCTGCGGGTGGGCACAAAACCATTCTGGTCAGTATGGACTAGTGTGGGGACTAGAGGTGCCAGTCTCTGAGCCAGTGCGGACGCTAGGATCTTGTAGTCCGTGTTGAGGAGGGCCAATGGCCTGTAAGAACCCATGTTGAGCTCGTCCCTGCCAGGCTTCAAGAGCGATATCACGTTCGCCTCGTTAAGTGTGGGAGGGAGAGTGTCATTCTCTATTGCCGCTTTATACATTCTTAGAAGCTCGGGGATGAGGATGGTAGAGTAGGCTTTGTAAAACTCCGCGGGCAAGCCGCCAGGGCCTGGGGTCTTGCCGTTGGAAAGAGAAAATATAACAGTCCGAAGTTCCTCCGTCGCGAGTGGCGCACCTAGCTCATCGCGTTGTGCATTAGTGGCCGCTGGTAGCAGTAAATCTGACAGGTACCTGGAGATATCATCTCCAGTGGCCCGTAAACGGGAACAGTACAGATTTCTATAATGGTCCGTAAAAGCTTCATGTATTGCCCTCTGCGTGTACACCACAGTCCCTTGTGTGGTGCGGATTGACATCACCGGCAACGCTTGTGTGTCACGTCGTATCAGCCAAGTCAGGAGTTTGCCTGGCTTGTCCCCAGCATGATGCATGCGTGCTGAGTGTGCTGCATAGTTCAAGTTTTTCTGTCTATCCATAAGTTTTGTGTGTTGTTCGCGGGCAGTTACTAGTCTCGTATCGTCGCCCTCCGCTGCCTCTTGCTCGCCAACCAATAAGGCAGATTCCACCCTCGTCAAGTCCCTCTCCACTTGGCGTCTCATACCCACCTGCGCGCCCAGACAATGACCACGTGTGACCACCTTGAATGCATCCCACTCAACCTGTGGGGTGGACGCAGTGTCAACGTTATCCTCAAAGTATTGCATGATATGAGTCGAGAGTAAATCTCGAAATGGGGCATCCAACAAGACATCTGGTTGGAGCCGCCGCGTGGGAATCGGCGGGTGTGGGCACTCCCAGGCAAAGTCAAGAGTGTGAGGGTTGTGATCCGAGTGAGTGCGAACCAGATAGCAAGAGTCTGTGACATGGGGTAGTAGATCACTAGATAACATGAATCTGTCAAGTCTGACATGCAGTGCGTGCGCACCCGAGTAATACGAATAGGTCCTCGTGTTGGGGTTGCGACTACGCCAGACATCGTGAAGATCCCACTGTGTTGCCCAGTCAGCGAACGCTCGCGCTGTTTCATGCATTGGCGCATCTGCCAGTGGGGGAATTGAGCGGTCTATGTTAACATCTAAAACACAATTGTAGTCGCCGCCAAGCAAGAGTGGGACGCCTGGCCATGGGGCTAATGCTGTCGATAAGTGTGCAAGGAAACGCCCTTGGTCAATGTTAGGTGCATACACAGAGGCTATGACTATTTGTTGTCCATCTAGTCTACCCTGAAGCAACACATACCTGCCCTCAGTATCTATTTTACTTTGAGTGAGAGCAAAAGACCCACGTGCATATGCTGAAAAATCCGTGGCATACAGCTGTCCTCTCCACCGATGACGCAGTGCACGTGCCTCCTGTTCTGTTAAATGTGTCTCTTGAAGCAGCGCCACCTGCACTCGGTGTCGTTTGAGATATGAGTATACCTGGTAACGTCGCGAGGGGGTATGCATGCCGCGCACGTTCCAGGTGCAAATTTTAACAGCAGCCATTGCATCTTTGCCTCCCCACACCCCACCCCCAACACCCACCCCCAACCCCCACACACCAGCACAACAGTTCAAAATGTCGCACCATGCCAGCTGCATCTTCCTCATTGTCCCACCTCCCCGCAAGCATCAATCAGACGGAAAGGAAAAAATAACCCGTCTCAAAAACTTGGAAAACATAATCATAATACCAAAAGAACAACAACGGAACATGTTGTCGTCCAAACGCTCTAGTGAGCACTAACAATCCTTAAGTTCAGGGGGGTTTCACTGAGGTTGCACTGTCAAAGGAACCATGCGATCGGGGTGAGGGTGTAGACCCCCCAGCACAGGCAGTCAATGTTATACAGCCCATCATCAGCGAAGGCCCTCGGTGTATGGGTCAGTCAATCCAAACAATTCAGGGGCTGAGTGATCGGTAGCTGCGGCCGGCGGGGCGCACTCAGGCACTCACCTTTGGGGGGTTCATCCACCCCCGTTACATTATCCCAGTACTTGTCAGCAGTGGGGTCATCGGTGACAAGATACTAATGTTAGGGCTGGTACTTAGAGCTGCAGCAAGCAAATCCGAATCTCTCTGCTGTGCCATTGTAGTACTACCCTCAGTTCACCAGCAGTCTGAGGGTCCAGCAGTGCCTCGGCTGCAGGTGCACCTTTGCATTTCAATCGCAAGCTGTGTGGATGAAAGCAGCGTCAGTGGAGCAGGTCCGCGGTTTGTGGTGTAACCTCTGGGAGATCCTCCGATACCTGGGAGTCAGTCAATCCGTACAGGTACTCGTCATCACTCACCTGTCTTTCGGGGCTAGTTCCTGGGGCAGGAACCCCCGTCAGCGAACCACTGATCTCCGCCACCATTCGGAGGGCCTCCTGTTGTTCATTTTGCCGATGTTCAGGGGTGGGGCCCACATCAGTGTCGGTACGCGACAGATTCGCCATTAAGGGTCTTCTGGATCGGCGCCGCCAAGCTCCCCCGATGCGGCGCATCTTCGGGGGTAATTCATTGGGATCGGTGCCAACACCCGAGTCGAGCCAGGTCTCAACCGCTTCCGGGGTGTTAAAAAAGTGTGTCTTGTCCTGAGCCACGACTTGTAAGCGGGCAGGAAATAGCAAGGAATACTTGAGAGCCAGGAGGCGGAGGCGTTGTTTTACCGCCAGAAATGAATGTCGTTGACGCTGCACTTGTATTGTGTGGTCCGGGAAGAACATAGTTTTTGCGTTGTCAACCCTAACTTCGGATAACTTCCTAACTTCTCGTAGTATTGTGTCACGATCTCGATAGTTCAATACGCGGATTAGCAGTGGCCTCGGGTTTGAGCCCGTAGGGGGAGGCCGGGCCGGCACTCGGTGGGCTCTCTCTACAACAAAGTGCTGCGAAAGGGTGTCCTCCGGGAGTATGGCTCTAAGCCACCGTTCCACATGTTCCGGCGCTTCTCTAGGCTCCCATCGCTCCGGTAGGCCCACTAAGCGAATGTTGTTCCTTCTAGCTCGCCCTTCCGCATCCTCTGCGCGGTCTTCAAGGAACTCCACCCTGTTAAGAAGATCTTGAACATGTTTGTCTACCTGAGTGACCTTGGGGGTCAGGTCGGTTATTGTAGCCTCCAGGGTAGTCGTCCGTTCAGAGATCTTTTTGTGGTCAGCTCGGAGGTGTGTCAGATCTATGGCCACGCTGTCAATTTTAGTCTCTAAAGAGGCGCGGGTCAGCTGCATCGATTCCTCCAGCCTTTCCATTGCTGCCAACATCGTATTCAGTTTGGAGGCAGATTGGTCCTGTTCAGCCTGCTTCGCCATCCTCCCCTTTGCTTGTATGCCACCAGTTACAGCTCTTGTTTTAGGCCCTGCAGACATGGGAGTCTTTGAAGCGTGTAGTCAAGGGTGTGTATCAGAGTGCCTGATTACGCAGCTCACAAAAGAACAGCTCACCCGGGGGGCTGCGCGATCCAGGCGCAGTGGGACCGGATTCTCTCACGACCCACAGGAACTACTGTGGAGATGTCCCCGATGGGCTCGGGTGCTGCCGGACATCGTGTTAATCCCAATACAACCACATCACCGCTCAGGCGCAAAAGAGGGTCAAAAGTGCCGCCAGTCAGTGGACAGTTGCCTCGTGTAAGTATCTCGTGTAGGGGGGGGCTCAATCCAAGAGGGGCAGCCTCGTCCTCCAAGCGTTCGCTCGTCCGTTGCTATGGTTAATGTTTGTATCAGACTAGGGAGACCAATTAGCGACCCCCACTGCCTCCCCTCACACTTTGTAGGGCTTACGCCAGCTTCCCCATGCACCTCATGGGTCCGTCTGTGTTCAGGTCCACATCCGCCTCCGTCACGAGGGAGTCCGCTTTGTATATTTGCATATACCACAGCAGTGATGTGACAGTCCCAGTGCACGACTCCGCACCGCAGGATTGTGTGTGATGGGAGTGGCTCTCAGTTCGTTTCCATGTCCCGCTGACGTGGTAAATCGTCGGTGCGCAGCCTGGATCAGGGTATGGTCTGTGCAACGTAGCGCCCCTAAGCGCGTCTGTGACAGGGTCGGGCAAATGGCGGGGCAAGGCGGCGAGTGGGTCCCAGGTCCATCCCCTAACTTTATCGCCGATCACAGCGAGAGTGCTTGTAAGTGTCTATTTCCGTATCACCATGATAGGCAGTCAGGGGGGCCATGTGCAACACGCTCCTCGTCTCGCTGCCTCCGGTCCAAACGACAGACTCGATAATCAGTGATCGCCTACAGTGGTGCGCAGTGTCCAGTGGGGGGTCGATCAAGGCGTAATGGGGCTTATCGGTCTCTGTCGCGCTCCGCCTCCACAGGGCCCAGCAGGTAGGCCGCGACCCCGGGCTCAATTAGGCTGCAGCAGTAATTAGAAGCAGGCCCTGTCGGGGCCGGCGTACGCACCGCTCAGCGGTACAGTCCGGGGCTGGCTGGCATGCAAAAGTTCCGCAGGGTAAGGAAGGCGCGCTTCAGGTCTCCTCTCGGTACACCCCAGGCGTGATCCAGCCGTTCCGATGCCAGCAAGACTTGTGATCAACGGTCCCCGTCTTTGCACCCCTCCACGTAGCAGGCAGTTAAGGGCCAATCTCAGCTCTCCTCCATATTCGACTCTCTTGCCCCTCAGCTCGAGCTCCGGTGCCGGTTAAGTTTCGCCAAAAGCTCCTGGTTGTTGTTGTCTTCCGCCACAGGGCCTAGCAGGACGATTGAGTCCCCGACCTCAGGTGTTGTTCCACGCCGACCGGGATCGCTCGTGGACGGGGCGTCTGGTACCTCTCCTCGCCGGGGCGGTTCTGAAGGAGCAAACCGCCTCAAACTTCATCAGACGATAGGTAGGCGCTTCATGTACACCCGCTGACGATTGCAGGGCAGTACGGATGAATGTAGCGGAGAAATGGCCTGTGGTAGGGGAGCTTCTTACAGAGCTCTACCCAGGCACGTCCGCTACCATTGCGTGTTCAGCCACGCCCCGTCGTACCACTCCTTCATGATGGCTTGGCTAGCCTCCAAGTTGTCTGAGGCTTCCTTCCACAGCTTGGCCATCTGGCTGCGGAAGGCCAGCATGTAGCTGATGCCATCACGGGGAAGCTTCTTCGAAGTCTTCTCCCACCCCTCCTTTACAAGGATGAGGGGCCCCCTAATGGGATGGCCATAGAGCAGTTGAAAGGGGCTAAACCCGACTCCCTTCTGTGGCACCTCGCGGTACGAAAACAGCAGGCAAGGGAGGAGGATGTCCCATTTCCTCCTCAAGTCCTCTGGCAGGCTCCGGATCATCCCCTTCAATGTCTTGTTGAAGCGCTCTACGAGCCCGTTAGTCTGGGGGTGGTAAGGAGTGGAGAACCGGTAGGTCACTCCGCACTCCTTCCACATGGCCTGCATGTAGGCCGACATGAAGTTCGTGCCCCTGTCTGACACCACGACCTTGGGGAATCCCACTCTGGTAAATATCCCCATCAGGGCCGCCGCCACCACAGGTGCAGTGACGGTCCTCAAAGAAATAGCCTCCGGGTACCGAGTGGCGTGGTCCACTAACACCAAGATGAACCGGTGTCCCGCAGAGGTCGGAGGGTCCAACGGCCCAACGATGTCAATTCCGACCCGCTCAAAAGGGGTCCCGACCACCGGGAGCGGTTCCAAAGGGACCTTCACTTTAGTCTCAGTCTTGCCACTTGCCTGGCAAGTCTTGCAGGTCTTGCAATTGGTGTCAGAGGCAACTCTCATCCTGGGCCAATAAAAATGCGGGACCAACCGCGCAAAGGTTTTGTCCTTGCCCAGATGTCCAGCCAAAGGAATCTCATGCGCCAATTCCAATAGGAAGGCTCGGTAGCATTGGGGGACCACTAAGGCCCTTGAGGATCCATGCACCGGAACCTTAGGCTCACTGTAAAGGAGGCCATCCTCCCAGTTCACGTGAAAACTGCCGGTCTCCTGATCCGTCGCTTGGGCTTCGGCCTGTCGCCGCATGCCTTCAAGCATGGGGCACTCTTTCTGTGCCCGACAGAATTCCTCCCGGGTAGGCCCTCCTTCCACATGCCACTCGGCAAGGGTCGGCAAGTCCCCCACGGGAACAACCTCCACCTCCGCAAACTCCGGGGGTACCTCCGCGGGCTCCCCATCCATCACACGGGGTGTGTTCTCCTCCGGACCAGCATTGGGTTAGGCCGTATTTTCAGGCTCCACCCAGGTTGAGTTTCTTGCCGGGCAGCCATGGACCGCGTGACCACGCAAGTCCACCATGGTAACCCCAGCATCTCAGTGTGGGCCTTAAACTCCACTTCCTTCCAGGCAGTATGTTCCAGGTCGTTTCCTAGCAGACCGTCCACAGGCAAGGCAGGGCTTATCGCAACTCTCAACGGGCCTTTCACTCCTCCCCACTCGAAGGGAACCTGAGCCATGGGATAGTAGCTCAGACTGCCGTCAGCCGACACGGCCGGATGGAACACATCAGGTACTACTTGCTCAGTGGACACCAGACGCCTCACTACGGTGGTCATGCTGGCACCTGTGTCCCTCAGAGCCTCCACCTCCTCCCCATTAACCTTCACCCTCGGCTGGTACTTAGCAGTGTTCGATGGTAAGGACGTCACTGGGACCAACTCTCTGTCCCCGAGTGAAACCAGGGTCAGGCCTGTCCACTCCCCTTCCCTATCTAGGGGCAGCTCCATCCCAAGCGCTACACTAGCCACCCCGGGACTCTTGCCACCTGTGGGGGCTGAAGGTCTCTTGCGACACTGGGGATCCCCCTTGTAGTGTCCAACCTCCCCGCATTCGTAGCACTGGACAACTTTTGGCTGCTGACTCTTGTCAGGGTAAGTGGGCTTTGGGGAACTGGAATGAGGTGGGGTACCTACTCCTCTCCCAAACTGTCTAGTTTGTGGGCCTCATGAGAACTCCTTCTTTTTATCTCCCCCTCTTTCTTCTGGGGGACGCCCTGTCCGCCTTTCACGCTATCTCCCCCGGGGCCCTTGTTTGACACCCGGGTGCTAACCCAAGTATCCGCCTCCTCCGCAAGCTCACGGGGATCAGTTAGCTTGTGGTCCACCAGATGTTGGCATAGCTTCAGAAAACATTTATCCAAGGGGTGCTCTCTCAAAAATAAATTGTACAGGCCCTCGTAATCATGCACCTCGCTGCCACGCACCCAACCATCCAGAGCCTTACAGGCATAATCAAAAAAATCCACCCAATTCTGCGTGGACAGCTTATGGCTGCCACGGAACTTCTGGAGGTACCTTTCGGGGTTGAGGCCAAACTTTTTAATGAGCGCCTTCTTCATGGGGGAATACCTGAACCTATCCACCTTATCAAGGTACAGGAGGGTGTCCCTAACATTGGGAGGTATGTAACGATACAGGCCACCTCCCCAGTGTTTCTCGGGGACCCGATGGGCGGTCAAGGCCACTTCATACGCCACCAACCACTTGGCGATGTCATCCCCCTGAGTATAGCTCGCTATCACCTCCTTGGGTAACCAAAATCTAGGCTCGTATTGAGACCCTTGTACGCTGCCACCATTGGGACTTCCTGGCGCACTCAGTTGCAAGGCTCCCAGCTCCAGCTCCTGAAGCTGAAGCTCGTGCGCCAGCTTCTTCTCTTCCAATGCAAACTTTTTATCTTCCCTTTCTCTCTCCCTCTCATGCTCTAACTTGGCAAGCTTCCTCTTCAATTGCCTCTCCTCCCTCCTGTCCTCATACTCCTGCGACGACGTACTCTTTCTAGACCCACTACTACTTGCCCTGGAACGTCTTCCAGGCAACACATTTTCAGACACATCAATGTTTAGTAGGTCTAGTTCTCCTGAAGCACCCGCCTCCCCTTGTGTGACCTGCCCCTCCTGTTCCCCATCCCCTCTCCACTCTGGGTGGGCCCTTACCCATGCCCTCAAAGTGGTACGGAAATCCTCCTTTGCGGCTCTCCACCCAACCGGCACCCCCATCCCCTGACAAAATTCCCTTAGCTGCACCACTGTGTACTCTTCCAGGTCGACTAGCTGGAACTCCATTTTGACAGGTGGGGACCCAGATACAATGAAGGGAAAGCACTAGGACGTAGGTAACAGGATGAGGTCAAAACAGGTCTCTATACACTCAGGTTAGACAGTGGGGGGTCAATTGAGCAGGCTTGCATGCACGATAGGTGTCTAGTCTAATTGCAGCGCACTCTGTCTCACTGGAGGGTGATGTATAGTCACAGGTCCTGAATCCCACCGCTCGCCACCAAATGTAGGAACTGGGTTCACCAGGTCCCCTGGGGGTAGCTTGGACCGAGCAGGAAGGCACCCGAAGCTTAGGTGTTAAGTGACTAAACAGCACACACAACCGCTGAGACCATTAAATGCAAGCAAAGACTGAGACCACACCAATATGCTTGATTCAAATAAATACGTTTTATCTAAGATCAAGATCAGGGCAATCAAAAATCACAGTAGTAATAACTCATTACCGTTCCTTAAAAACACATGTTTTTCATTACTTACCTATAAATACATAAATAAATAAATATTAAATAGTAAATAACTGTAGGCCCTTCAGATAATACTGTATTCGACAGGATCAAAACATTTCATTAGGTAATAGCATTTCATTGCTTAGCAATACACATTTCCTTGAGTCAGAAATCCGCAGGTTATTAAACAAGAACTTAACCTTTCATGTGGCTAGAGTAAAACGGTTCATTAATTAGCAGTAATCCTCTCAGTAATCACTTTAAATAGAACTCAGCACTTCCTCAGGCCAGGGTAAACATCTCTTTAACCACGGAGAACATCACATCAATAATAACCAGCGCAGCAGGTAAGGATAAACGCTGCTTTACCCTTCACTAAACCTTTTGTGAGACCCTGATAATCAAAGCATCCAGCACAGTTTGGCATTTCATCTTATTCAAACTAAGCCAGGCAAAAGGCTAACGTAACTGGCACTCAACTGTACTCTAGGCAGGGGTTAACTCTTTTCCCATAGGGCCCTCACAGTGTCTAGGGGCCCTGGCTCCGGTCCAGCAGGGGGGATTTGCAAGGTTCCGACGCCTACCACAGCGCGGTGCCGGCAACAGGCTGGCGATTGTAGCGCCGTGAGGAGCAGAGCGCTCGAAGGGCAGTAGCGCTTCAGCGGCGTCAGAATACCGGGAGCCAGCGCTTAGCAGAGATAGCGCTTGGGGCCACAGCTCTTCAGGGCACAATAATCTCTAGCACCTCAGTGCTTCAGGACATCGAGCTTCAGGGCAGCAAGGGCTCTGGACTCACAGCGCTTCTCAGCAATGGCGCTTCAGGGGTATAGCGATTTGGGGCAGCCACTGTCTCTAGCGCCCGGCGCTTCACAGTTCAGCCAGTATAGGCAAGGCAGGACAGCAGAGGGGATGAGACAGGACAGTGCAGGGGCCCAGGTTGAAGTAGAGGGGCGCAAAGTGGACACAGCCCTGGACCTGGTTGATCCCCAGTAGTCCTGTGGCAGTCAGGTGGGTTTCTTCTTTGGCGCGAGATGGATCCTGCGCCCTTGTGCAGTAGATTCTTGGTTTCCTGAGGACGGGGGGTGTTTGAGTTGAAGGCTTCCCTCAGCAGTTCACTTCAGATGTTCCCTGGGTTCCCCTCCAGCCGGGCCAGATCAGTGGGCTAGTTCAGTGTTCCTCACTCAGCTTAGTGGGCAGTGCCTAAACCCTGTCACCCCTAGTGGTGTAGGTTTCTGACTAGGCCCTACCGCCTAAATCTCCTGCGTAGGGTCCTTCCGGTCAGTGATGCCCCAACTGACTAGAAAGTTTCCCTCCCTTTCCTTTTATAGTGGCAGTTGGCAGTTGGTGACCACTCCCCTATTCTGGAAGGTTCCAGGCGCTCCCTCACTCTAGCTATGGGCAGGCAGGCAGGCTGGCATTGCTACAATGTTTAGGGTTTCCAGCCAGCTCCTGGCTACTAGAGTGCGTCTAACAAGACCACGCTGTGGTAGCAGCAGTCAGTGGCAGCCATGTTGGGGGAAGAGAGCACCTGCACCTTAGCATTGATTAGCAATGGGAAGGTGCCCAGAGACCTAAGGCCAACAAAAAGAGGGTGGAAAAATAAGGCAAGGGCGAAAAAAACAGGGAAAGACCACCCTAGGGCTGACAGGTCAAACACTCACCAACTATTATTCCCTGATATTTACTGGGCACCTGTTGGAAAGTGGGTTATTGGTAGGGGCAAATGTAGGTCTGCCACTGACAATAAGGCCACTAACACATGATAGAACCCAGCATACGTCTTAGAAACTTATTCCCAGGACAGGATATAAGCGCCCAGGTGTGCCTTCCCTCTGAAAGGCAGAGGTTGACCCGTTTCACCTCCCTATAGGGGAAGGGACAGGCATGTGCAATCATCCCAACCCCGGAGGATAACCATGTGCAATAAAACAAGAACAATAACAACAAACTGCGACACTGTCACCAAATTACATTGGCTTTTGCCCCAGTTCTTGGCCCCTCCAGTCCCCCCAGTTCTTGGCCCCTCCAGTCAAAGGTCCCCCCTCCCCCACTCCCACTGCTGTAGCTGATGGCGCCCTGCCACTGTGTCACTTAGTGCGCCAGGGTATGCCTCCGGTACAATCGCCGCTGCGCCCCTTCCCCTTTCCTCTGTGATGTCTGTTTAATGCCCCGCCACCCCCTCTGTTGCAGCCTCTGCCGCCTCCTGTAGGGCGCTCAGCATGTGCTTTCACCTCTCTGCCATAGGCTCCTTACGGAGTCCCAGAGTTTCCTCCCTCAGAATGGCGGTCCACTCCGCTCGCGCCCATGACGAGAATGACAGAACCCACGCCCTAATGTTGGGCGAGTCCCTCTCCTTCCATCTCCTAGTAAGAAGACGCACCGCCGTCACCATCCCCAGATCGAGGAACCGAGACGACGCTTTGTCCTTAGGCGGCCATTTGAAATGATGTAGGAGGTACTCGGGCCAATTACAGGGGATGACGCGACCAGTGCCTCTTGCAAGTAGTGTGTGAATGTCTTTCCAATAGGCGCCGAGGCCCGGACAGTGCCATAAGGTGTGGAGGAGATCCGCATTCACTTCTCCACATCTGGGGCAGGCCGCCTCCGTTCTGTGAAAATATTTGTTGATTAGGTCTGGGGTGAGATAGGCTCTGTTCACTATATATACCTCACATTCCTAGGGATTCGTACCGGACCTTTAAGGACCTTTTCCCACTCCTTATCCGCCAGTTCACGCCCCATGTCCCCCTCCCACTTCGCCCGTAGTGAAGTTAAGTCCAGTTCCGTGTGCGTCCGTAGGGACGCAGCAAACCACTTGACCAAGTGCCCGCCCCTGCCCATCACGTGTAGGTACTGCACCGTCAGATGCTGTGTTGGCTCTTCCGCCACATCACCCCACTTAGCCGCCATATGCGCTGTTAGGGACCTATGCATGAGGAATCCTCCTGGGGGGAGTCCCGCGTCCGCGACCAGCGTCTCTTAGGGTATTAATGCTCCATCCTGGTACAAGTCGCCCAATGTTTGGACATCCACCTCATGCCATTGCTCTAGCATGGAATGCGTGAGTGTCCCCCCGCCCCCGGGTGAGTCCTCCAGGGGCACCGCAGGCGCGTATGGGCGCACCCTTCTCATGAGGTACAATGCCCTGCGAAAGCATTTGAATGCCACTGCCAGCAGCAATGGAGTGGGGCGCGCCGGCGTCGCCAGTGGGTGGAATAGCGCAGTGAGCCGTGCTAGTGTGTATGCTGGCTCAGCCGCGGCGGTGTCCTCCCGCCCTCTGTCTGCCAGCCAGCGGGCGACCCTTTGGAGCTGCACTGCCAAGTAATACTGCTCAAAGCAGGGGGCAGCTAGCCCGCCTCTATCTGTGGGCAGGAACAGCTTCCCGAGCGCTAGGCGGTGTCTAGAGGCACCCCAAATAAAGTCGCGTGGAATCCTGTTGAGGTTGGAGAAGAAGGACGCGGGTAGGAAGAGTGGTAGGTTCGCAAAATAGTAGAGGAGGCGGGGGAGCATCACCATTTTAGCGAGGGCCACTCTGCCTGTGGGCGAGAGTGGGAGTGTAGACCAGAAACAGATCTGGGCCCTGAGCGCCGCCACCGCTCTGCCCAGGTTCCCGTCTAATAAATCCTCTTGCCGGCGGTATATCTGGATCCCCAGTTATTTGAAGGTGTCCGCCTTCCAAACTACTCTCGTGCCATGGAGGTTGTACTCTGGGTCCGACACCTCGTTTCCAAACGCATAGAGACACGACTTGCCGGCATTGACTCGGAGCCCCGAGAGTTCAGCGACGCGGCTCAGCAAGGGGGCCAGTTGCTCCGGCATGCGGCTCACATCGCAGATGAAGACCAGCAGGTCATCCGCATACAATGACACCTGGTGAACTCCGTCTCCCAGTATAATGCCATCTGCCAAATACTGCCTCAGGGCCGCAGCCAAGGGCTCCATGGCCAGCGCAAAGAGCAGCGGTGACAGAGGGCAGCCCTGCCGGGTGCCTCTGCCGACCGCCACGGCTTCCGAGACATACTGCCCTAGGACGGACGGACGCGGACCACGTGGCCACCGTATAGGAGTCCCACCATCTGCAAGAAACCGCCATCTATCCCATACGCCTCCAACACTGCCCGCAGGTATCCCCACTCCAGGAAGTCAAAGGCCTTTTCTAGGTCAAGCACCAGGCATCCCGCCCTGGGCCAGACCGATGTTGCCTCCGCTGCTACCCGGAAGAGCCTCCTGAGGTTCTGAGATGTGGATCTCGCTGGCACAAAACCGTTCTGGTCCGGGTGCATTAGATGCGGGACCACTGGCACCAGCCGCTCCGCTAGGAGCTTGGCGAATATCTTATAATCGACATTCAGCATTGCCAGCGGGCGGTAGGAGCCCAAGGATATGGGGTCTCTGTCGGGCTTGGCTAGGGACACTAAAAACGCCTCTCTCAGCGAGGGTGGGAGCCGGACAGCGTATATCGATGTCCTATACATCCGGAGGAGCTCAGGCGCTAGAATGTCCCTGTTTGCTTTGTAATATTCGGCCGGCAGACCATCTGGTCCCGGCGTCTTCCCAGATGCTAGTGCTCGAATAGCATCCCCACCCCCTCCAATGTCAATGGAGCACCGAGCTCCCTATTGTGGCTTTCCGTGGCAGTAGATAGAGCGACCGACTCGAGAAACTCCGTCAGCAGGTGTGGGCGGCCAGCGCCTCGTGACCTGTAAAGCTCCCGATAGTGATCCGTCAGCGCCCGGTGGATTTCGGGCTGCGTGTACACCACTATCCCATCGTTGGATCGTATGGCACCGATCGGGGTCGTACGCTCTGCCCTCTGAATTAACCAGGCGAGCAAGCGGCCTGCCCTGTCTGTCTTCGAGTGTGTCCTGGCCGTGTGCGCCGCATAATTGTGGCACCGTAGTCGCTCTAGGAGGATTACGTGCTCGCTTCGAAGGTCCCTCAGCCTGCGTGCACGTTCACCCGTGCCCTCCCCCTCCCTTTCATGCTGCAGCAGCTCGGTCTCTATGCGGGTTAGTGAGTTGGACACCTGCGTACGGATATTCCATGTGAAACCTATACAGTGCCCACGAATGGTCACCTTGTGAGCGTCCCATTCCGCCCCTGGGTCGCTCGCCATGCCCTCGTTTTCCGCAAAGTAGGATAGATTGGCTGTGCCTAGAGACAATCGGAATTCAGCATCTTCTAGTGCTGTAGGCTGCAGTCGCCATGTGGGCACCGGAGGCCTATCCGCCTCCCAACTGAGATGGAAACATAGAGGATTATGGTCTGAGTGCGTCCTGCCCAGGTACTCCGTCTTGGACAGTAACGGGAGCAAAGACTGGGAGCCCTCTATACGGTCCAGGCGGACATGGAGGTCATGCACAGCTGAGTAATACGAGTATATCTTGTGTTGTGTGCGCCAAAGATCATGTATGTCCCAGTGCAGTAACCAGTCCCTAAAGGCTTGCGCTGTTGATGCCGTTGCCGCTGCGCGTAGGGGCGGGAAGGAGCGGTCCAGGCGCATGTCCAGGACCATGTTAAAGTCGCCGCCCAACAACCAGGGGAGCCCCGCATGTCGCTGGAGGATGGGATTGAGGGACGCCAGGCAGGCGGCTTGGTCTGTGTTGGGAGCATAAATGGAACCCAGCAGCATCTCCTGCCCGTTAAGTCTCCCCCTAACAAATGAGTACCTCCCTTCAGCATCCGTATGAACATCTAAACAAGCAAAGGGTACGCCAGCTCTCACCCATATCAGGGCGCCGCACGCCTGCGATGAGTACGTTGTGCCATATATCTGCCCCCTCCACCTCCTGCGCAGCCTCTCCAGTTCTACTTGGGAAATATGGGTTTCCTGTTTCCTGGAGGAGCGCAATCCCCACCCTGTGCCGCTGCATGTAGGCGAAGATAGAGTACCTGCGCGACGGGGTCTGCATGCCGCGGACGTTCCATGTCATGATAGTGGTGGACGCCATGACGTGTGTTGTGATGTAGTCACCCGGGGAGCTGAGGGGGTCACCTCTCCGGGCCTCGGGGCCTGACTGGTGCAAGGTGCTCACTGAGTGTCGCTTCTGTAATGTGTAAACTAACAGTAACATTGTAACTCGACGGGCGCTTTCCCAACGGGGCAAGCGTCCAAACTTAGTGAGGCAATTACTTCTCAAGGTAACGTGTCCACAATTAGTGTGTGTGTGGGGAAGCGCGCAGTCAGTGGTGCATCGCAGTGTCCCCTCTCTCCCAAGGCCCGTAAGGTTGCGGAGATGGACTCGAAGCATCCAATCAGTGTCATTCGTCAAACTGGTATGGGTAAGCCACCCGTGCGGTTCGCGCGCAAAGTGCCCCACTTTACCTCTACGCCAGACGCGGGTGTGTATCTGCAGTGTGTTGCGCGCTGGGCACCGGCCCTCTACCCATGACAGCAGTGTAGTGGGTGATCAATGAAAGGATACAATATGCAATATGTGAAGTACAGCCCATGTATCTAGTTGTCTCAAGGCTGGCTTTGGTCACGCTATGAAGTCTGCTGTCTGAGGCGTGACCACAGGCATAACAATGTCGTCCGACATCTCTGTGGACGGCGATGATGATCCACTAGCCTGCCCTTCACTTTGCTGACTATGGCTTAGGTCATTGCCGACAGTCCCCGCACCCAGCGTCGCCACCGCCTCTAGCGCCTCCTGTCTTTCCTGTCGCATTTTCTCCGGGCTCGGGGCGACCTGTCCCAGGCTTGCATTCCGCTGTGTTCCCCTCTTCCTCCTTTGCCTCCTGGAACGCTGCTCCTGCCAACCGCCCCCCCTCCGGGCCCGCCGGTCGCTGTCCCGACCATTGTCCTGTTTCCTCCAGCCAGTCCCAGACATCAGACGGGGCGTCGAAGAAGCGCGTGCCCTCCTTGATGACTACTCTCAGACGTGACGGGAAGAGTAAGGAGTAGGGCAACTCCACGGTTCGCAATTGTTTCTTCACTGTCAGGTACGAGCCACGCCTCCTCTGCACAGTCGCCGTGTAGTCCGGAAAGAACAGGACCTGACTGTTGCCCAGCTTGATGTCCCCCAACTTCCCGAGTTTCTCGTAGCACCGCATCCGGTCTCTGTAGTTGAGGAGCTTGAAGAGGAACGGGCGGGGCCGAGTCCCGGGTTTTAGGGCTTGCGCGGGCACCCTGTGAGCCCGTTCCACCTCGAAGTGCGGCGACAGCGTTCCAGTCGGCAAAAGTGTCCGCAGCCAGCCCTCCATGCACTGTTCGGGATTCTTCCCTTCTTCCCCTTCCGGCAGGCCCACCACCCAGACATTACTGCGCCGGGAGCGCCCTTCCGCATCCTCCGTGCGATCTTCTAGTGCGTGGACCCTATCAGTCAGGTCCTGTACAGTAGAGGCATGGCTGTGCACCACCGGCTGTGGTTCCTGGACTGTGTGGCACTGCGCGGCGACCGTGTCCGACAGCTTGCGATGGTCCACGTGCAGCAGCGTGAAGTCGGAAGTGACTATGTCCAGTCGCGCCTCCAGGGAAGTCTTGGTTTGTGCTAAAGCAGTCCCGATTCGTTCCACTGACGCCAAGATAGTGTCCATTTTGGCTGCCAGAGTAGTTGCGTGCTCCATCTCTGTCCGCCGCTGATCCTGTGGCGGGTCGGGGCCACTCGGACCTTGTTGCTTTGACTGCGGCTTGTCTCTCAGCCTACCCAATGTGAGCTGCTGCGCCGTGGGTATCGGCGCCCCCGCCGGTGGAGCAGCAGTGGCGGCAGCGGGGCTCCCAACCTGTCAGGTTCACTGCACTCGTCGGAAGGGTCAATGCTGCGTGGCCAACAGTGACCAGCGGGTCCAGGTGCGCCCACCCCAGCGGATTGCGCCGTCAACCCGTCACAGCCCCTTGGGCACCACCAGCGCCGGGGCCACCGTCACGTTCCGCGGGCCCGTCCAGGGGTCCAAAGTCGAGGACAGCGCACCCTTCGTGTCTGCTTCCAGGGCCTCACGTGAGTCTTCTCTCGCCAGGGCCAGCTGGCATAGACAGCGGTAGCCTCTCAATAAGTCTCTGGCCAGTCCGTTTGCGAGGTGTGACTGTAGGGGGAGTCAGCCCGGTATGTGGGAATTAGCTGCGGCAGATCCTGGTCCTCTAGCGCCACTGCCCAGGTGCTTTTAGGGTCCGCGGACCAAATAGGCGGGGTCCAAACCTTCAATGCACATGGGCGTAGACAGCGAAGCTCTGCCCGATGCACCCTCGTCCCAACAACACCCCTCCCCTCACCCCCCGGGCGCGCACTGCTAGCGCGAATATAGTGTCAGGGGCTAGGGCCTCTCAACATGTGCGCAAACAAAATGGCACCTGGGGCGAAATGGCGCCCGACGAGTGCAGTCCACACCCTGTCTCACCTCTGTCACCTCGCGGCCTCCTCCGTCTCGATGCGCCCCACGACTCCAGTGGCAGTGTCCAGGGCCCCTCCGCCGCTAGACCAGTCGGCTCGCAGCACGGCCCCAGCAGCCAGCGACAGTCCCAGTAGACGGCGTGACCAGTGTAGGACAGGGGGCTAGGGCCTCTCAGCGTGCGCGCGATTAAAATGGCACCCGGGGCGAGATGGCGCCCGCCGGGTGCAGTCCACAGCTCGTCTCACCTCCGTCAGCTCGCTGCCTCCTCTGTCTCTCTGCGCCCCAAGTCTCCTGTTATAGCGTCCAGTGCTCCCGCTATCGCCAGATCAGCCGGGTCGTAGCGCCGCAGTCCCCGATGACTCACCAGCCGATGGCCGTCTCATACAGCATTGTCCACGCATCGGCCGGGCATCACGGCCGGAGTACAGTTCTGTTGCCCGCCTCTGGGCCCGCCGATCCTCCGCCGCTGCCCCCAGCCGCGCCTCGGGTCTCCAGAGCACACCAGTCCCGGGATAGGCACCCTGCAGCCTGCTTCCCTAACTTCTCGCCGCCGCCGCCCACATGCAGTGTCCGTCTGCGGTCGGGTTCTCCACTTCGCTTCTCCCGCACACTCCAGGGTCCTCCCGTGGGCGTGCGGCTGTAGGCTCTCTCTGAGCTGCAGTGCCACAAGTCAGCCACTGCAGGGCCTCACCTAACTTTCCCCCTCACGACTGCTCCAGGCGCCGTCTGCCACCCGGTGGTCCACTCCAGGTCCGCTGTCACACACCTTCGGTCCGCGCAGGGGTACGCAGCGCCGCTCAGGTCCGGCTTCCTCCACTTCCGCCTCAGCGCCAAAGCCGGGAGCTTTCCTGCTCGTCCCGACCCCGGCCGAGTTTCGCACCACTGCAGCTCTCCCACACCTTCGCAGTCCGGCAGGCAATTCCTCTCCGCTGCTGACTCAGATCCGGCAGTTTTTTACACCGGCAGGCGCCCCAACCAGTGCCGTGTCTGCTCCGCTCAACTTGAGTAAGCTTGATCCACTCTCGCAGGATAATTACAGGAGAAATCGGGCCCCTTCAGACAGAGCTCTAGGGAGTTACGTCCGTCATGGTGACTGGCTAGCCACGCCCCCCAAAACGTATTCCCATTCTCAACTCTTGGTAACGTGGCTGCGAGCAGACAGGCTTAACTTCAAAGACAGGTATGTAAAGCATTTAAAAACACCATTTCAGTAAATAATTAAGACACAACACAAAATAAAAATCCCACACCAATTTATAAAAATAGGTAATATTTTTATCTTTTAAATGACACCAAGTCATTTCGTTTTCTCTGTCAGAGACACACCTGTATAAATTGTTCTGAAGAATTTTATTTTTATTTATTTTTTATTTATTTAAAAGGTTTTATATAGCGCTACTGGACCCAGGAGTATCAGAGCGCTTTACAGACAGATAAAACGAATACATATCTAGTACACATAATAAACATAAGAACAATTAAACATCTAGAACAAAATAGAGCAGTTACAGAGTGAATAAAAACTGGCATGTGAACAAACATATCAGTTAAAAGAGGAGATTGAGGAAAGGGAGTAAATTAGGGGTAGGTAGGGGGATGAGGGTGGATAGAAATATAGTAGAGAAAAGGGTAGTGTGAAAAGGAGGGGAGGTAGTATGAAAATAAGAGAGACGGGTTGGGTAGAGGAGAATGAAATGAGGACTGAATCAGAATAGGGACTATTAGGTGCCCCAATATTTATTTAGAAGAAGCACCTTGAGTCTTTTTTTGAAGAGAGGGTAGGTGGGGTTGCAGCGAAGATCTTTGGGGAGCGAGTTCCAAATCGTAGGGGCATTACCAGAGAATGCACGTGATTGTGTCATTGTACAATTGAGTCTCGGGGGGATGAGGACGAGTGCGTTGGTGCTTCTCAAGGACCTAGAGCACCCAGCTTTTTGTAGTTTGTTAGAGAGGTCACAGTGGGTGTTCTTGTGAAGGCCTTTGTGAGTAATACATGCCAACTTGAAGGTGGATCTACCTTCAATTGGGAGCCAGTTAAGGTTTTTGAGGATAGGAGAAATGTGATTGAAACGTTACAATCAGAGATGAGTCTAGCAGCCAGGTTGAGGACAGATTTGATCGGGGTAAGGTGGACTTTAGGGGTGCCGGCAAGGGTGGTGTTACCATAATCAAGTCTGGAAAGTACAAGAGATTGGACAATAATTTTGAAATCGTCTGCAGGAATGAAAGGTTTGATTTTTTTAAGGTGGAGAAGGGAGAAGAGAGCACCTTTCGCTGCATTTTTAATGTGTGGAATAAGAGTAAGATTGTTATCAATGCTGATGCCTAAGGATTTGACCGAGTTAGAAGTGGAGAGGGATCAGTTGAGTGCATTGATGTCATTGATCCAGGTTTGAATGGGTAGAGAGCAGTTTTTGAGGGTGAAAAGAATGACTTCAGTTTTTTTGGGATTCAATTTGAGATGGTTGAGATGGAACCAGGCTTGGACTTTATTCAAGGTATCGTTGAGGAGATGGATGTCATGGCGGGATTTAATCTTGTAGTAAAGTTGTGTGTCGTCCGCATAGAGGTGATAACTAATATTAGTCTGTTTAAGGATGAGGGTGAGTGGTTCCATGAATAAATTAAATAGGGTAGGAGAAAGGATAGAGCCTTGAGGGACCCCAAGAGAGACAGGTTGAGGTTTGGAGAGGCAGTGACTGAGTTTAATTTGCTGGGATCTGTTTTGGAGATAGGAAGAGAACCATTGGTGAACAATGCCCTCAAACCCAAAGCGGTCTTTAAGAGTATTAAGAAGGGTGGGATGGTGGACAGTGAC
The DNA here is from genome assembly GCF_964261635.1 of Lissotriton helveticus. Classification (NCBI taxonomy): domain Eukaryota; kingdom Metazoa; phylum Chordata; class Amphibia; order Caudata; family Salamandridae; genus Lissotriton; species Lissotriton helveticus. The sequence goes on from NC_136059.1 coordinate 77,337,809, forward strand.
GAACGCCGCAGAGAGGTCAAGGAGGATAAGGAGGGAGGATTCACCTTTGTCAAGAGAGCGATGAATGTCATCAGTGATACTGAGCATGGCAGTTTCTGTGCTGCAACCTTTTCTAAAACCAGATTGGAAAACGTCAAGGAGATTGAAGGAAGTGATATGTTTGTCTAACTGGAAAAGTACACATTTTTCAAGGGCTTTGGAGAGGAAGGGAAGATTAGAGATAGGGCGTAGGTTGTTCAGGTCATTAGGATCAGCGGTGGGGTTTTTAAGGATGGGAGAGATTTGACCAAGTTGAAGGGATGCTGGCACGCAACCCGTGGCAAGGGAGGAATTGATGATATTAGTCCAGATGGGGGCTATGATGTGTTTAAGTTTCTGGACAAATTGGGCGGGTAGGGGGTCATTGGTGTGAGAAGATGGTTTGAGTTTAGATATGATATTGAGGACAGTAGATTCAGAAACTGGCTGAAATTCCGTCCAGGAGGCATTGTTTTTGGTTAAGGTGTCTTTAGCGATAGGGTCAGGGTGGAATAGAGTTGGTGGGTGTATAGAGGGGTCGTGACATGGAGCGGCAGATGGGCATGTTGAGGTATGAATGTTAGGGGGAGTTGTTGGCTGATGGTAGATTGGGATGATAGAGGTGGAGAAGAGAAGGATAATTCAATAGAGTTGACTTTGTTCGAAAAGAAGTTGGCGATTTCTTCACATCTTTCGGGAGTGGCTGTTATTTTAGGGGGGCTAAAGGAGGTTTGTTTTTTAATAATGCTAAAGAGTTCTCTGGGCCGGTTTTTAGCCTGGTCAAGTTGTGTGCGGAAGAAAGAAGCTTTTGCAGCGAAGATGTGTTTCTTGTAATTGGCACTGGCGTGTCTGAGGAGTGTCAGGTTATCAGGGGAGGGATGATTCCTCCAAGAGCGTTCCGAATGTCTGAGGGCCCGTCTTTCGTAATTAAGGTCAGAATTAAACCAGGATTTGGGAGGAATTTTTTTTTGCTGTTTCATTTTGATTGGGGAAATTTGGTCAAGCACTTGCAGGATAGAATTATTATAATGTTCAGTTAGGTCATTGGTGCTGTGCGAAGGGGGGGGAGGAGAAAGGGGGATTTGATAGAGGATTCCAACTCACCGGGGGGAATAAGGTGAAGATTACGAGTAAGTTTCAAGGGTAAAGTGTCAGTAAGAGTGGGGAGGGGAATAGAGCAGTTCATAGTGAAGAGGATAAGGTGATGATCAGACCAGTCAACTGGAAGAATCTTTGAGAGAGAGGCCAGATCCTTGCTAGTCATAATGGCATCAAGGGTGGCGCCTTTAGAGTGAGTAGGGGATTGGCAGAGTTGAGTCAGGTCAGTAATGTCCATGATATCTTTAAGGAGGATGACTGATGGGTCATCGTTATTATTCCAGTGAATGTTAAAGTCGCCAAGAAAGAGATTCTTGGAGTGAGTGAGCAAGGATTGAGTGATAAGATCAGACAGCTCAGTGCTGAAGGGGATGGTATTACCGGGTGGATGATAGATAGTATGTAGCCGAATGGTGGGGGAGTCCGTAGCAATAAGATCAACACAAAGGTATTCAAAGGAAGAAGGGTCCTGTAGATGAACGTGAGTGAGATTCAGTTCCTTTTTATGAATTAGGGCAAGGCCTCCACCAATTTGCTTTATTCTGTCTTTTCTGATGATGGAATAGCCAGGAGGAATGAGCAGGTCAAGGATAGGAGTCGAGGGGGGGTTGAACCAGGTTTCGGTAAGGAAAGCAATATCAATGTTTTCATTAAGAAGGATTTCAGCAATATCAGTCGCATGGCAGGAAGCGGATTGGCAGTTAATCAGCATGCAGCAGAGGGGTCGGGGGGTTGCGTGCTGGGATCAGGGAGGAAAGAAGTTAGTTGTTGAGGGGGTCTAGGAGATATCAGGTGAAGGGGGAGACGACTTGTTCCTAGGAGGACAGGGATAGTAGATTCAGGGAACTGGGGACTGGAGGGCGGTGGGGGAAGGGGGAGATGGGAGGGTTCAGGGATAAGTTAATCTCCAAGGATATTGGGTCTGTAAAATGTTGGGGAGAAGAAATCAAGGCATCCGTATAGGGTAGGGGTGCATTGGCGGGTTCCATGGGTTTAGGTGAAGATGGGGAGTTTGAAGGGAGGAGGGCGACAAAAGAAGAGTGCTCGATGATGTCTATAATAGGGGAGTTGTTGCTATGGGAAGTAGAAGGGGAGCTGATGAGTGATGATGCGTTTTTAAACGAAGGGGCAGATGTGCGTGTGTGATCCGAAGAGTGGGCTTTAGTAAGGAGAGAGACTTCAGATCTGAGGGAGGAGAGATCTAAAACAAGGGACGAGAGGAGAAGTTCGATATTAAGGAGTGATAGTGTAAGTAGAGAGGAGTGGAGAGGATCAAGCGTTTTTGGGAGGGGTGAAGAGTAAGTGTTAGGATTAGGTAGAGGAAGGGAGGAGTAACCAGGGGGGGAAGGAGAAGGGGGTTATGATGGGTTTGATCTTTCGTGGTAGGGAAGGGAGAGATCAAGGAGATAGGAGAGGTTGGGGAATTGTGTTTAATAAGATCGTTAGATAAAGGAAGGGGAGGGATAAAACAGGATGTGGAAGTAGGTGTATTAAGGAGGGTAGGAGGAGAGAGCAAGGGCGTGTGAGAGGAAGTGGACAGCGGGGGAGTTGCAAGAGTTGCTGTGGGATTATGGGGGGCGAGGACACGGAGGGGGAGGTGATGTATAGCATCCAAGGGGTGGGCGATATAGGAGTCGCCACTCACCACTCTGGAGGGCCGCCTTCTTCAGCAAGCGGGGTCCAGTTAGAACACCTTCCTGGAGTTCTGCTTGCGGGTCCCAAAGTATCCAACACACAATCCAAGGTTCTGGAATCTCCAAGAGGGTCCATGAAAGTGTGAAACTTCAATTATGCAATCCACTTGAACAAAACCCTTACAAATCCACTGGTACTCCAAGCTTTGAATTCTTTGTGGGGCTGTCCAGGTGAGCTCTGTTAACCTGTAGCTTGCAGGGAGTCCACTGAGTCCTTTTGCAGCAAGGTAATCCACAGGGCTGCAGTTTTACTTGGTGCAGTCTTCACAGGTCAGGCCTTAGAGTTCTTTGCACAGTAAAATCTTTTCCGCAGGACACTTATTGCTTCATTCAGTTTCAGGCAGCAGATCTGGAGGGCTCTGCCCCTCTCACATACTTATTCAAAATTCTCTGGGTCAAGTACCAGGTCACTTCTGACCAATGAGAGCAGGGCAACTCCTCATAGTTATGACCACATCCTGTAGAGTGTGACATTAGTTTGTCCCAGAGTGCATCATTCTTCCAAATCCACACTGGCTGATTTTACAGCAAGGAGGTAAGAGCTGGCTAAACACACCCCCTGGCATGGCTTACTTCCACGGACTCTCCCCTATCATCTGCACATACCTTCCTTAAGCCTAGCCTTGACTCTGGGTCAAGAGTGTCAGATTGAAACTGAAACCCAGGCCTCCCCTCTGCCTTTGAAGAGGATCGTTTACGACTCCACCCTCTGGCCTGGCATTCTTATAGACCAGCAAACTGCCCTCCCAGCAGAGGGGTTCTTTATCACCCCTTCAAAGCAGCCTGGCTAATCCACTTAACTCTGACCAATCAGGGCAGGCCACTGAAAGGCTGAATTTGGACTTACAAACAAGAAAGTCTTATAACTTTAGGAGAAATTCAACAATATCATATTGTTGGATTTACTACTACCATTCTGGGAAGTCTTTGAATGGTCCGGCTAGTCCTCTCCTATCAATATCTATTAATCAATAACTTCCTACCATGTTAACCTATGGGCCATGTGGGGTTTGCAATGGGCAAAATGACTTGGGCCACTTTTCTAGCACCAGGGCTTATAAAACCATATTTCATAGGTATTTCCCTAATTTCTACAGGACCCCCCACCCTCTGTGCAACTAGGGGAGACTTCAGAGGTTCTGAATCTGCAGAACTATTGCAGTTCCTCCATACCCACTTCTTCTAGCATCAAAGTCAAAATTTGAGCAGCTCTTTAATACAATGTGGGGAGTGAAACGTAAAATTTCACTTTACCCAGGCACATAAAAACTCATTTTATAAGGTTGTACCTTATAGATAACTGACCCCCACCCCTGGGATACCTAGGGGTGACCCTGGGGGGCCCTAATATGCAAAAACATGGTAGGTTGCTAATTTTTAATGGCCCCTACCCGTGAAGTCGAGTTTGGGCACAATTTAAGGTTTTAAAACTGTCCTGGCAACCAGTGCTGCTTTTAAACTGACCTCATGCTTCAGCACTGCACACATGCAGGTGCAGAGAATCTGCTGGCCTCTTAACTGCCATGCCCCAGGATACTGGAGACTTCTAGGTAGTTTCAATCCCCTGCCATATTACATACTAGGGGCGTATGTGGTAGGTCATGCCAATTACAGGGGTACCCCACCATACCATAGTGTATCCTAGTGTATGTTGGGGGTCTTGACTGTCTTCTAATGTGTTCCTTTTAGCTTGGCACAGACCCTGGGCCTGGTTAAACAGAGCCCAGGGTCAGTCAGAGTCAGTTACCACCAGTTCCAGTCAGCAAAAAGTTGGGGGGTGCCCAGGGCACAGGATGACTTTGCAACAGCACCTCTGCAGCAGATGTCTTAACCCTATACAAATATTAGAAAACACAGACTTTGTAACCAATTAATCATAAAAGATCTACTAACATGATTCTCCTTGTTGCCAATTTCTTTGTGGCAGGGTTTTACATTTTTTTTTTAATTAGTTGAGATGCAGATTTTGCTTCGGGATTGCGCCACTTCTTTTTTTTTAGCACAGCCCCAGAGCAAAATCTAATTTGTTAAATCCCATAATGTGCTTAAATGCACTCATGATATATCCAATAAAAACAAATGTGTGAGATCATAAGATCCGATGTTACTTCTTGTGCTGTCAGTTACTGTGATGCCATGTGTGATGTCATGCATTGTGACATCAGTGTCTGTGATGGCACACACTATGATGTCGCTTGCATACTGACTAACTAGGTTATTCCCCACCCATGTGCTGGAGCTTGAAGAAAGTCCACAGCTTCAAGGCATACCATTTTAGGAAGGAATAATTTTACCCAAAAACAAAATCTGTTTTTTCCCCAAATTACCCCCCATTACATTCAAGAGTAAAAAAAAATGCAATGTACCTATTTTTGCCCACAGCGCAGGAAATTTCATGCTCTCTCATCTACATGTCATCCAAAGGACTGCACTCCCGGTAAAAGAACTGTATAGCTTCCAGTGTTGCTGAAGTAACAGAGGTCAGTGACTAAACAGTCAAAACTGCGAGAACGGGGGGCGTGGATAGTAGCCACCGAGAATGGCCGCTGCCTAAGTAGGCTCCCTTTTCCCCACATGAATTTTTGCTTATCCTATGCCATCCACAAGGTTAAAAGTCGGCAAAGCAAGACGGTCCAGCACTCCCTACCTATGGGGTTGCAGCTGGCGGGCTCGAAAGTCGTGGATTCCCTTTCTTGGAGATGCAGGAACTGCAGTAATGGCGGCCTTCCGGAGCTGAAACCTGGGGCCTAAAGATGGAGGCAAAGTGATGGTCCAAAAGTGCCCAGCGGGTGTTTGTAGGTCGCGTGGGCGGCCACGAGGACTCGACAGCCGCGGGGAGGAAGATCGGGGTGAGCCGCGAGTGATGCCGGGGCCAAGGAGGTGAGCGCTGAGGGACAGGCCCTCTCAATTGAGTCCCCGGCTTGATGGCCTGGTGCTGCGGCCTATCGTATCCATCGCAGGGGGACCTGCGTCAGGCGGAGCCAGAAGGATTGCGGAGCCTGTCCGTAAGCCCCGAGAGGCAGCAGTCAACGGTGGGGAGAGGAGCAGATTGTGGAAATGTGAGGCACTGGAGAGGGGTCCTAGTAATATCCAGAGACCTGACGCAGGCGAGGCAGCGGGCCTCGCTACTTGAAGCCCCAGCTGGGTGGCCTGCTGGGCCCTCATTTCTTGATGGCGGCCCGCTAAATTGGAACGCTTTGAGGGAGCGGGGGCCCCACACCCCTCAGTATATTATACCCAGTATTTCTCATGGCTGGCTGCGCTGCTCGGGGCCATGCGCTCCTTTGCAGTGTGCCTTGTTTAAACACTGGAGGCTCAATTGTGTTTCAAAGAAAAAACAAGACAACACTGGAGGCTGTGCTGTAAATAGAAATTTGCTGCCGGTGAGATGATCTGGGGTGTGCTTTGGAGTCCTCCTGGAGGTGGTGACAGTGGCCTACATACACTGGAGTGGATGCCTTGGCCTCAAGAAGCGGTGGGCACAATCCCTGCATTGGCAAATGAGAAGCCCTCATTGAAGCACTGTGAGTAATTTTGGCGTAGTCTGGAGTCGGGGCTGGGTGATCACTGGGACAGCTAGATTGCAACCTTTCCTGGGTCTCAGGAGGCCTCTGCGGAGAATATGCTTCTTTCTGGGTGCCACTAGAAAATGATCAGTGTTGAGAGTGTCGACAGAAAGACGAGACCTGGCAGTGTCTGAGATCCTAACTAGCATAGAACTAGGCCGTGACCGGGTTGGCCTCCTACCCTGCGGAAGTGGAGATCCGAACCTGATAGTCATCCTTGTTGGGGGCTCCAGACCTTTTCTAGGTGGCATAAGAGTGTAGGACTTGGTCGCGCTGCCCGGGTGGGTGAGAATACCGCCATACCGGCTGACGGAGGCGATAGACACTTTCCAAAACCGCCCTGGGGTCTTGTCCAGCCCCGGGTATACATGGCGACAGGAGGAAAGGGTCCTAAGGCAAACGCCCAGAAACAGCTAGCCAAATTTGCTTGGTCTAAGGCTGGAGACAAGGGAGAGCCGCAACAGATGGAGAAGGAAGGAGGGCAGACCGCTCCTAAACAGGGAGCAGAGCCGACGCTACATGATGCTATCGTGGCGATTAATAGAGTGCCCACCTCACTTGATTCGGTTACGGTGGAGGTCTCTTGGTCCCTTGACAAGGTCACTCCACTACCGCACGGCCCCCGTGTGCCCGGATTCTGCTGCCGTTGCCTGCTTGGCCCTCTTGCTGCTGCCTCTCCTTAGGGCCCCTGCTCTCCAGGCTTGCCCTCGCTCTCCAGGCTTGCCCAGGCTTGCCCTCGCTCTCCAGGCTTGCCCAGGCTTGCCCTCGCTCTCCCCTGCTCCGCTTTCCCGCTCTTTCCAACCCCCCTCTGCTCCCCGCCGCTGCTCTCCTGCGACCCCGCCCCCTTCTCCTGTCTCCCGCTCCCCATTCGCCGCCCCGCTCCCGCCTCCCAGCTGCTCCTCCCTCCCACTTCGCCATAAATGACGGGGACCGCACGTACGCGCAGCAGGCGCGCCGATTGCGCGCCGAAGGCGCGCCAAAGGCAAACCCGTCGACGCCCGTCCACGCCTGGACTGTGCCCAGCGCCAGAACCCCTGGACCCCGCCAGAGCCAGCCAACCCGACTGAGCTACGACGCCGCCACCCTCCACGCACTCAACACCGGCCGACATCCAGCCTGCTACCAAGCCACCCCGAAACGCACTCACAGAGCCTTCACCTGCCACGCCTGCTACTTCACCTGCACTCGGTCCTGCACCGCGCCAGCCAAAACAGCCGCCAACAACAACCACCTCAAGTGCATCCTGCTCAACACCCGCTCCATCCACAGGCACGCGTCGAACTATGGGACCTCCTGGACAAAACGGCACTAGACGTCGCCTTCTTCACGGAAACCTGGATGAACGCCTCCTCAGCCCCCAACATCGCCATTGCCATCCCGGACGGCTACAAGATTATCCGGAGGGACCGCGTCAACCAGACCGGAGGAGGCATCTCCATCGCCCATAGAAACACTATCCGCATCACGACCAACACCGACGACACCCTCACCACCGCAGAGCACCTGCACTTCCAGATTCACACCGACCCCAAGACCACTCTCAGAGGAACCCTCATCTACAGACCCCCGGGACCACACTCACACTTCAGCGAGGCCATCGCAGACTTCATCAGACCGCTCGCCCTCGCCTCCCCCGACTACATCCTCTTAGGAGACCTCAACTTCCACCTGGAGAACGACCAGTACAACAACAACACCGCCCTACTAGACAATCTCGCCAACCTCGGATTCAAGCAACTGGTCAACACCCCCACCCTTTACGCCGGCCACACGCTCAACGCCGTCTTCTCCTCCAGCAACCACATCTCCTTCAGCCACACCACCGAGCTCCACTGGAGCGACCACAGCTGCGTACACTTCAACTTCAGGAAAACAACGACCCACCACCGCCCTCAACAAACCCCCCGAAGATGCTGGAGTAAGATCACCACCGACCGACTCACCACCTCCTTGAGCCTAAACCCTCCCACCAACACCGCGGACCCCAACGAAGGAGCCCGCAACCTCACACAGTGGATCACCGACTGCCCCGTCACCCTTGCTCCACTGAAAAACCCTCCCAGCAACCTCAACAGCAAGCAAGCCGCGTGGTTCACCACGATCTCAAAGACTCCAAGAAATCCTGCCGTGACCTCGAGAAAGCCTGGTGCCACAACCAGTCAACGGAAATCATGACAGCCCTCAAGAACGCCACCCGCAAACACCACCAGCTGATCCGCACCACCAAAAGGTCATCCTTCAGAGAACGACTGGACAACAACACCCACAACAGCAAGGAACTCTTCAACGTCGTGAAAGAGCTCTCCAACCCCAAAGCCAGCAACAACGACATCACGCCTTCTCAAGACCTATGAAACTCTCTGGCCACCTTTTTTCACCGTAAGATCGTCAACATACACAACAGCTTCGGCACTCAGAACTCGTACCCCACCACCGAACCTACACCCCCCGCCACCACCCTGTGCGCCTGGACTCAGGTCAGCACGGAAGATACCACCCACACGATGAACACCATCCACTTGGGCTCCCCAGCCGATCCCTGTCCACACCACATCTTCAACAAGGCCGACTCCATCATCACACCCAAACTTCGGGACATCATCAACAACTCATTCATTTCCGCCACCTTCCCGGAGAGCTGGAAGCATGCAGAGATCAGCGCCCTCCTGAAGAAACCCACCGCAGACCCCTCAGACCTCAAGAACTTCCGCCCCATCTCGCTCCTCCCCTTCCCTGCAAAAGTCATCGAGAAAACCGTCAACAAACAGCTGACAGCCTTCCTGGAGACAAACGGCTCCCTCGACCCATCGCAGTCCGGATTCCAAGCGAACCACAGCACCGAGACCGCCCTCATCGCGGCCACCGACGACATCCGGACCCTGCTGGACAACAGAGAAACCGCCGCCCTCATCCTGCTCAACCTTTCGGCCTCGTTCGACACAGTCTGCCACCGCACCCTGACAACCCGCCTCCGCCACGCCGGGATCCAAGGAAAGGCCCTGGAATGGATCCCCTCCTTCCTCTCCGACAGAACCCAAAGAGTCCGTCTCCCGCCCTTCCTCACAGAAGCCACCAAGATCATCTGCGGCGTACCTCAAGGCTCCTTGCTCAGCCCCACCCTCTTCAACGTCTACATGAGCCCCCTCGCAGCCATCGCACGCAAGCACAACCTCAACATCGTCTCCTATGCTGACGATACCCAACTGTTCCTCTCCCTCACCAACGACCCCACCTCCGCCAGAGCCAGCTTCCAGGACGGAATGAAAGACATCGCAGACTGGATGAAGCTCGGCCGCCTGAAACTGAACTCAGACAAGACTGAAGTCCTCATCCTCGGCCCATCCATCTCCGCCTGGGACGACTCCTGGTGGCCCCCTGCTCTGAGCCCCCCACCCAAGCCCACGGACCACGCACGCAACCTGGGCTTCATCCTTGACTCCTCCCTCACGTTGGCCAGGCAAGTTAACGCCGTTACCTCCTCCTGCTTCAACACACTCCGCATGCTCCGTAAGATCTTCCGCTGGATCCCCACAGGAACCAGGAAATCAGTCACCCAGGCCCTCGTCACCAGCCGTCTGGACTACGGGAACGCCCTCTACGCTGGGACCACCGCCAAATTACAGAAAAAACTCCAGCGCATACAGAACGCCTTAGCACGACTCGTCTTGGACATCCCCCGACACAGCCACATCTCCGCCCACCTGAGGGACCTATACTGGCTCCACGTCAGCAAGAGGATCACGTTCAGACTCCTCACCCACGCACACAAGGCTCTCCACGACTTGGGCCCCGAATACCTCAACAACCGTCTCACGTTCTACACGCCAACCCGCCAGCTCCGCTCCACCAGCCTCGCCCTCGCCACCGTCCCACGGATCCACAGAACCACCACCAGAGGAAGATCCTTCACCTACCTGGCGGCCAAGACCTGGAACACCCTCCCCACCCACCTACGACTCACCCAGGACCATCTCTCCTTCAGGAAGCAACTAAAGACCTGGCTTTTCGAGCAGTAGCAGCCCCCCCCTCCCCAGCGCCTTGAGACCCTAGCGGGTGAGTAGCGCGCTTTACAAATGTTCTTGATTGATTGATTGATCTCTCATCAGAGCGGACTTCAGAAAGATGGACGAATAGATGAAGGAGCTTAAGATAGTCACTTCTGCTTTGCAAACTGACACGGAGCTCCAAACGCAGGTGGTCGAGCTGCAAAAGAAACATGGGGTACAAAAGGGGGTGGTGATGGACGGAGCATCTGAATCAATCAAACACTCACACTCAGTCAAAAGATCTGGGTTTAATCCATCACCGTTCTTTAGCCCACTCTGCCACCCCAGTTCAGACATGGCTATATGCAAATCAGTCTCACCCTGTGCCTCATGGGAACAGTCCAGCCGGAACTGCCAAGCCATGTCTTCCCTGGACCGGAAACAAGCTTCCGAGGACCGGTTTCTGGCTTTACAGCCGTCTTCAACCCGTCCATCACCACCCCCTTTTGTACCGCTTTTGGCTTCTGGATTCAAGCAAGCCGGGCTAAAGACGGCTGGAATGCCAGAAACCGGTCCTCGGAAGCTTGTTTCCGGTTCAGGGAAGACATGGCTTGGCAGTTCGGGCTGGACTGTTCGCATGAGGCACAGGGTCAGACTGATTTGCATATAGCCATGTCTTTACTGGGGTGGCAGAGTGGGCTAAAGAATGATGATGGATTAAACCCAGATCTTTTGAATGGGTGTGAGTGTTTGATTGATTCAGATGCTCCGTCCATCCCCACCCCCTTTTGTACCGCAAAAGAAACAGGAGCGAATGGCACAGCAGCTGGAAGATTATGAAGGCCGCACCCGTCGCAATAATATAAGTATTTTGGGAGTTCCGGAGCGGGCAGAGAAGCCTGCTGCAAACCTCTACGTGGAAGACCTAATCATCAAACACCTCAAACCTAAGATGCTGGCTATTTCTCGATTGAAAGAGCTCACAGGGTGCCGGGAGGTAGACCCAAACCGGGAGCCCCCTCGAGGCCCCTCAGAGCCCGAGTCTTTAACTACTGGGACCACAACATTATCCTACAGACGGCGAGAGCTGGTCTCCCTTTGAAAGTCGACAAGTACGAGGTACCCTTTTTTCCGGACTTCACGGCCAAGGTACAGGTCCAAAGTCGTAGCTTTCAAGCAATGAAAAGTGAACTTTGCGACCGGGAAGTGAAGTATGCATTGCTATTCCCGGCGAAACTAAGAGTGGAGTCAGAAGGAAAAGCGTGTTTTTTTGAGTCACCGGAGGCAGTATGGGACTGAATGGAGGGTTGGAGCAAGGCTGGGAGCGAGCGACGAAATTGTGCGGGCAGATCAGTCCAGCAAGGGAGCGGCCGTACGGAAGGGCCTAGGATGGACCCGGCGGACAGGGGAGACCCGGCAAGGGAGCAGGCATAAGAACATTTTTGTGGGTGCCGGACGTAATTGGAGCCCTGCTGGCAGAGCAACTATGGTGGGGTAGGGTCTGGGTTCCGGATATGACCTCGTGCAAGATGCTGATTGTGGGCGCTGGTGATTTGGCACAGTAACGCAGACTTAATTGGTAAGATCCACCCAAGACTTACTTGATCACATAATGTGGATGGCAAAACTCATAAATTTTGATATGTGTATGCGGGGAGGGGACTCACCGACCCCGTGCATTTTCAGCATTTTCGGGAGGGAGAGAGGCACTCTGCCATGTTTGGGAGTGGGTAGTTTTAGATCCACGGGCAGGGGGGAAGGGAGGGGGGTGGAGGAGGGGAGGAGGGAGGGGTGTTTTTGTGACAAGTTGAATTGTGAATGTATTATTTTGCTTTGTGATGATCTTCATTTTGGCTTTGGAAGTGACAGACACACCAATAGAAGGGTTGCTCTCGTCCACATGGTGAGCCATGACGTAGTTACCTTATTTTTGACCTGTCATGCAGTAGCTATTATCATGCTGTGGGATGGGGTTTTGACAGGGAATTAGTGCTCTATGTCCTGTCTTGGAATGTTAATGGAATGGGCGATAAAATAAAGAGGGGTATTGTCCAACAGTACCTGAAGAGACAATCCCTAGACCATGTGCTGTTACAGGAGACCCACCTGGTGGGAAATGAAAGCAAAGACCTCAATAGATGGGGATACAAGCTTCTGATCCACGCTGATTATACAACGGGTTCCAGAGGTACATATATCCTGGTTAAGAAGGGCACGCCTCTTATCATTCACAAGACATTTGCCGTGGCCGAAGCCTAATGGGAGGGGAGAGGTCTCAATTGTGTTTGTTTACCTGCCACCGGCCTTGGGTAAGGTGGCCATAGCAGATCTTGGTAAAGTGATGACCGGGCTCCCTGATGGTAGCTTCATAATGGGGGGGGACTACAATATGACTATGGATACGACAGACAGACACCCACAGAGACTAGGGGCCAGACCGAATGACCTAATGGCAGAGTTCACCACGGCACTGGGGCTTTCAGATGTGGGACGGGAACTATGAGCGGCAGATTCCAAATATACATACTTCTCTAGTGTACATGGTAGTCTTTCCCGCATTGCCATTCCCCCATTGGGATTGAGTTCACTCACAGGGAGCAGCAAGCACGTACTACTATAGTTGTTAGCCCATGGCTGTTGAAAATACCTGACATCAAAGAAGAACTACGTGCCCAAACCGGGAATTATTTGACAGAAAATCTGGGATCAGTGGACTCGGCGCAAACTATATGGGAGGCATACATGGTGGTTCTAAAGGGCATTTTCAGCATTTTCGGGAGGTAGAGAGGCACTCTGCCATGTTTGGGAGTGGGTAGTTTTAGATCCACGGGCAGGGGGGCAGGGAGGGGGGTGGAGGAGGGGAGGAGGGAGGGGTGTTTTTGTGACAAGTTGAATTGTGAATGTATTATTTTGCTTTGTGATGATCTTCATTTTGGCTTTGGAAGTGACAGACACACCTATAGAAGGGTTGCTCTCGTCCACATGGTGAGCCATGACGTAGTTACCTTATTTTTAACCTGTCATGCAGTAGCTATTACCATGCTGTGGGATGGGGTTTTGACAGGGAATTAGTGCTCTCTGTCCTGTCTTGGAATGTTAATGGAATGGGCGATAAAATAAAGAGGGGTATTGTCCAACAGTACCTGAAGAGACATTCCCCAGACCATGTGCTGTTACAGGAGACCCACCTGGTGGGAAATGAAAGCAAAGCCCTCAATAGATGGGGATACAAGCTTCTGATCCACGCTGATTATACCACGGGTTCCAGAGGTACATGTATCCTGGTTAAGAAGGGCACGCCTCTTATCGTTTACAAGACATTTGCCGTGGCCAAAGCCTAATGGGAGGGGAGAGCTCTCAATATTGTTTGTTTACCTGCCACCGGCCTTGGGTAAGGTGGCCTCAGCAGATCTTGGTAAAGTGATGACCGGGCTCCCTGATGGTAGCTTGATAATGGGGGGGGACTACAATATGACTATGGATGATGCGACAGACAGACACCCACAGAGACTAGGGTCCAGACCGAATGACCTAATGGCAGAGTTCACCACGGCACTGGGGCTTTCAGATGTGGGACGGGAACTATAAGCGGCAGATTCCAAATATACATACTTCTCTAGTGCACATAGTAGTCTTTCCCGCATTGATTACTTTCTAACATACACAGCCTCGATAGGTAGTTTCAGACGCCCCCGGATACTGCCATGGGGTATATCTGACCATTCCCCCATTGGGATTGAGTTCACTCACAGGGAGCAGCAAGCACGTACTACTATACTTATTAGCCCATGGCTGTTGAAAATACCTGACATCAAAGAAGAACTACGTGCCCAAACCGGGAATTATTTGACAGAAAATCTGGGACCAGTGGACTCGGCGCAAACTATATGGGAGGCATACAAGGTGGTTCTAAAGGGGCATGCTCTGTCCCTAAAGACGAAATATTTAGCAAAGAGACGCCAAATAGTGGTTCAGTTGGAGGAAGAGCTCCGGGGACTAGAGACAGAACATGCAATGAATCCCTCGAGCGATACACAGTATAGATTGTCCTTGAAGCAAGATGAATACAGACTCAAGACACACGAAAACATGATGGCCAGGCACCGAGCCACCCAACATAGGCTGTGCGAACTGGGAGATATGGCAGGGAAAACCCTGGCGTGGTTGGACAGAAGGGAGCGGGGTACTAGATGGGTGCCCCGACTGACACTGCCTAGAGGTGAGGTCCTTCATCATCCTAAAAATATAGTGGAGGCATTTGCGGATCACTTCGAAAGAGTGCATTCTCCTTCCACTACGTATATAGCGGAGGATTCCCACCAGCTTCTGGTGTATAGCGACGTGCCAGCTCTCTCGGGACTAGATAAAGAAGCGCTAGAGGCGGTCTTGACTAATGAAGAAATTCAGAAAGCTATAGGCCACATTAATTCTGGGAAAGCGATGGTACAAAATTGCACCCCCGTTGAGTTCATCAAGGTCATGGCCTCTCAGGTTGTCCCGCACTTTCGGGCTATGTATGAGGAAAGCTACGAGAAGGGACATTTGCCAATAGATCAAGGTATAGCAAGTATTGTTGTTATCCACAAGACTGGTAAACCAGTAGATGACTGTATCTCCTACAGGCCTATTTCACTTATTAATGTGGAGGCAAAGATTTTGGCATAGGTCCTTGCCATGCGGCTTGGAATGGTGATTTCCTTCCTGGTGCACCATGACCAGTCTGGCTTTATGCAAGGAAGGAATACGGCTCTTAACATTCACCGACTTCATAATGTAATGGTGCGCAGGGACTTCTTGATGGAAGACGAAGTCATATTGTCCCTGGATGCCTCTATGGCGTTTAATTCCATAGAGTGGCCATATTTATTTGAGGTTCTGGCTAGGGTTGGCATGGGCCCTAAATTTATAGGTTGGGTGAAACTGTTGAATACCAACACACAGGGGCAGGTGAGGGTCAATAACTATACATCTCAGGCGTTCATACTGAGGAGGGGCACCAGACAGGGGTGTCGACTGTCCCCACTGCTGTTCTCTCTTATGCTTGAACCCCTGGCAGCCTGGATCCGTCGCGATGTGATGGTGAGGGGTCTGCGATCGACATTGGAATGTGAGGATAGAATAACCCTGTATGCCGACGATGTACTGCTATATCTTGCCTTCCCGTATAAGTCCATGCACACTGTTTTGAACATTTTTACAAATTTTGGGAAGTACTCGGGATATGCAATCAACTGGGGTAAGTCTGTGCTGCTTGTGCTGTAAGGTCCGACTCCCCGTCTCCTTAGGGACTGCCCGTTGGTGGTTGCTGAGGAAGTATTTAAATACCTTGGAGTCTTTATTACATCGGACCCGGCCCTCTTCTATAGTCGTAATTTAGCAGCCCTATTGACTAGACTGCGAGCAGATGTAAAACACTGGAGGTCGCTGCCTCTGTCGTTGGTGGGCCAGGCTGCTCTTTTTAAAATGTTGGCGCTCCCGCAATTTTTATATATCCTCCAGAACAGCCCACATCGGATCCCAGAAACGTACTTTGTAGCGGTTGAAGGGGAGATACGGACACTGTTGTGGGATGGGGGGACCCCTAGAGTGGCATTTAAAAAACTAACCAAGGGGTGGTATGATGGGGGATAGCGTTGCCAGACCTCAGGCTGTATTACTGGGCCTCTCAGCTGGTGGCCGTGATTCAATGGATGTACGCCCCACCGACCGACCCGGCGTACGCTTTAGATAGATATCAGAAATATCGCTCAGGATACTTAGGTGCCCTCTACTCCCGCACTAAGTAGCGAAGATATATTGGTCCCACACTGCACACAATACAAATCTGGCGGCTGGCAAACTAAAGACGGGTGGGCCAATGTTCTTACCAAGGTAACACCGCTGTGGTACACTCAGAAGCTGGGCATGCTGTGCTTTCAACCAGGGTTTGATAGGTGGGACACGATAGGAATCTCAGTAGTGAGGGACTGTTAAAAAGGGTGCGATACTTAAATTCGAAGACCTCCAGAGGGTCTACCAGATGGCTCCAGGAGAGGTATTTAGGTACCTGCAAATACGGCATGCCTTACAGGCGGCTTTCCCGATCTGCGAGGTCATACCAGACTCGTCGCCTCTGGTGGACCGCCTGCTTGATGGGCCACTACAATCTAAGGTCATATCCTTAACATACAAAAAACATAGAAATAATCTTCCGGACAGTTTAGGTAAGCTCAAGGAGCAGTGGGAGAGAGACCTGGGGCCAATTGCAGAAGAAGATTGGCGTTTGGCCTTTATGTCACCCAGAGAGGCAGCCATTACGCTTAGGTTTAGACTGATACCACTCAGAATTTTACACAGGTCTTATATGACGGGGATAACTCTCGCAAAAATAGGTGCGAGACAGGATGACTTCTGTCTCCGAGGTTGCAGGCAGCCAGCTACCTTTTATCATACAATATGGGAGTGCCCCCGGGTACATAACATCTGGGAGAGAGCAACACATCATGTGCAGTCTGCACTGGGGAAGACGGTTGACATGACACCACAACTGGGCTTGCTGAACATATGGGCGGGCACTGACCTGACGGAGATTGAACAGCAGCTGGTGACATTAGGGTACACACTAGTAAAAAGAGAACTCGCAAGTGGATGTGGTGGAGTGACACCACCTTCCGTATCGATATGGCTGAAGGAACTGGATAGATGTATGATTGCAGAGAAGGGAGTGTTTATAACCAGGGGGTGCCCGAAGAAATGGGACAAAAAATGGATGAAGTGGAACGTTTATAGAGGGGATGTCTGTGTATTGCCCACGGTGGAGTTAGAACTGCGTAGAAATATGGCTAGAGAAGTAGCATTTTGAAATATCTGCTTTATCAACCTCTGTGAAATGTACTATAGCGAATGCAACCGACTAATACTATTTGTCAATACTGCATACAAGTTAGTCACAAAATTTCATGAATAAAAATAAATTGTAAAAAAAGAAAACTGCGAGAACTACTCTCTTCTAACCTGTGAGGGAGGCTCGTTTGTTAAAGGTTGTTTACCTAAAGGCTGCCAAGATGGGTGTTGGGAGTGAGCAATAGGAGCTCTAGCAATAATTTAGACATGGGGTGGTGGTAGGCCTGAAGGTTCCACCGCGTGCTTTATGAATGACGCAGTGCGCTATAGGAAGAGGAAAAAGGATGTGTTTGTGTGCCACAAACATCAC
The DNA here is from genome assembly GCF_964261635.1 of Lissotriton helveticus. Lineage (NCBI taxonomy): Eukaryota > Metazoa > Chordata > Amphibia > Caudata > Salamandridae > Lissotriton > Lissotriton helveticus. The sequence continues at coordinate 77,355,363 of NC_136059.1, forward strand.
AGGTCACCCATGCACAAGGGGGGAAGAGTGTGAAGGGCCCCTTGAAGGTAAGAGGGGGTCGTTGTGAGTGGGTGAGTGGAGGCAGGCAAAGGTGGCTGGTGATGGTTTGAGAGAAGAAAAACACATGAAAGATCAGGTCATCTGTAACACCGAATTAAGGACCGGACGTATCCGGTAGCGGTGATAGGTCCTTTGGGCATTCACTGTGTGGGGAAATGCGATCCATTGACGCATATTAGATCCCCCTTTTTATGCATGGTTGCAGGTATACATGATGGACGCAACCAAATGGTTTGATGTGAACCTACCATGAGATTCTAATTTGGAACCCCAGCAGCCCTGAAGAAGTTGCCCGAAATTTTCCCTTGGCAACGAAACATGTCGGCGTAGATTAATTGATTATGGTTTGAAGGAAACCATTTTTAATCTGCGACCAAAGGACCGGGGTAGAACTTGAAACCCCTTGGAAAAACGCTACATCTAGCGTTTTCCGCTTCGCGGGAAACGCTCGCACTAAGGGGCACCGAGTAGTCATTGTAAACCTGACTACACTTCACACAAGGCAGTGCGGCACCCTGAACATCTACGGCAACGCCCTGCACAAAGACGACCAGGTGCTTATAATAAGCACCGGAGAAGGAGACTGCGGGAGACCTTTCTTTTCTTGTGAGCTGCGAAGTTGGTGAGCAGCATCAGCGCGACCAAAGGACCGGGGTAGAACTTGAAACCCCTTGGAAAAACGCTACATCTCGCGTTTCCCGCTTGCAGGTATACATGATGGACGCAACCAAATGGTTTGATGTGAACCTACCATGAGATTCTAATTTGGAACCCCAGCAGCCCTGAAGAAGTTGCCCGAAATTTTCCCTTGGCAACGAAACATGTCGGCGTAGATTAATTGATTATGGTTTGAAGGAAACCATTTTTAATCTGCGACCAAAGGACCGGGGTGGAACTTGAAACCCCTTGGAAAAACGCTACATCTAGCGTTTCCCGCTTTGCGGGAAACGCTCGCACTAAGGGGCACCGAGTAGTCATTGTAAACCTGACTACACTTCACACAAGGCAGTGCGGCACCCTGAACATCTACGGCAACGCCCTGCACAAAGACGACCAGGTGCTTATAATCAGCGCCGGAGAAGGAGACTGCGGGAGACCTTTCTTTTCTTGTGAGCTGCGAAGTTGGTGAGCAGCATCAGCGCGACCAAAGGACCGGGGTAGAACTTGAAACCCCTTGGAAAAACGCTACATCTCGCGTTTCATGCTTCGCGGGAAACGCTCGCACTAAGGGGCACCGAGTAGTCATTGTAAACCTGACTACACTTCACACAAGGCAGTGCAGCACCCTGAACATCTACGGCAACGCCCTGCACAAAGACGACCAGGTGCTTATAATCAGCGCCGGAGAAGGAGACTGCGGGAGACCTTTCTTTTCTTGTGAGCTGCGAAGTTGGTGAGCAGCATCAGTGGGACCAAAGGACCGGGGTAGAACTTGAAACCCCTTGGAAAAACGCTACATCTCGCGTTTCCCGCTTCGGGAAACGCTCGCACTAAGGGACACCGAGTGGTCATTGGATACCTGACTACACTTCACACAAGGCAGTGCGGCACCCTGAACATCTACGGCAACGCCCTGCACAAAGACGACCAGGTGCTTATAATCAGCACGGGAGACGCGCATCACGGAACGCGCGCGGGAAGAGCCAGGCGATGCCCGGGCAAAGGGCGGGCCGTCCAGGGCTGACCGAGGCTGGGCTGGGCCACGGATTTTGGTTTTTTGCTTATAATCAGCGCCGGAGAAGGAGACTGCGGGAGACCTTTCTTTTCTTGTGAGCTGCGAAGTTGGTGAGTAAATGAGACCTCAAATAAGGCCGACACGACTAACCTGAACCCTGACCAAATTGACTTGCTGGCCAGTATTTTTTAATCCAAATTGGAACTCATGATTAAACCTCTTGTGGCCAAATTAGACCAGGTTTCAAAAGAAGTAAGTAGATTGGGCGGCCTTTTGAATTCTCATTTAGCCATGACTAATACTAATAAGAGTATAAAGGGTGGCAACAACGTAAACAAGGATGCAGCTGCTCCCTGCAATAGGGGGAATAGGATCACACAAACTGTACAAACTGTACCAGCCACCAGGAGCGGTGGGTGACATTTCAAAGTGGTGGGGCGCAAAGTGATTTGCATACAGCACTGTAGCGAGCGAGCGATCCCGAACCCCAAAAGGGGGGTTTGGGGGGATAACCCCCCCCCCAAGAAAATTTTGAAAAAAAAGAAGAAAATCGTGCATTTTCAAGCAAATTTGAGAAAGCAGGAAGGTTAATAAAGCAATAGTGATAGTGCAGTTATTACATTAATAGATGGCATAACATAGGTAGCTGCTTATTCAGTATAACCACAGAGCTTCATACATTTCGTCCTATTACACTCAGGTGCTGAATTCAGTCTATAAGACTTTCATGAAAATCTCAGTTCTAAGAGTAGAAGTTGCACAGCAGTTGGGAAACAGCCTTCACAAAGCATTAGGAAAATGAGAGGCAATTACTTGAAAGCAAACTGAAAGCAATGCATCAAGTAGTAACTTAAAGCAATGCATCCAGCAAAACAGTGCATGCAGTCAACCATACAAAAGTAAACTAAAGCAAGTGTGAACCTGTGAACTTTCACTTTGAAAGCAGGGTGCTACTCAACAGGCCAGTCACATACATTTAAACTGAAGAAGAGTACACTTCAGCATGCAGGCACCAACATAAAAGTACCAAGCAAGTCAAACAGTTTAATGAAAGAAAAATGAAAGCAATACATCCAGCAAACTAGACAGTGACTCAAAAATTAAACTTAAGCAAGTGCACACTGAAAGGAATGCGCAGTCATAAGTCAGACATTCACATAAAAGCAACTTACCAAGACACCCAATCAATTACATGGGAAAAACTTGAGCCAATGCACCCAGAAAACCAGACCAGCACACCAAAGCACCCCACCCCTGATTGGATGGCAGCAGTGCTCTTAGGGTCACCCCTCAGTTTTTTGGCACGGTTGAGCACCCCCCAGTTTTATGCCCTCTGCGTCTGAAGGGGAGACAGGCAAAAGGGGTCATAATGGGACATCTGGCACAGCCGCTTTTAATCGAGGTCACCCACCCAGCTCAAGACTGAGTTACAGGCTGATCTTAAATCCTTAAACAACCACAAGGGTCTCCAGCTAGTTGGTTCTTGAGCCAAAAGAGTCCTCAGCTCACTGGGAGTCTTTATATCGCGCCTGAGATGACATGACAATGTCCCTTAATCCGGAGCAACTGTGGGGACTGGTCTGGATCTGACTTGGTACGAGCAGGATACAAAAAGTAACGGGTAGGTGGTAACCCACTTCAAGTGAAGGAGCTGTAAGGAACCTAAGTGCACTGGTGTGGATACCACTAACAGGGCAGCTCTGGCTTTCTCAGGGTGGGTGTCAGCTGTGTGATGAAACCAGCATGTGAAGCAGTTACCTCAAACAAACTAAAACCAATGCACTCATCAAGACAAGGAGTTACATGAAATCAAATAGAAAACCACCATCAAGCCAGGTAGTCACCTAAAGGCAAATTGAAGTGACTGCACACTATGGGAAGTGCACTTCACCAGCCAGCCTATTAAACTAAAGGAAAATAAAAGCAATGCTCCCAGTAAACAAGACAACATAAATTGAAAATGTTTCCCCGCAGGACCAACAGTCACAAAAAGTAAAGAAACAGAACGAAGTCAGAGGCACTCCAGGAATCAAGGAGAGTGGTCTGGTGGACTGTTCATGAAGGCTGAACCTGGTTCCCCAGAACGAAATTCGGCAGCTCTGGCGTAGTGCCACATCCCCCAATGAACACCATACTATCCCACTGAGACACCCACACTGCCTTCAGCTACAACCCAGTTGTGCCCTGCTACATATACCTGGATGCGGCTCAATTCAAATTATGCACAAGAGTGATATGCTGCCTGGAAAAAAAGTACCTTCCTGGAAAAAGCAAACCCTCATATGGATGCAAGATTAAGTAAAGCATATGAAATGTAAGTAGAACAACATGGCTACCTTAACACTTTTATACTTATTATTCAGAAATCAAGAGTGTTTTTTACTGAAACTTTAAGCACCACTACAGATCCCTGGGGGGACCAGTATCACGGTGACCACGGTGTATTGCTTATATCCTGTGAACCGTGAGCAGTATGGTTTAAAAAGACTACATTACTCAACACAGAGCGACTGCTTGTTTTTTTTTCCTGTTTCATTATTTTTCATCCTTCCCCTCCCTTATTGTTTCGAGGTCTCAGTTACTTTTCTTTTGTCCTCCACATGATAAATGCGCCTTTCTTAAAGACGGATGTGTCCACTAAAGTATTAGCGTAGCTTTAGTTTAAACTATTCTGTCAGGGCTAGGTTTGCTACCCAGTCTGGCCGTTGCACTGTCAAGCCAGAGTTAAAAATATATGTAGATTCATTGCTACCCTACTCCCATCCGGGCTGCTGCCAGAGAAAAAAAACAACATAAATGATCTAGTTATGTTAGAAACTTGAATAGTATTACAATGTTATGTGCGCCCCTGAAATTTCAAGCTCAGGCAGCTGGATAAATAATCAAAATGCTCACAGCTGTGAGGAAGGCAAGCACTTTTTTGGGGAAGCACACAACTTCTGACCAATCAAAACATTTATTCCTGATTCCCAACATGTGTGTGGAGCCAAGGCCCCTCTCCTAGTGATTCTAACTTAATTGTCTGGCGACAGCTGGGGTGCGCCATTAAATTTCCAGAGACTTCTCCCAAGCGCTCTCTCAGCACATATAACAGCCTCAGACACTATCATTCCATAGGACGTCACTCTTCTCCCAGCTCCACACAGGTCACTCCATCTACAGTGGCCTTTTAAGTCCCCTTAACAGAGGGGAGAAGCACCATCTCAAGGGGATCCACAACAGCTTCACATGCTCCATATCAAAGCAGAGCACAGGAGAACATTCGGGAGTATTCCAAAGCACTCCCATCTGCACTGAAGCTCTACATGCCTCTAAAGTAGACAAAGCAAAGAACCATCTCTGCAAATGTCCTGTACCATGCCTCCTACAGCAGTCAAACTTCACAGCAGATGAGGAACACATCCCAAATAAATTTGAGGGGGAGTGGGGAGGAGTGAATCGACATGGAAGCGGGAAGGACTGAGGTCAACAGGGAAAAAAGAAGAGGGGAGTAAGAAGGGGAAGATGGCAAATGAACAGAAAGGAGATAAAAAGTGAAGGGAAAAGAACACAAAAGGAAAGAAAAAATAAGGAAACAAGTCTGTCTCCATGCCAGCTACAGGTGCGCCTGCATCTACAGCTGAGAAAGCCCCATACCAGGACCACTTACAATAGAAAATCAGCCAATTCTTCTTACTACTTTACTATGAACCTATCACATAGAGTCCAAGACCCCTTACATCAAACCTGCCCTACAAAGACAGAAAACTCAAAAGCTCTTATGCAGCCCAAAGATATTATCATAGTGGCAGACAACACATTGCACCCATCATGTGAAAGACAAATCACCCATGAAAGTTGCTAAGCAGCAAAGGAACAAACACTGTAGTATTGTAAGAACTGGTCTCTGGAAAACAAATCACACAAGGGATGACAGGGACAACACGATGCACCAAATCATGGTAATTAGCCAAAACAAGTCAATTCTCCAGCACTACTTTACAAACACATGTTTAGCACCACTAAATCACGCAGCTTCCACCAGCATACCTTTACAAAACAGATGGACAACAGAAACACTCATGGCCTATCTGCATGGGTCTACTTCACATGACACACCCACATACTCTCTCACTATTTCTCTCGCCCTGAGCAACCGGAAACAGACGTTCCTAGTCCAATTACATGGTACCACTTCTCACTACGCACGCTTCCCCCAAAAATAAATAAATGCAACAGCTGACATAACACCCTGATCAGCAGGCAGTTTGTGTGGATAAACAGTGCGGAGGAGAGTTGGTTTTGGAGAAGCAAGATAAGTGGTATGTGCTGTGGCCATGATTGTTAAAGTGATACAGTTTTGCATTGCACTGTCTACATTGATAGCAGTAAAATAAATTGCGCCAACAGGCTGAACACTCTTTTGAAGTCCAAAAGTGTATTTTGCTCAACTCATAGCAGAAGGCTGCTGAAACTACCAACATATTTTCAGCATCGAAGTTAGCGTACTATATGACCTTAAACAACCACCAAGAAAGCTGATACTTGGGTGAACTGTCTTCTTGTATGAAAGATGCTATGAATGTACCTGCAAACGCCATGCATTTACAACTACCAGATTTACGTACAGTCACACTTAGCTAATATACACCCAGATAAAGACGGCAAACTCTGTCCTGAGCAGTCAAAGTGCCCGGCTGGAAGACCTGTAACAAATCTACCTACTGTACACAGATGAAACACTGTACTGGGCACTGCTGGACCAGCAGCGACTTGCAATGAAACATAAGTACCAGCCCCATGACATTTACTGAATATCAACAGCAACTGTGGTCCAACAATTTTCACAATTGATTTCATTAGCATCTTGTCAGGCCGTACCGTACGTGCGTCACTATGCTGACTGTGGCCCACAACAGTGGATTCTGTTAAAAACCAAATGCTACGAGGAAGTGGAAAACTAAGAACATGGAAGAAACCCAGTACTGTTAGAAAACTCACTTGCAATGCAGCTGCAAAGAATAATACACGAAGCAGCACATTAAAAAAAATCAGTCCTCCTTGGCTTGCTGCTCCTGACAAATGCAGGGCCACCCCCACGCGCGGCATCCAATGGGATGCTGCGCCGGTGGACCAGCCAATCCTGGCGCTGGGGGGGGCACATTTGCTGCTCGCCCTGTCGCCCTTAGGAAACCCGGGCTGAGGCAGGCGAGCAGCACGACGCACGGTGAAGCACCCCTGGGTCCCGCGCATGCTTGAGAAAGTTGCCAACTTTCTCAAGCATGCGCACTGTAAGTTCCCCAGCTGCAGCAGGCCACCCCCCCTGCGCAATTCAGCGCAATGTATTTTATTTACAGATACGGCCGGCGGCCGCGATGCGGGTCCATGGTGGCTGGTGGGGCTACGCCCCTACGCCCCAATGGACGCACCGCTAATCACCCCCTGTACCAGCCACTCAACCACCCCCTGTACCAGCTGTTCAACCACGCCCAATGACTTCTAGTAACCAACCTACCACAGCAGGGGGGAACAACGAGGGGAGCAGTGAAGCAAATAGAAGACCCTCAGTTAATCTCCCCCCAGATTGCGCCCCATACATAGTAGGATTAACTAATGTACCTGGGGTGGACTACCATCTTACTGAGTCACGGCTAGAAACCCACGACGCCCAGAAAAATAAATCAGTATCGTGGCTGAACAGAAATTGTGGGTTCCCATTTGCCTTCTCAAATGACATAATATCTACCAGAAGAGTTAGCTGGATAGGAAACTCTAGGAAAAATAGCAGGGGGGACTGTATTATTGTTAATTTTAAACATCCGCAGCATGTCGCCACAGTTCTGCTTAGAGCGGCTTCCCTACCAACTGCTAATAATACTGTATGTGCACGCCCTCTTGGTTTCTTTTATAATCATCTTAGTAATATTCCACACTCATATACTGATCAGCCCAACCCTTTTCTACATAGGCGTGGTCTTGTTACCCCTCCCCTTATTGAAAATCGACCCCCTAATAGACTGGACCCATATTATTATAGGTTGTCCAGGCCGATTCATCAATTCGATCAAGCCCTCCCACTGGCCAATCGATATACCCCTCTATCATCTCTGGAGGAAAATGACTGACTGTCAAATAATCCGAGGACTAATGTACAGCCCCCATACTCTACTTTTAGGATTATGACTTGGAACATTGGTGGTATTAAGGCTACAGTAGGGAACGACACCTGGATCAATTCATTAAAAACCTATGACATTATAGCGCTCCAAGAGACCTGGGATCTGACAAACAGTTTCTCTCTGGATGGGTATAGACATTTTTGCATTCCAGCAACTAGTAGTGTGGCAGGTAGAGCTAAGGGAGGCTTACTAAGCTTATTTAAACTTGACTTAAAGGGCACATTAACTCAGTGTAACTCAGGTTGCCAAAATTGTCTAATTGTTGAACTATCCCCTTCTGACACCCCTAAGATTGTATTTATTAATTTTTATAATTCATGCGCCAATGAGTGCACCAGTTTTAATTTGGACCTACTGGAGAAATTTCTGTCAGTCTATAGCACTAATGTGAACACTTTTGAAATAATATTCCTAGGGGACTTTAACATCCATCCCTGTAACCAACCGTGTGCCAATATAGAAGAGGAGGGGCCCGCATACTCTTCACCCTTACACCTTGAACACTCGAAACGGGGGGAGGCCCTTGAAAACTTTTTGGTGAGATGGAACCTCTATGAGTCAGGTTGCGGGGAAGGTGGCTCTAGGTCCCCCACATTCAAAGGAACAGACGATGGTACTATTATTGACTATATTTTTATGTCTTCTTTTATATTGTGTTAGTTCTAAGGTATAAGACTGAGGTCTCGGTCTTCAGTGATCATAACCCGGTGTTAATAGAAATACTGCCCGCGGACTTATTAATCCTCAAAACTGTGACTCATAAGGGTGGCCTAAACGTGGTTGTTAAAGATCAAGGACGTCGGCTAAAATGGTCACACATAGTCCCTGAAACGTTCTTGCAGGAAGTACTGGTCAAGGTTGAGGACGATGTGGCCATATGCCTAGAGAAGCAGGCTCAAAACACACATGTGGTCACTGCTTTTGATAACATTTGCAGACAAATTAACCAAAGCCTACTTGCTGGCCCCAGACAGACGAGAGATCTTGGTAAAAGATGGTTTAATAAAAGTTGCTCTAGGGCACATGCAGTTTTACTTAAAGCCCTGAAGGCTACCCCTAAAGATTGAGCTCAAATAGCCAGCTTAAGATATGCTTATAAGAAAGCTATTCAAGACAGGAAAAATTAGCTGAAAGAAGAGGCCTGGTCACAATTACTTGCCCCTGAGACCTTAAAAAATAGTGGGCAGTTCTGGAAAATCGTAAATCAACCGCTATTTTCGGGTGAGGAGAATTCTCCCCTTGAGTCCAACATCCCAGACGAGGGCTGGATAACACATTTTGGTAAAATATATTCTACCCCAGGTCCAGAGAACCACATGACTAATACTCTTTCTAGATCTGAGGGTTCCCAGGTGATTTTTGAGGACATAGAGGTAGAAAGAGCGATTAAACAGACCCTAAAAAATAAGGCTCCAGGTCCTGACGGGGTTCCTGCAGATGTTTTCAAATGTGCGCCAAAATTCTGGTCTAAGATCTTGTGTAGTGTTTTTAACGCTCTGAACCAAAATAACATACCGGTGTCCTGGAAAAAATCTATTATTATCCCAGTTTTCAAGAAGGGAGACAGGCAGGACCCCTCCTGCTATAGACCTATCTCCCTAATAGATTCCTCGGTCAAAATCTTGGGACGTGTTATTTTGCACAAATTAAAGGACTGGCTCAACGACAGAGGGGTTCTGTTGAATGTGCAATATGGGTTTAGATCGAAAAGGAGCACTTTAGACCAATGCCTTAACACCAAAGGATTACCTACCTGACGCCAACGGGCAGGAGCCGTGAGGGGAACGGCGGAAAGCTAAAGACGCCGGGAGGCAGCCCGGTCCAGCGGACTACACTCCCCAGCAGGCTCTGGGGCGGCAGCGCGCCCGTGACGTGCAGGGAGCGCCCGGAGGCGCCAGTAAAAGGCTGACCACCCCACTCGCCCCGCGAGTCGCGCGCGGGAGAAGCCCGGGACAAGGGCGGGGCCGTCTGTGGCAGTCAGGGGCTGACAGAGGCTGGGCTGGGCCTCCCCCCTTACATTTATTGCCACTGGTCCAAGACCCTGGAGTTAATCTGTGGGCCCCGAAGCCAGTATGTCTACCCGCTCTGGTAAGGCTTTGAGGGGCGGTGGAGAAAGTGCCTCAGGGGGTGCAATGATGATTGGCTCTATGGACAAATTCATTACCAGGGTGGCGGCTGTTATTGACAAGGAGATTGCAATATCGGAACGCCGCCTCTCACTAGACTTCCTCCCTTCTAAACGCTCTTCCCTGGGAGCTGTGGCACATGTCATGTCCCCAATTTCCTCCATCCCCCCCGCACCTCCGCTTGGGGTTTTTCCGGGAGAGCCACATATTGTAGCACTAGAGGCTGGAATAGGCAGGACAGAAAGTTTGATATCTGTTTCCCTTCCTAGCAGTGCTTGCACTGTGGTAGCAGAGTCCCGCCCCGCTCATCCCATAGTCTGCTCTCCCGGCATTATGTCTCAATCCAGCTCCAATGTCCCTACACCCGATCCAAAACCACTGTCCCAGATCCGACCTATCCGGGTGCATAGGAAAAGGAAAGGGGGGACCAGCATTCGGAAGGGTTGTTACTCCACGCTATATAAGCGCCCTAGGTCTCAGCCCCAAAGGGGTCTTACACATCCAGACTCCGGAGGGCCTGAATCACCTGGGAACCCCAATTCCCTACAGACTGTAGCAGACACCCCGCAACCTCCCCCCTTGGTCCCAGCAATACTTGTCTCAGCTAACGAGGGCTTTCCACTTGAGCCCTTTGAGAAACTGGTAAAGTCTCTTCTGGTACCACTCATTGACCAAGTTAAAATTCTGGGGGATAGGCTTGACCGATTTGAACAGGCTACCAGGGACAATTTTTGTTCCCTGAAAACCTTGTTTAAACTGCAGCCAAAGCCTAGCGAGGACAAAACAGATAGGAATGTTGGAAAAGGGGCCCTAGTGAGCCAACCTCCGGGAGATCAGTCGACACTGCCAGCTAAGTCACCAGCCACCGGGAATGCTTTTTCTCCAGCTTCCCAGGCCGGCGCGAGGCAGGCAAGGCCAAGTGTTTCCACTCATGCTGCTCAAGTGCATGCTACTCCCTCCCCAGTAGCGACAATTCCCGTATTCAATCCCGCCCATAAGAAACAACAGAAGGGAGGGACTGGCTCAAACTCTCAATCCCCGGCTGCTCCACACGTTAATACTAGCGGAACAGTGATAATTTCTAAGGTTAAACCCACCACCCTTCCGCTCAAAAATCCCTCTCCAGTGGTCATCCCGCAGAAACCAACACGTAAGAGCCCCCCGGTCAACCTCCCCCCTGAGTGCCACCCGTATGTTGCTGTTCTTATTAAAGTTCCCCCTATAAAAGATACTCAGCAGGAAACTCACCAGGCGCTAAAGAACAAGGTCATCCACTGGTTGAAAAGCAACAGACCCCTCCCATTGGGGGTGGATGGCCTAATTCTTGGCGTACGTAGGGTGGGCTGGATCGGACACGGGAAAAAATCTTCAGAAGGTGACTGTGTGGTGGTTAATTTCCAAGACGCAAGAGTTGCCCACTCAATATGCCGCCAAGGGCGATCCACGGCCGGCACGGGCGTTGACGCAGTTGATCTAACATTCTTTTACCCGCGGACGACCCCGACTACCCCTTTCATCCATTTCGGGGCCCCCCTCATAATAACAACGCCCATGGCCAATTTTTCCCAGGTAATACTGTAGCGCAGGCGTATACACGCCCCCTCCCACCGAATTGGGGCTTTTGGGGTTGCTGACTTCGTGGCGCTGCCAAGGAGACCTTGGTGACTAGGAGTCCCGGTGTCGTGTCCCCCTATTCTGCTAAAATCTATAGCCCTCCGCCCACATTAGAAGATCAGGTCATTGTCGAGACTTCAGGGGTACCAGGGGAGGCGAGGGTGCCACTTGACCCTTCAGTTGGCTTACCAGCTGTGGGTGCCGTAGATTTGTCTGCTCCCGTCGAGACCTGTAGCGTTGCGGCTGTGGCGGACCCAATCATTAGGGTTCTCAGCTGGAACGTAGCAGGCCTTGAGAGAAAGTTGGCACTGCCCAACTGGAACTCGCTTGTGGAGCAATACTCCATATGCTTGTTCCAGGAAACCTGGAGCAAGGGGCCTCTACACAAGGCAGGATACTCTACCCACTATTCACCAGCTGTCCACTCAGTGACTGGTAGGGGGCGCCCCTCTGGCGGCCTCCTCATCTGGGTGGCCTCTGAACTCAATTGCAGGGTGGTGGAGCGGGATACTAAATGCCCGGACCTTCTCAATATTTCCCTGAAAAACCCTCAGGGTCGAGTCATCCTAAACATCTTCAATATTTATGCCCGAGGTACGAAGGGGGGTAGAGAATCCCCAGTTATAGCTTGCCTGGAAGCCCTGCTTCGTTCGTCCCCACATAAGCATTGCACTCTGGTGGCAGGCGATTTTAATTGCACCTTGGAGCCCCTGGGCCCGAAATTTCGCAAGATCAAGAGGCACATGATAATAGGTGGGGGATACCGTCCTTAGAACTTAGCTCCATTAAAAAGTGGACAGAGGTGGCCCTTCAGATTAACTCCATCACCATGGAGTTTGGTCTGAGGGCAGCTAACGGCAGGACTGGTTCTGACAAAGCAGGAGCCCATACTTACAACAGGCCTGGACATTCGTCAAGAATTGATTATTTTCTTCTTGACGTAAATTTGTGGAGCATGGTTAATGACATGGTGATTTTACCTTCCGTGGAGTGATCACAATCTCCTCTCGCTCACATTGTCCCATAGGTGGCTATCTGGCACTGAGAGTAGAACTGCTTGCAATCCCACCCCGGATTCGACAGCAGTCTCCAACTGCGGTCGACGACTAAAGTGGGCAAAGCTGTTACTCTCAGAGGAGAAGACTAATGCCATAATGCAGCTTCTCACCCCAGCTTTAGATAACCTCGACACTTGCGAGGCTGGGTTGTTGAATGTGACTACCAGGTTCTGTGCCCTAACCCAGGCTATCAGTGACCTTTTTATAGTCCCAGTTAGTACCAACAGGAGGAATCCCCGTTTAAGGGCTAGACAGGGCTGGTTTAACCAGAAGTGTAGGGAGGCGAAGTTACTCCTTATTGAAGCAGTCAAATCTAAAATTCCCATTAGGACCAGGGTGGCCAGAAGGCACTATTCCCTTTGCCAAAAAAACGCTAAGAAGGAGTGGGAGGACAACTACTGGCAGGACCTTTTGGCAGCCAGCCAAAGGAGAGATGCTAACGGCTTTTGGGACTTGGTGGGAAACAGGAATCGTCCTGAGGATACCCTGAGGACCTGTAGCATTAATGCCCAGACATGGTTTACCCACTTTCAAACACTCTATTCCGCCATAGAAGGCCAGCTTAATGATCCCTTCATTCTTCCGCCATACACCCTTGATAGAGACCTGGACCTGTTTTCTGTACAGGATGTTACAAAGCAGATTAAAACCCTGGTGCCACTAAAAGCAGCTGGCCCGGACCAGGAGATATTCTCCGAGCCTATTCAGAAGAATGGGGGGTACTGATCTCGGCCCTTCTTAATGCAATCATCAAGGGAGGTCCTGTCCCAGATTCCTGGAAAGGGTCCGTGGTAGTGCCTATTTTTAAAAAGGGTTGCAGGGACCTACCCGGGAACTATAGGCCTATAAGCCTAATAGACTCAAGTCAGAAACTGGCGGGGAAAGCTATTCTGGGGAGGATCTTACAATGGGTGGATGACAACCACATTCTGTCTGACATGCAAGCCGGGTTTCGCTCAGGAACCGGAACTATAGAACAAGTGTTCAGGCTCATGGTATTGTACTGGAAGGTGGTGGAGCTAGGCAAAGGCAGTCTTTACCTGGCCTTTATAGATCTAAAGACTGCCTTTGACCTGGTTCCGAGGGAGGAACTCTGGAGGGTGTTGCACGGCCTAGGGATGCCCCCGTACATTCTAAACCTGCTTATTAAATTGCATAATGCCACCTATGCCCAGGTTAGATGGGGCCTAAATGGGGAAAAGACCGAAAAGATCAGGGTCGAGCGGAGAGTGCGGCAGGGCTGTGTTTTGGCTCCCACCCTATTTTCCCTCTACATCAATGGGGTGGTAGAGCACCTGCTCGGCGAACCAGCAGACGCCCCCACCTTGGGAGGCGTAAAAATTCCAACATTGCTGTTCGCCGATGACACCCTCCTCATTTCAAAAACCCCCCAAGGACTCCAGAAACTCCTGAATCGCTTCCAGCACTTTTGCACCATCAGAGGACTCGTCATTAATGTGGACAAGACCAAGTATTTAGTCATGCACCCTCCTCGCAAGCTTGGCCGTCCCCCTGCTCTGAATTCAACACCCCTTGAAAGAGTGGCAGAATTTGACTACCTGGGAATCCGTTTAAGTGATTCGATGAACTGGTCTGCCCACATCAATAAAATGATAATCAGCCATAAAAGGGTGGGGGGGGGCCCTTCTCAAGGAGTACAGCAACTCAACCAAACATTGTGTTGCTCCATTAATTGACATCTATAAAGCCCGAGCTGTTTCCGCGTCACTTTACGGAGCTGAACTGTGGGGCCAAGGCAAATTGGAATCTCTGAGCAAGGCCGAGAACAAATTCATTAAAAATCTCCTTGCTATCCCGACGAGCACCCCGACAGTCCCGGTGCTAATGGATGTAGGCTGCAAAGCAATTGGGGATCAGGCACGCCTTCGCCCTCTCCTGCTTTGGGCTCGCCTGTGGAGGGTTCCGGAGTTAAACCCCTATGCTGACGGATTAGCAGAGGTGATGTGCTCTGTTGGTTGGCGGAAGATCAAATGGCTCAGGGACATTAATCAACTTCTAGGGGATCTAGGTTTGGAATCCTGTTGGCTTAGCCACTCCCCCCCCCCAAAGGACTCTTTAAAAAAACTATATTGGGAATGGGTCTCCACGAAGTGCACCAGCAACCAGCAGCACTGCAATGCCACCGCAGCTTTTTTGCTAATAAAAGATGTTGTTGCCTTTGAGCCCTACATGGACTTAATCACCATCGCCATGGACTGGTCTTTGTACATTAAATTCCGATTAGGAACTCTACCCCTTGCTGACCTTTGCTCCAGGTGGAATAAGTCTCAGTCAGCATCACGTTATTGTGCCCTATGCTCCGATAAACCAGAGACTGTGCCACATCTTCTATTCGAATGTCCGGATTATGTGCGCCCCAGATCTCGATGGCTCAAACCAATTTGCAGAGAACTGGGCACCTGCCAGCATACGGTCGCCCTCCGGATTTTATTAACCAACACAGCCCCCACTATTGTTTGTGCTGTTTCCAAGTTTTTAAAATGGGCGTGGTTGATTCGACTAAAAAGACTGTCCGTATCAATTTAATTTTGCCTTAGATAATTTATTCTAATCAATTGTGCTTTTATTCCTCTTATTCTTAATGTACAGTCACATTTTCGATATGCTGTTTTACTTTCCTATCTTTCTGTAATGCTTTTATGATACATGCATATCGAAATAAAGCAATCAACAACAACAACAATGCCTTAATCTGCAACTGCTACTGGACAAATATACCAAGGCCAAGGAGGGGTCAATGTACCTGGGGTTCATGGACCTCTCATCGGCATTTGACCTCGTAAACCGGTCAAAGTTATGGCAAATTTTACTCAACATGGGACTTGATCGGGCCTTAGTTAACCTCCTGGCGGACTTACATTCTGGTTTACTGGCTTCCGTCAGGGTTACTGCTGAGGGGCGCTGCTCTAGCCATTTTAACTCAGAAAGGGGGGTCAGGCAAGGGTGCATCCTGGCCCCCCTTCTTTTTACTGTATATATCAATGCCCTAGAACCTGCACTAAAGGAGGCAACTCTTGACATACCGCGTATAGGGGAACTTGGTATTCCAGTTCTCCTCTATGCGGATGACGCTGTCCTTCTCTCACGGACGGGGGTTGGGCTACAACGGCTGCTAGATGTCTTTGGGAATTTCATGGGATCCCTGGATATTAAAATGAACGCAAAAGAAGTCACAAATTATGATTATGGGGAGGTGCTCTAGAAAGAAGCAAATTAAAACTTTTTATTGCTGCGAAGAAGAACTGTGCAGAGTGCCCACATTCCCTTATCTTGGGATCACCTTTGATGAAAGATGGAATTGGGGCCCCCAACTCAAAAACAGAAACATCTCCTTTGCAAGAACTACTTCTGCACTCCAGGGCTTCACAAAAAAACTGGGGGCAAGACCTATAGCAGCACTAATGAAGATATATAAAGCGAAATGCCTTGCAGTAGCCACATATGGTAGCTCAATATGGGGCTATAGTGCCCCAGATTGTCTACAGGTGACCGAAAATAAATTCATAAGATCTGTCCTATCAGTGCCACAGTCCACTCCCTCATATACTATCCATTCTGAACTCGGGGTAGGCTTCATTTCTGACACAATAAGAATGGCTCCCTTAATATGCTGGATGAAGAGCTTGGTTAACCAGGAAATCTCCTTGAACCATATTATCATGAAAGATTGTCTCCTACTAGAAAATTCCAGCACGATTCAGAGGCTGACATACATTAAAAACAGCTTTCTTAAACTGGGGAGACTGGAGCTTTTCTCCTCACCAGAGTTAATAACATCTAAGGACATCACACAAACTAAGGAAGCCATGGTACAGATGTTGACTCTGGAGAGAGATGAATTAGAACTTAGAAAACCCACTGTAAGGGCTAATCTCATTGTAGCCAGCTCACCAGGACCTGAAATTTACCTTAATATGGTGAACCGTCCCTACCATAGGTTTCTTTTAACTCGTTTTCGTTTTAACCTGATCCATCTGAATCTAGGTCAATTTTCTAATTGGAGTACTCCTGAAAATGCAATGCCGTGTTCTTGTGACAATTTTTCCACTCAGAACACAATGCATTTTCTAATGTTCTGTGGTCACTACACGGAATTAAGGACAAATTCCTGGTACCAATACTTAAGGAGGCTGGGTTCCTGCAAGTCAAGCCTGCTCTCTTGTACTTACAATTATTAAAGACCCCCCGGATCACCTTTCATGTCGCTAGTTTTCTAGTGGGCGCTGTCAGGATTAGGAACAGGAAAATGATCAATTGTACCTGAATGAATTTGGATACAAATTAGAATGATGTATGCACTGTAAAAAATGATAGTGAGGGTATTTAAATTGGTTGAGGCTTTTATTCTATTTATTGTGATTTTATAAAATCTCATGAAATTCTTAGGAAATTTTTATTGGTTTAATATTCCTCTTTTACTGTGTGTAAATAATGTATTTAATGTATGTTCTGTACATTACCATTGTCTTTTTATGATATTGATTTATCGAAATAAAGTATTCTGACTGACTGACTGACATTTTTAATCTGGGAAGCTACCAGCATCAAATATAGTTAGTTATAGCTAGGTAGCTTCACCAAGTTTTAGTGGTGAGGAATTTCTGTTTATATCCTCATGGGGTCCATTGGGTATACATGTTATTAGCATGCTATCACACTTAGGTCTTTAGTTTTTCTTGACTTCAGGGTTTTGAGTTTCTGTTAAATAATAAACACACACGTTTCCTTTTTTCAAACGGAAAGGTGGTAATCGATGATGATAAGTGGACTTGCTGACGAGTACCAGCCAGCAGTCCCCTTGGTGTTACGACCGTGAGGTGCCTCATTTCCGCTCCACACTTTTTTCTTGCACATTGGGTGGATTATGATGGTATAAATATTTTAGAACTTGGATACACCACAGCTTAGGGACTTAGTTAGTACGTGAGGGAGTTATAAAGCTGCAGATTTGGGTGTGACGTTTGGTGATCAGGCCCATTGTTGATTTATAATACGTTGAATGGGGGCGGCCTGGTCAGTTCTTCCCCCTTTAGCTCCTATTGCTTGAATCATCTGTAACAGAGGCCAGGAAATCTATTACTGAAAGAGAGTGGCACAGCTTGAATTCAAGAAGATTACGAGTTAGAAATGAGTTAGGGGTGTGGGGGTGCCGGGGTGGGGGAGGTTGAGAATAGGAGACGCTATGATGGTGTTTACAGGCCACTGTTTAGGATGGCTGCAATGGAGCGTGGTCTAGGGTGGCTAGAAGAGATGAAATCGTGTCGGACTCGAGCGCGCCCGCGGCCTGGCTGCAGGTGTTCGGACTCGCTAAGGCCTGGCTCCGCCCCGGCCCGGAGTCTCGGGATGTATCGCTCTTTCTCACCCCCGTACTCCCCGGGAGCCTGGCACATGGATCCCGGACCACGGGGTTGCTATGGGTTACTGCGAAACAGCCTCCAATAGACAGGTTGGTGGTGGTGCAGAGCTCAGGGTGTGTTTGTATATTACTTAAGGGTTCAAAAGTCAGCGATGCCCAGCTGCTGGCCCAAAGGTAAGCACGAGGCAGCGGGCAGGGCTCAGGGCTGCCGTCCGCCTGCAGATCGGACAGCCCCGGCTCGTCTCTCACCGGACTGTGACAGGGAGCAGCAGTCGGCGCTCCAGTCCCACCTCCAGCACGGACGTCATAGCTGCCAAGGTTTCAGATTGCTTGTGTGTGACATTTTCATATTTTCAATGTCATTATTTATGAGTGACATTCCACAACTATGAGTGACACTTTCTCGCCAGCAAAAATCAAGCAATGAAGATGAGTGACACACATCTATCAGAAATTACAGCATTTCAGCAATGAAAGACCCTACAAAGATCTTAAAACTATTGCAAAGCACCAGAAATGGAAGGACACTGTCTGACACGAAACACAGACTGCATAGCGGCCACGTTTTAAGAGTGCTGATGTGCGTCATTTTCAAGGTTTCAGGACACCTATGAATGACATTCAACTACTAAATGTATGACACTATGTTTCGAGCAAAATCAACAAATTAAATACATGGAAACAGATAAACGTTAAGAAGTTAGACTCATTTGAGCAAGGACAAGTTATGAAAAGAACTTGAAACTGCTGCAAAACACCTGATCCTACTGTAAAACGAGTATATACCCACAAACTACTCACATCTTCCATGATTTTACACTTGTAATCATTACTGCTTCTTGCAAAGCCACAGACAAATTGCATTTGACAGTGTAAAATGGCCAGATCATGTTTAACTATGGAACACCTTATCCCACTTAGTTCAGCAGCTCAACTCATGTTCTGATTGCAATCTGAACCTTATTGCGTGTTCTCTTCCTAAACACAAAGGGCCATATGTATCAACATTCCGTTTTGCGATTCCTAAATAGCGATTTTTAAGGAATCGCTATTTAGAAATCGCAAAATGGTATGTATGTAGAAAATCGCTTCTTTTGAACGATTCCTTAATATTCCTTAATTGCGATTAGCAAATTGCTAATCGCAATTAAGGAATAATTTACCATTCATTTCTATGGGCCAGGAGGCCCATAGGAATGAAGGGGAAATGTGCGATTAGCAATTTGTTAATCGCAAATTGAGAATATTTTCAAGGGTGCAGGGGTGTCCAATATGTGTGCACATATGGCGCACATACATGCCCTAGGGGCATGTATGAGCGTCACATGGCACCTTTTGATTTTTAAGAAAATGCTTTTTTAAAAGAATTCGCAACTTACCACCAACTAGAAGTTGGTGGTAATTTGCGATTCCTTAAGGGCATTTTGGATTTTTTTTTTCCTTGATACATTGCATTTAAGGAATCGCAAAATTTGCAATTCCTTAAATACTATCGCAAAATAAGGAATGGCAAATTTTGCGATTTCTTATTTTGCACCAAAATTGTTTCATACATACCATTTTGCCAAATTGCATTCGCAAACGTTGAAATTCTGCGAATTTCGGCGTTTGCAAATGCAATTTGGCTTGATACATATGGCCCAAACATCACTGCACTGGTTAGTTTCTAAGATGCAGTGGCGAACTCGCTGCTGACAGCTGCTCTGCTCAGCTGTTCACAGGCAGTGCTGTGCTCGAGTCTGTGGGGCAGTCCACGCACCTCGGTGCTCGGACCGGGGCAGAAAGTGCCAATGCTCTCAGCAGCAGGACTGCAGTGGGCGCCTTTTAAAAACAGCGATCACCATAACGTAACAGGAAACAAGTGGAGTACTTTATTTTGCCCAGGCCCTACCAGGGTCGCAGCAATGTCCCGGCAGGAGTCAGGACTTAGTTAGTCTAGCGCCATCCACTGGCGGAGCCAGCCAGGCTGTGGAGGCATGCTTGAGTGCATTGAAAGGAGCCTGCCCTGACAATAAACGAGAATTATTTATTTATATCCTAACAGTTACCGGCCGGCCGCTGCCTATTTAAATGATGACTTAGAAAACAAAAGCGGAGAATTCCCTGCTCTACTTACTTTTCGCTGCAATTTGAAGCTTGCGAGCGCGGCAATTCGGTAAAGGGCGCTTGTGGCTGCAATCAGAAGTACGACTTGGCGCTTGCATTTCATACATGTGTGCAGCGCAGCCGACGCCGCGCTGCCCCCAAAATAGTGGTGCATGGGGGGACCACCCCCACTGCTCCCCCCAGCTACGCCCCTGTTACCACCTACTTCAAGTAGGTGGTAAGCCCCTCGCAAACGGAAAGGGGTCCCCAAGGGACCCCTTCTCCATGTGAATGGTTGCGAAAATATGATTTATGAGCAGGCAGTGGTCCCAGGGACCACTGCCTGCCCTTAAAAAATTAAATTGAAAAGTTTCATCTTTCTTTTTTTAATGCAGCCCGTGTTCCTTTAAGGAAAAGGTGCTGCATTTAAAAAAACCTGCCTTATTGAGAAAGCAGTCAAAGACATGGTGGTCTGCTGACCCCACAGGCCACCTTCCCTGTGAGTGCTAGCCATTCCCAATGGGGTCGCAAATTGCGCTTGCCTCATGAATATTGATGAGGCATGCAATGTGAGACCCCATTGGGAATCACAGTGTTTAAAACACTGTTGTACATTCAGATTAGCGAGCCACAAATTGCGAGTCGCAATTCTGCACAATTTGCGACTTGCTAACCTGAATGGTCATACATCTGGCCCTTAGAGGTGTATACATTCATTCTGTACGCTAAAAACCCACTGATTGAGAAGCATGCAGAAGCAGGCTCTACACATTGGCATCAGTCGACAGGTCAGTGTTATAGGCTTCATTGTCCGCAGATATTTTCTGAAAGGAAGCGGCTTTCGAAATATAGAAGGAACTCGTTCTTACTCAGCTATCGTGAGCTCTTATAATTGTCTTTAAGAGTATAATATTAGAGTACTGTATGAATAGGCATTTCAGGAATATATATATGCCCGTCTACCTGTTTACACCCAAACATGCCTGTCCACTATCGATCATATCATTGGCATTTCTGTCTTTTTTGCATTCTGTTGTGTCTGTCTGTATTTGTCTTTTTCCCTCTATATATCTGATTTTCTATCTATTCATCTTTTTGTATTACTTTCTTTTTACGTGGTTTTCTGTTCATTGGTCTGTTTGCTGTCAGTCATTTTTTCGATCTGTCCTTCTGTTTGTCTGTCTTTCTGATAAAGCATCTTTCTCTATGTACCTCTGCCTGTTCTTCTGTGTATCTCTCAATCTTTTTTGTCCATTCTTGTGTCTAATACTCTAATGGCCCCTGCATCATCCAGCCACACAATCACTCACCCATTCTAATTCATTCATCCATCCATGCATTCATCCATATATCCATTCATAAGTCGCTGATTTTCTGATTCAATCTCTCTCCTTACCTCTCTTGTTATATGTTTCTATTTCTATATATCTCTCTAGGCCGAATTCACAAACCACTTTCTATAAATACTTTTGTCTTGCTTCTTACTCCAAACTTAGGTGGGCCTCTAAAGTAACTTCGACTAACATATTAATTCTAATAGGATGTATGACGTTACAACGCATACTTTTACCACGCATACCTTTACAACGCGGTTTTTACCACGCATACCATTACAACGCATAGCGCTTAGAGGTGCTGGATAGTGGTAAGTATAATTTTCTATTCCAACTCCAGTCCCCGTGGACACTAGGGAAGGTGTTGGATAGAAAATTTAACTTATTCCCTATCCTAGAGCGCCCCCCAGCGCAATGCGTTGTAATGGTATGCGTGGTAATACCTGCGTTGTAATGGTAGTGCGTTGTAAAAATGTCGTTGTAAACGTTACATACCATTCTATGTGTGTGATTTCAAATGCATTTGTTGTGTGATGTTGCATTAAAAATGTCCCACTAGCTTTCAAAATGGATGACTCATTATTCAATTGCTATTCTGAAACATTTACAAGTGAAAGCTGATTTGACCAGGCTAAATGTGAAATAGCAAGAACAAGCATTTTTTAAGGGAATTGGTTTGGCTTCTAATTGAAAGTGCTGCTTTACAAAAAAGTGAGTGTATGAGTATTGTGGATGGATGAATAGATGATTGCACAAAATGAGTGAATGGTTGGATGGATGTATGATGCAACCGACTCAATGACTACTCCCCCATTAACATGGTCACTCATCTTTGCATTCATGTAATCACACATTGACTATTTTTTTCATTTGTCACTCACCAATTTACAATACCACAGACACAAATTTGGCAATTGATGCACTTTCAGGTATATGTCTGACTTATTGGCCTTCCCAATGCTTTCTCTCACAGACTCCTAAAATATTGCTTGGAAGGGAAGGATTAAAATGTGTCCTAGTTGTGGGGGAGTATTACCTGCTGACAAAAGCAGGGACAACGGATCAGTCTTCGCTGCCCTTGCAACCAACACCTCAAGCAATTGTAAAACCCGGAATGTGTCCTACTTGTAATTGGGCCCCAAGTGTCTTATTGGGTGACCCATCTACCTTCGATCGAACCATTAGAAATGGGGTAGCTTGCTTTGTAAACATGGGCCTGCTTGTGGATTCTATCAGTTTGGTGAAATAACGCTTGAGCTGTAGCTGAGTGTAAGTGGATGAGATGCGGAGACTGTGCGGATTTTGCAGAGATGACGACATGACGGATGAATTTTAACAACAGATGGCTAAGATAAATTTGGTCAGTTTCCACTAAGACACATTTTTTTTATATAGGCTTACTTTTAAAACCATGAATTTCATAGTGTGCTTTTAAGCTTACAAATGTCTGGGGAGCAACAGTTTTTGCTTACTTGTTATTGCAAATATGCTTTTGGCTTCTCTAATAGCTTATCGGTCATTTGAGAAAAGGGATTAGTGGATCACATATTGTAAAAATCTACAAAAATCCAAGTTTCAACTTACCAGTCATTTAAAGTGGTGAAACACCACTTTTTAAGGAAAACTGCTGTTGTCAGCATTGTTTGGCAGCCTACAGGGGCTGCGTTTGATGGCAGTAATTTGTAGCTCAGTCTGTGCTGAGGGGGCCCCCTGCAGCTCGGGGTCCTCCGCAACGCTGGGCTGCGGGGCCCTGTGTTACGCCCCTGGATCTCAGTGCCTCCCAAGCTGTAACATGTATCAATGGGCAGCGACCAGGAACAGACCGCAGAACGTCCTAAACTATAATATATATATCATTAGGCGGCCGGCTGTAACAGGTCTCAGTGGATCCCAGGCTGTAACATGAATCATTAGATACCGAGCTGTAACAGGTCTCAGTGCGTCCCAATCTGTAATATATATCATTGGGCGGCCGGCTGTAACAGGTCTCAGTTGGCCTCAAGCTGGAACATGTTTCAAAGGGCAGCGAGCTGTAACAGGTCTCAGTGGATCCCAGGCTGTAACATGAATCATTAGATACCGAGCTGTAACAGGTCTCAATGGATCCCGAGCTGTAACATGAATCAATAGACACCGAGCTGTAACCGGCCGCAATGGGTCCCGAGCTGTAACATTTATGAAGGGTCAGTGTGCTGTAACAGGCCGCAATGGGTATGAAGCTTTATTATGTATCAATGGGCAGCGAGCTGTAACAGATCTCAGTATGTCCCGAACGGTAACATGCATCGACGGGCAGCGAACAGGTCTCAGTGGGTTCCGAGAGGTCACATGCATCAATGAGAAGCTGTAACAGGTCACGGGGGGTCTCGAGCTGTAACTTGTCTCACTGGGCAGCAGGCTGCTACAGGCCGAAGTGGGTTCCAAGATGTAACATGTATCAATGGGCAGTGAGTTGTGGCAGCCCTCAGTGGGTCCGAAGCTGTAATATGAATCAAATGGGCAGAGAGCTGTAACAGGCTGCAGTAGGTCTGAAGATGTAATTGCCGTTATTAGGCCCCGATCTGTGACACGCTCAAAGGCCTCATAGGCCTCATGCAGCTCTGGGCATCAATCAGCCTCAAGTAGTAACAGACATTAATGTGATTCAAGCTGTAATCAGTATTAATGGGTCTCGACTAGTAACAGGTACCAATCGCCTTCATTCTATAATAGGCATTAATGGCCCCCAAGCTAGAATAGGCATCAGTGAGCCTAAAATTGTAAAATGCATCAGTGGATTCTCAAGATGAGCTTCATGGTAGACCATGTGCCTGGGTATGAGTTACTTGGTAAAATGACTGATTCCAGCTGGTTATGGCACCCCTACAACATGCAATGACGAGCTTGTGCCCCCCAGAATGGAGAAAGATGATGTGGACATGAAATGACCAGTCCCTTTACTGCTAATGGATATCTATAATTCCAGAGATATTTTTTCGCCCATTTATCACCTTAATTGACCACGTGGGTAATTTGATCCGGGGGGAGGAATTGGGGTTGTGGGTGGGGGTGTAGCTCCACGGTTTACTGCCCAGTCCTCTTTTTCTGGTTACAGTCCTTGCAGTGCCGAGAAGCTCCGCCCAGAGATTGCCACCTCTATGGACAGGTGCGAGGCTTTCAATATTCTTTTGATCTTATGAAAGCAGTACCTTTCTTTCTGTGTCTCTCTGCTTCTCTCCTATTGAACACAGGGTCTATCGTGGGTACTTTTGCCCATTTTGTTTCCTGTTTCCTGAACTCAGTGACACATAAAATGTGTTGCCAGGGTGATAATGCACCTTGACAGCTGGAGCAGGCACTACACATGCCCCACCAGCAGGGTGCGTGTATCCTGCAGGCCTCCAGGCCTTCACTCCAGGGGCAGTAGTCACCAAACGTGCCAGCAAAGAGGGAACGTTTCTTGAACCAAAATCACCCACAATGCACCATTGAGCTGTGTATCATCATGGACAGGGCCAGCTTTAGCACTGGTGACGCCCAGTGTGACAATGTTTTTTGGTGCCCCCCCCATGACCACCTGCGCAACAAATTCCCGCACTACCACCACTGGGTAACAGTCTCCATAACTACTCTCACTCAGATGCATTTAATTCGATTTATAGTGTCACTCATAAAAGTGAAGGGTGTCAGAGTACTTTACGTTGGAAACACATTACTCAATCATATGTGCGTAAATCATTGTATAGAAAATGTTACATAAGACAGAGTGGTAGGATTTATATGTCATCCATTCTGGTAGGCAGTAAAGTTTGGGTGGGCTTGATCTGGAGAAGCACAACCTCAGAATTTAAAACGTAAGACCATGATTGGGGATTATCTTTAATAATTGGAATTGATTTCTACCCAAATCAACACTTGGTACAACTTTTGAATATTGAAAGTCTGGGAAAAAAATTAATTCGCTCTAAACTATACTTGAAGTCTGCATTTCAGTTCTTTGATGACAGTTAATAGCTCACGGATTTTTATTAGTTTTTTAACTAATAAACTACAAGTAACAAAACAAAGTATCTGACAAACCAGTAACCTCCTGACCTATTTACATTTTGTTCACTTCGGGATTTGCATGATGCACATTCTATGCAGCAGGCATATTGACCCTCTGCGCTAACTTATGATGAATCAAAACATCCCCCAGTCAAAACTCCAACTAGACAAAACTTCTTTCTCTTCAGGAAGAACATCACATTGCTCACCCTAGTAGGCTTGACATTTTTATTGTTGGCTGAAAATTGCTGGAGGTCAGGAACACTGCTATGGGTGCTTTTAAAAACAATATAGTATAGCAAACAGGCGCCCTCATGCAAAGTCAGCACCCGGTGCGGTGGCACCGGTGGCACCGCCCTAGAGCCGGCCCTGATCATGGACGTCATTTAAGGGTCGAAGCTGCGACCCCTGGCTTGCCCTCTGCTACCCCTGGCACTACCTTTATGCGACCCCTGGCCTCAGAGGTGGCAAATTCAGTGGCAGGAACACAGGGGCAGCTGGGGCATCACACTCTTTATTTTCTGTCAATTCTTTATTCCACTAATGTGTAAGTATGAGTGTGTGAGTGAAAGTGGGTATCAAAGGGTGTGTAATGTCACTGCCACTACCCCATGTATTATGGTTAATTGACGTCCATGTATATCTGTTGTTATTTGGTAGCAGTTTGTGTTACTCCAGTAAGGTATTTTATGTGTCTAGCTTAAGGTGTGCTTGTGTGGTGAATGACTTGTAGAGTCAAACCCCTCCAGTTGTAGAAAAATACAAAAAAAGTCAGAGCAGCAAAGTTTTAGGAAACACCAATGAAGTATATCAAGCATTACCCTATAGACATGCTTATTTCCGGTATCAGCTAAATATACTGCCTCTAGCTTATGTTAAAGGCGCCTGCAACAGACAGTTTCTCACCAAACAGAGTTGCTCCCTCACCTGCCGTTACATCAGCTCCCATCTTGATATCAATTTATTGCCTATATTTGTTGAATGTTTTTACCACTTGGAAGTCTTTAGAAATAAGTTGTAATCCTTATTGTGGACAGGTATTGTGTACTGCCACTCCCTCATGCAACCAACATGAGTTCTGGATTTGTGGTAGGTCTGAGAGATGTTGGGTTGTCTGAAATGTGTTTTTTTTTCAAATAAATGTTTATTTAGTACAACTATTGAACTGATGACACACGCTGAAGGAATTTTAGGCACTCGAATATCGAAGTAGCGGCTGCTCCCATTGCGAAGTGGTGAAGCGGGGGAGGGGGAATACAAACCAAAAACATCACGGAAGACAGAACTAAAAATATATAAAATTGCACTTACCTGGTCCGACGGCTGCCCACGTGCTCCCGATCCTCATCTTTCTGACGTCAGACACTGCTGCCCACTGTGCAGGATCCCAGATGCCAATCCCAGGGCTTTTTTCACGCTGGGAATACTATTTTCTGGTTCGGCCCCCAGGCAGGAACTAGGAGCCTTTGTTGGTTCTCCACCCGGCTGTACAACACAGCTAAGGGTTGGAGAAGGCTACCTGCGCATGACGGTCTGGGCCACCACTTCCCCCATACCCCTGATGCTGCAGCATCAGTAAGGATGGCCCAATGCCTATCCCTATCATATCATCTTTGTAATTTTTGTAAAAACAAAAATCTAGAATAAACAAATTGGTAATTGCACAAAAAAAATTCACAAGTAAGAAATAAAAGAATGGCAGAGTAAGATGATAAACCAAACAGCAGCGAATAAAGTGAAGAAAAGAAAAGACATGAAAAATCGATGTCGGAAAGAAATGACATAAGGAGCAGGGAAAATTACATGATGAAAGTAAAAATGCATGATCAAGAAATGAAACGATGAAATAAAGACAGAATAAAGAATGAAGAAGAAACAAATGAGAAAGTATGGACGAAGGAATGAGAAAATATATTCTGGACAAGAGAAAGTCTGAGAATCAACTAAAACAATACGAAACACACAGCCCATAGAAGAATTAAATAAGGAAGGAATGAAAGAAAGTGTAAGGAGAATGAAGTGAGATGTAGATGTTAAAACAGAGAAAAGAAAAAAGCTGGAAGAAATTAGCAGGGAAAAAGAAACAGAACAGGAAAAAGAAATCAAAGACCGTGCACGCCCCTTTCATGCACGAAAGGTCAAATTAGCACAAGTTCATGGGTAAACTTGTGAGCAGTAGCACCACGCCAAGGTTTTGACCTTTGCTACTGAACATTCACACCATTCACCCCTTCATTATGATAATAATAATAAGGGAATTTTGTATAGCACTTGGTTACGCTCGGAAGCGTGTCCCCGCGCTGAAACTGAAAAACTCAGAACAGAAGTAAGGAATGGGCCCGGTTATCTAGAGAATAGATGTGTTTTTAGTTTCTTCCGGAAGCTATTTTCAGATGAATCCAGGCGAAGATTAAGAGGTAGAGCATTCCAGCTCTTCGCCACCAAGTAGTGAAAGGATCTTCCTCCCATGCGGGCCCTTCTCACCCTAGGGACCTTTAATAGGCCTCCATGTGAGGAGTGCAAAGCGCGTGATGGTACATACCTGGTGACTAGGTTCTGAAGTGGTGTTGGCGCCTTCCCAGTAAGGATGCGATAACAAGTACAGAGGGCTTTAAATTCAACTCTGCTCCTTACTGGCAACCAATGGAGGGTCTGAAGGGCAGCTTTAGAGGCCGATCTTTGGGGGAATTTTAAAATGAGGCGGGCTGCCGCATTCTGTAACACCTAAAGGCGATTTATTGCCTTACAGGTTGCTCCCAGGTACAATAGGTTGCCGTAGTCTAGACGCGATGTGACGAGGGCGTGCACCAGCGTTCTACGGGCGGACGTAGGGAGGAGAACTAGGACCTTCCGTATGCTTTTTAAAACGCTAAAACAGACACCCGCCACCCGGTCTATCTGGGGTCCAAAAGACAGGTCAGCATCAAGCCAGACCCCAAGGTTTCTGATTCACACTGCCTTGCTTCCCATTAGACCCACAGACATTCCGCACCCAGCTCCAGAGAGGGGCGGTGCCAGAGTTCCTGGAGCTCAAGGCAAAATTGAATTTGCCTGAGGTAGAACCACAGAAATTGCTATTAAAAGCTGTTTGGAACAAAGACAAGGAACCTCATAAGGCCTTACCACACCTCATGGAAGGCTCCGTCCCCACCTCAAAGTGCATTTCACTGGTGGTTTGCAAGGTGCTGCCCGGTTTCTCCCACTGAACAATCAAACAAGTAAATGGCAGAGGCCATGAGAAGCAGAGCTGTCGCGGCCATCCTGTGAGTCTGATGTTAGCTCGGTGGCCCCAGGTCCCTCATTCACACCATTCATAGCCCAGTCCACAGACTGCACCACCACTGTAGGCATCCCCGACTACGCCTCTATACACAGCCGAGTGGTGAATGATGTCATAAAGCCTGTAAAGGCCAGGGTATGATGTAGTAGATGACATCACAAGGGATTGTTGGGAAATGCTGATAACACTCCAGGAAGCAGGAGAGAAAAGACAGGAAGAAAGCAGCTAGGAACAAGGCACAGAACAGGAAGAAAATTAAATCAAAGACAGAGCACACCCCTTTCATCCAAAACAGGTCAAATTAGCACAAGTTCATGGGTAAACTTGTGAGCAGTAGCACCACGCCAAGGTTTTGACCTTTGCTACTGGGCATTCACACCATTCACACCTTCATTCATACTACCTTGCTTCACATTAGACCCACAGACATTCCGCACCCAGCTCCAGATAGGGGCGGTGCCAGAGTTCCTGGAGCTCAAGGCAAAATTCAATTCACCTGCAAAGAGAACCCCAGGAATTGCTATTAAAAGCTGTTTACTGCAACGACAAGGAACCTCATAAGGCCTTACCACACCTTATGGAATGCTCCGCCCCCACCTCAAAGTGCATCTCTCTGGCGGTCTGCGAGGTGCTGCCTGTTTTCTCCCACTGAACGACCAAACAACACATGGCAGAGGCCTAGAGAAGCAGAACTGCCACGGCCATCCTGTGAGTCTGATGTTAGCTCGGTGCCCCCAAGTCCCCCATTCACACCTTCATTCATACTACCGTGCTTCCCATTAGACTCACAGACATTCCGCACCCCGCTCCAGATAGGGGCGGTGCCAGAGTTCCTGGAGCGAAAGGCAAAATTCAATTCATCTGCAAAGAGAACCCCAGGAATTGCTATTAAAAGCTGTTTACTGCCACTACACGGAACCTCATAAGGCCTTCCCACACCTTATGGAAGGCTCCGCCCCCCCCACCTCAAAGTGCATCTCTCTGGCGGTCTGCGAGGTGCTGCCAGTTTTCTCCCACTGAACGACCAAACAACACATGGCAGAGGCCTCGAGAAGCAGAACTGCCACGGCCATCCTGTGAGTCTGATGTTAGCTCGGTGCCCCCAAGTCCCCCATTCACACCTTCATTCATACTACCGTGCTTCCCATTAGACTCACAGACATTCCGCACCCCGCTCCAGATAGGGGCGGTGCAAGAGTTCCTGGAGCGAAAGGCAAAATTCAATTCGTCTGCAAAGAGAACCCCAGGAATTGCTATTAAAAGCTGTTTACTGCCACTACACGGAACCTCATAAGGCCTTCCCACACCTTATGGAATGCTCCGTCCCTCCCACCTCAAAGTGCATCTCTCTGGCGGTCTGCGAGGTGCTGCCTGTTTTCTCCCACTGAACGACCAAACAACACATGGCAGAGGCCTAGAGAAGCAGAACTGCCACGGCCATCCTGTGAGTCTGATGTTAGCTCGGTGCCCCCAAGTCCCCCATTCACACCTTCATTCATACTACCGTGCTTCCCATTAGACTCGCAGACATTCCGCATCCCGCTCCAGATAGGGGCGGTGCAAGAGTTCCTGGAGCGAAAGGCAAAATTCAATTCGTCTGCAAAGAGAACCCCAGGAATTGCTATTAAAAGCTGTTTACTGCCACTACACGGAACCTCATAAGGCCTTCCCACACCTTATGGAATGCTCCGTCCCTCCCACCTCAAAGTGCATCTCTCTGGCGGTCTGCGAGGTGCTGCCTGTTTTCTCCCACTGAACGACCAAACAACACATGGCAGAGGCCTCGAGAAGCAGAACTGCCACGGCCATCCTGTGAGTCTGATGTTAGCTCGGTGCCCCCAAGTCCCCCATTCACACCTTCATTCATACTACCGTGCTTCCCATTAGACCCACAGACATTCCGCACCCAGCTCCAGATAGGGGCGGTGCCAGAGTTCCTGGAGCTCAAGGCAAAATTCAATTCGCCTGCAAAGAGAACCCCAGGAATTGCTATTAAAAGCTGTTTACTGCAACGACAAGGAACCTCATATGGCCTTACCACACCTTATGGAATGCTCCGCCCCCACCTCAAAGTGCATCTCTCTGGCGGTCTGCGAGGTGCTGCCTGTTTTTTCCCACTGAACAACCAAACAACACATGGCAGAGGCCTCGAGAAGCAGAACTGCCGCGGCCATCCTGTGAGTCTGATGTTAGCTCGGTGCCCCCAAGTCCCCCATTCACACCTCTTTCACACCATTCATAGCCCAGTCCACAGACTGCACACACACTGCAGGCATCCCCGACTATGCCTCTATATATAGCAAAGAGGTGAATGATGTCATAAAGCCTGCCAGACCCAGGGGTGTGATGTAGTACATGATGTCACAAACCTGCCAGGGTCAGGGGTGTGATGTAGGAGATGACATCACAACCGATTGATGGGAAATGCTGATAACACTCAAGGCTGCCTTTGGGGACCAGTGATACATTATGTTGGTAGATATAGGTCCTTCTGTCGCATAATATCACAGAAGCAGAAGATTGAGCGAAGGAAGTCAGTTACAATAATCTTATTATTAAGGGTTCCTGTTTCCTCTTTATTGCATACATGTTAACAGAATCTGTAAAGGTGATGGTGAGATGGGCCTAGTGTACTGCACATGAATGCACAGCTTGTCATTCTGTTTCTTCCTATCTGCTCTGCCCATTTCACAGGTGTGATTCAGGTATTCAAATGGCAGGGTGGGATCTAAGGCTTAGAAGACACCTTACATCAGTCTTCTGCACTGACTAGCAGAGTCTGGCAGCGGTCTTATGGCTGGGCTCTGAGTCTTCGTCTGTGTTAGCCTGCCTGCTGGCCTGGCCTCCCATAGACTCCTTCTTGTGTAACTATACAAGGCTTCAAGAGCATTGCACACATGCATTCAATAGAAGGTAGTTCTGGATACCCTGGGGGGGCAATGTGCACAAGGAATCTGTAGTCTTGGGATGTACTGTTTTCTACTCCCAAAATTAAGATTTCACACATAGCTGCTGGCTGCTTCAACCTTAAAAACACATGTATGTTTTGTGCAAGAGGCATTCCAAATGTAGAATTTGCATTCCATACATAGTTCGAACGTTCCAAATTGGAAGCGTTGTTCCAATCTACATTCTAAAGGAATTCTTTCAAATCCAAATTAGAACTCTCATTCCAAACTTAGAACATCCTTTACAAAATAGAACTGCCAATCTCAGAACTCAAATGTTATTTGAGCAAAGCCTGGACATTACATCATGCCTTCATTGTGACACCAAAAACACCTTCATTACAAGTGTGTAAATTCGATTTTGCGCAGAAACTGGAGTTTCTGATCTAAGGGGAGTGGCAAACGGAGTATCAGTACTGCACTTTGTGGGTTTCTCGTGGACACATTTGGTCAGGTAAAACCTTATGGAACTTGTCCATGGAAAACAGCTCTGTGCTTGGGAAAAACCCAACAAAATCTGGGCAGAAAGGTGGACATCAGCTATAATTCTCCCGTGCTGAGAGGAAAGTGCCTAGCAGTGCAATATTCTGCATCGTAGAATGTTTAAACACTACAGTATCGTCGATTGAAGTTATGACATTTCTGATGCGGTGTCGGCACAGCACTGGTCATTATGGGATCAGCGGCATGGTGCAAGAGCACGGCTGTCACATGAGTGTTCGTGCACAATATAGCATTAGCCCATCAATGAACCAGCACACAATCACAATGTTCTCTCAGTCAACTGCTCCACCAAAGAAGACGATGGACAGATCCAAGACCATTAACTGATCCCAAGGAGGGGAAGGGAGAATGGGATGCTACCTAGGGGAGAGAATGATATAGGGACTGTGGGTACCATCTCAAATATTAGTCCTCATTTTAAAATTTCTTCATATGTATATACCATTTAAATAACAACGATTTTACATATTTCTTTTTTATGTGAATGCACTTTATTAATCTGGTATTTTAATTTAATTTTCAAAATAGCCACAATTCCCCTGAGTAGGGGTTGCAGACGACAGTTTAAGAATTGTTGTTTCAGACTGAAGTATTTGAGAAAAGAATGTAAAGGAAATGAAAGTTTGTTAATTAGCAGAGTAGAAATTAGAGTTGTAGAAGGCTGGATCAGAAAACCAACACATGATGGAGGCGCAAGTTAGAGTAATCTTCGGGCAGACCCAATTCTCTTATTCATCACAGCAACCATCGCAGAGTGCTCCACACTTGAGAAAAATGGTATTCCCTCATTTGAACTGCATGTGACCCCTGAAATTGAAGGAACCTATTGCATGTACTCCAAGGGATATTACAAAGGTGGGAACAAGGACAGATAAGCAGTAGGTGCTGTGATAGGACAACACACATGAGGTGACGTACAATCAATGTGCCCCCTGAGGCACAACTTTGGAAATAGGTACAGAGTCGCCAAACACCCCAATTACCCTGTGCAGTAGGGTGTAATCTGAATCCCTGCACCTCTATTTGTTGAAACCCTAAGGGTTTTTAGAAGAAAATCCAGATGCTTATGATAGGTTCTCACAGAGGGCAATAATCCTGCTAATAAGAAGATTTGCAGGAGTATAGAATGGAAACTTACATGAAGGAACACAGAGAAAAACTGTAGAAATCAACAAAAAATGGGGATCTTCCTGGGGGCGAAGACAAAAGCACAAAGACTGAAAAGATGCATAGGGGCAGGCTGGAGCCAAACCAGAGAGAGCATGTTGAAAAAAGGCAACAATGAAGAAGAACAATCAATACAGTTACCAAATATTTTGAATAGAAACCAAACAATCAATACAAAGTGAATAGGCCTGGCTTTCAAGTGGTTACTATTTTGATGATTGTAATCGTGGTTGGTAATGGTGATGTTGGTGGAGATGGTAACAGGAGAAGTAATGGTTGTGGTTGTAGTACAAATGATAGTGGCATTGGTGGTGGTAACAAGTCACACCCGAGTCGTGAGACAACCACTAAAAGAAGCCTCCCAGGGTTCGTGGTGATGACAGAAATGGAGTGTGACATGTCTTGTCTCTGCTCTGGATCCCCGTTGGCCTTTCATGCAGTATTGAAGCACCGGGACCTGCTTATTTGTGCAGTTCCCCATGGGCATCTTCCTGGACACCCCCATAGGCGGGGCAGCTCTGTGGGCCAGAGGAGAGGGGATCCCCCGAGGGTGATCGCGGATCCTGGAAGCTGGTGGGTTTATCAAGGTCTGCCGTCTTGCGGGAGCGGCTGGGCTATGCGAGACACCTCTGGCCCTGCTAAGAGTGAATGCCTGATCATCGGGGCTCATCCGACATGGCAACGCCATGTGGGGGCTGGGCGGACCCAGATCTGCATGGAATTGGGTGTCCCTGGTCTCTGTTTGATCCCGGGGGCGTGCCTGTGGGTGGCTTGGACCTGCAGCATAAAACCCAGTGAAATCTGAGAAGTGGAAAGTGTGGGCCATCAATTGCTGACCACCCCAACAGTGAGTAGCTGTGCCGACACAAAGGGTGCTGGTAAATGCCAAAATCAAGGCCCTGACATAGGGTTACCCCTGCAAGCCCTGAGAGGAGAGAAGCAGTTGCTGCCCACCCGCATGTCGCAACAACAGCGCGTGCGGGCCCCGTGAAACTGTGACATGCCTGTGGGCAACCCTGGGACCTGTAAACTTCTGAGGCCCCCTCTTAATTCTTGTGGTCTGTGTCACGTTTTGCATTGGCCCCCTGTAGCAACTGGAAAGCATCTCACCTAGTGCCAAGAATCAGCATCACCAGCCCCACCTGCACGGGACACCCCACGTTAGGGCCCCTGGAGGTCGCCTCTTCCAGCCTTGAACTGGTTGTCACCTGCCTCCAATGCAGGGAGGACTGCTGTTAACAAGACTCCTTCAGTGTGTGTCGAGTCGCACCTTGAGCTTGAGGAGCCGGCACAATACCTGAACTGTTGCTTGAGCTGCTATTCCCTCCCTCCTTCCCCCCAAACCACCTTCAACACCCGCCTGCACCAGGGAGGCACCTGGCGTCTGCTCTCGTGACCATTGAGAAACACCCTTGAAGGAGCAGGTTGTAGAAAATTACTTGAGTTTGCCCTAATAATCAGACATCCCTGACACCTCTAGTGGGATCTGTGCGCTTACACGCCGACCTTTGCTGGAGATGTTGGGGCCTGTTGGACCTCTGTTATTTGTTTTCTGTTTCTTTCCTACGTTCTTTGGTCAAGTGCCCACTGCTGAGCCTATGTTCAGTTCTCTAATGGTCTGAATTATACACAACCACACTTCGGCATGTGATTCACTCCCTGATTCCCTGTCCCGCTCCCTCCTCCCACAGACACAATTCTCACGAGACCAGCAGCATCTTGGTTATTTGACCCCTAGGATATGGCATTCCCTTGCCTGTGCCACCTTGCCCTACCCCTGAGAAGCCATAACAGGGGCCCACCTTCTGTTCTAGTGGCTGTGGGCACTAACCCCTGCCATGGGGACAGTCTCACACAATAAACTGCTCTCCCGAAACCTTTGCGCCTTAAAGTCGCCTAACAAATGTAAGCAGGTTTGGCGATACCTCCTGTGACATGATCTGGACATCATCCTTCTCCAAGAGACACATCTGCTGAGGGAGGACAATCACCAATATCACACCCAAAATATCCCCTTTGTTACTGGGCACATGCCCCTACTGAAATGCTGGGAGTGGTGAGTGGACACACTGTGCAAGGGGTGATCCAGCTCCACAACCTTCAAGGGTGTCAAGGAAAAGGAAGGACACCTTTTAAAGTTGAGTATCTTAAGGGTCACATGTCCTCTCACCCTGCCTAACATTTACTCCCCCAATCAAATGTTCAACATTTACATTTGGAGCATCCTTTGGGATCAACAAGCAGATATGGTGGGTGATGATATAGTGGAAGGAGACTTATCTTGGTCTGTAGCTTGGTGTGCAGCATGGCTTCATATCATGGCACCGTCACAATGTGTCTGCTAAGCTGAAGCGTGACATAGCAGATCTGGTGTTAGTAGACGCTTGGCGTTATAGATATCCTGTCTTGCAAGATTACTCGTTTTACTCCCATGTACATGCCCCCTACTCCCCTATTGATTATGTCTTTCATACATACTCCTTACTCCGGGATCTTGATACCGCAACCATCTCATACATCTCAATCTCAGATTATGGTCAAGTGGAGCTGGTATGGACTAGTGGCTCGAGCTCCCATAGGTGACCGTCATAATGGAGCTTCCCCCGCATCTACTTACTGACCCGGTAGACACAGAAAAGATCCAAAAAGGGATTATAAAGTCTTATGATCTCAATGCCCTCCTGGACACACTGCATCAGATGCTTTGGAACATGTACAAGGCTCCCATTAGGAGGGTTATTTCTTCTATTACCAAAGCCAGAGTGAGGGAGGCCGGACTGGTAGAAATGGACATATCAGCAGACGTTAAGGCCCTTGAGATGCTTGACCAAATCACCCTCACCAGACACATCAAAGGACAACTTGCAATCCTGTGGGGACAGTTGAGAGTGCATAGGACCAACAAGGCTGAACGCTCTCCACTGGCCTTAAAACAGAAGTATTATTGGGGGAAGAGCAAGGTTTGCTCATTTCTAGCCCGCAAACTATGCCATCAACAAGCCAAGACCCCATATTTCTAACATCCAGACAGGGGATGCTCCCTGGGCAACCACTGAGAGGGCTAAGCAACAAGCATTTTATGTCTATACTACTACCAAGCCCTATATAGATGAGATGACACCCCCTAGGACATGATGGACGCTCAATTACAGGACTGTGTCTGGGACCAATTAACCTTCTTCACGCTGGCCTCCTTTACACTCCAATTATACTCACGGAGCTTGACTGGGCCCTCCAGCAGCTACCCAGGTGGGAAAGCGCCAGGCCTTGATGGGCTCCCCATTAACTTCTACAGAATATTCCTCCCTAACTTACAGGATTGGCTATTGACACTGTTCAACTCCTTTACCCATGACACACATCTTATGCCTACTATGGCTGCTGTTGAAAACACCTTCATACTCAAGCCAGGGAAGGACCCCCAGCTGTGTTCCACTTACCACCCAATGGTCCTCCTGAACATAGATGCCAAGATCTTTACAAAGATCCTCACCAATAGGATAGGGTAATATTTCCCCGGCCTCATAGACCCTCTGACCGAAGCCCTGTGGCAGAGGGCTGAGGACTAACGCGCTGAGCGTTGCAAACTGCTTTTTTAACTTCATTCTTGCCTGTCTTCCTGCTGCTGAGCGCTAGCAGCTTCAAGCTATACTCTTCCCGCTGACTACGAGCGGTGAACGGCACACTCTGTGTTTTTAATTTCACTCCCCCATCCCGCCCTCCTGACTCCTCCCACCAGGCGTCACAGCCTATTTAGGCTCCGCCCACTTTCGCCTCGCGTCTGACCGAAGCCCTGTGGCAGAGGGCTGAGGACTAACGCGCTGAGCGTTGCAAACTGCTTTTTTAACTTCATTTTTGCCTGTCTTCCTGCTGCTGAGCGCTAGCAGCTTCAAGCTATACTCTTCCCGCTGACTACGAGCGGTGAACGGCACACTTTGTGTTTTTAATTTCACTCCCCCATCCCGCCCTCCTGACTCCTCCCACCAGGCGTCACAGCCTATTTAGGCTCCGCCCACTTTCGCCTCGCGTCTGACCGAAGCCCTGTGGCAGAGGGCTGAGGACTAACGCGCTGAGCGTTGCAAACTGCTTTTTTAACTTCATTCTTGCCTGTTTTCCTGCTGCTGAGCGCCAGCAGCTTCAAGCTATACTCTTCCCGCTGACTACGAGCGGTGAACGGCACACTTTGTGTTTTTAATTTCACTCCCCCATCCCGCCCTCCTGACTCCTCCCACCAGGCGTCACAGCCTATTTAGGCTCCGCCCATTTTCGCCTCGCGTCTGACCAAAGCCCTGTGGCAGAGGGCTGAGGACTAACGCGCTGAGCGTTGCAAACTGCTTTTTTAACTTCATTCTTGCCTGTCTTCCTGCTGCTGAGCGCTAGCAGCTTCAAGCTATACTCTTCCCGCTGACTACGAGCGGTGAACGGCACACTTTGTGTTTTTAATTTCACTCCCCCATCCCGCCCTCCTGACTCCTCCCACCAGGCGTCACAGCCTATTTAGGCTCCGCCCACTTTCGCCTCGCGTCTGACCGAAGCCCTGTGGCAGAGGGCTGAGGACTAACGCGCTGAGCGTTGCAAACTGCTTTTTTAACTTCATTCTTGCCTGTCTTCCTGCTGCTGAGCGCTAGCAGCTTCAAGCTATACTCTTCCCGCTGACTACGAGCGATGAACGGCACACTCTGTGTTTTTAATTTCACTCCCCCATCCCGCCCTCCTGACTCCTCCCACCAGGCGTCACAGCCTATTTAGGCTCCGCCCACTTTCGCCTCGCGTCTGACCGAAGCCCTGTGGCAGAGGGCTGAGGACTAACGCGCTGAGCGTTGCAAACTGCTTTTTTAACTTCATTCTTGCCTGTCTTCCTGCTGCTGAGCGCTAGCAGCTTCAAGCTATACTCTTCCCGCTGACTACGAGCGGTGAACGGCACACTCTGTGTTTTTAATTACACTCCCCCATCCCGCCCTCCTGACTCCTCCCACCAGGCGTCACAGCCTATTTAGGCTCCGCCCACTTTCGCCTCGCGTCTGACCGAAGCCCTGTGGCAGAGGGCTGAGGACTAACGCGCTGAGCGTTGCAAACTGCTTTTTTAACTTCATTCTTGCCTGTCTTCCTGCTGCTGAGCGCTAGCAGCTTCAAGCTATACTCTTCCCGCTGACTACGAGCGGTGAACGGCACACTCTGTGTTTTTAATTTCTCTCCCCCATCCCGCCCTCCTGACTCCTCCCACCAGGCGTCACAGCCTATTTAGGCTCCGCCCACTTTCGCCTCGCGTCTGACCGAAGCCCTGTGGCAGAGGGCTGAGGACTAACGCGCTGAGCGTTGCAAACTGCTTTTTTAACTTCATTCTTGCCTGTCTTCCTGCTGCTGAGCGCTAGCAGCTTCAAGCTATACTCTTCCCGCTGACTACGAGCGGTGAACGGCACACTTTGTGTTTTTAATTTCACTCCCCCATCCCGCCCTCCTGACTCCTCCCACCAGGCGTCACAGCCTATTTAGGCTCCGCCCACTTTCGCCTCGCGTCTGACCGAAGCCCTGTGGCAGAGGGCTGAGGACTAACGCGCTGAGCGTTGCAAACTGCTTTTTTAACTTCATTCTTGCCTGTCTTCCTGCTGCTGAGCGCTAGCAGCTGCAAGCTATACTCTTACCGCTGACTACGAGCGGTGAACGGCACACTCTGTGTTTTTAATTTCACTCCCCCATCCCGCCCTCCTGACTCCTCCCACCAGGCGTCACAGCCTATTTAGGCTCCGCCCACTTTCGCCTCGCGTCTGACCGAAGCCCTGTGGCAGAGGGCTGAGGACTAACGCGCTGAGCGTTGCAAACTGCTTTTTTAACTTCATTCTTGCCTGTCTTCCTGCTGCTGAGCGCTAGCAGCTGCAAGCTATACTCTTACCGCTGACTACGAGCGGTGAACGGCACACTCTGTGTTTTTAATTTCACTCCCCCATCCCGCCCTCCTGACTCCTCCCACCACGGCGTCACAGCCCATATAGACGGGCCTCATGCGTCAGCGCAGCGGACGAGCGCAGCGGGCGCGACGTAGGCGCGCCGGAGTCGCACCAGAGTCAAGCCCGTCTGCGCCCGTCCGCGACCGGCCGGACCCAGGGGCCAGGGATGCTGCCACTGCCATCTCCTATTCATCCCCCGCCCTCTTTCACCTTCGAGCCGCCTCCTGCCCCCTATCGTTTGACACTTGGACACACATCACTTCACTCGGTATTGCTGGTGACCTACCCCCCTACCTGGGCCCGCTCACTCCCTCCACCTTTCTCACTATCCCTGAGTCACAGATCCGCCTACTGTATCTTAATACTCGTTCACTTGTCAGGCATCAAATTGACATCTTCCATCTACTTATGACTGAAAGGCCTGATGTTCTTTTGCTCTCTGAGACCTGGCTCACGGACGACTCTCTCCCAGATATCTTGGCAGCGCTACCCCCTGACTACTGTCTGCTTAATACCAACCGCCACGGGGGCCGCCCTGGAGGGGGTGTCGCAGCGGTAATACGTAAGGACATCCACGTTATCGCCCCCACTTCCATGACTCTCCCTGATGTGGATAACCTGGTTTTAGTCTCGGGACCGAGGCGGGCGCAGTTACCTTTATGGTACTCTACCGCCTCCCCCAGTCCATGCCCTCCTTTCCTGCATCGTTTATTGAACAGCTCGCCAGCCTTGCTACTTCTTCCCCACGTATAGTTATCGCTGGGGATTTTAATGACTGGTTTCAGCATAAGGACGCCGGTCCCCATGCCTTTGAACTGTTTGAAGGCCTCTCGAGCCTGACCTTCAGCCAATTAGTCACCTCTCCCACTCATAGTGGTGGTCACATACTTGACCATATCTGGGTCCATGGGGTGAAGTCCTCCCATCCGCTTACCACGCCCTGTGTGTGGTCTGACCACTGCCTTATTGACACCACCATTTCCGTGGTGGGTCAGATTAGGATCCCCCCGCAGGAGGGTGGGATGGCCCGCAAGTGGAAGAACGTTGATCCTTCCAAACTGTTAACCCATCTGTCTCACATACGTCCCCCCACCCTCAATAACCTTGATATCAACGAGCTAGATGGCCAAGTCTCCAACTGGCTCATATCAGCCAGCGACACCTTTGCCCCACTAATCAAGTTCCCTCGAACCCGCCACAGCAACTCACATAAATGGTATAATCCATATCTCAAAACCTTACAGCTGGAGCTTCGCCGATCTGAACGCAGATGGAGAAGAGACTACGGCCCGCTAAGCAGAGCCACTTATGTGGCAGCTCGCAATAAGTATAGATCCGCTATCTCTGCAGCCAAGAAAGCCTATGTCTCTGAGAGAATTTTACGTGCCCCCTGCAAGTCGAAGGAGATTTTCAGAGTTCTGGACGAATTTACTTCTGACTCCAGAACGCTTCTGTCCCAGGCCCCGACTCAGGAATCCTGTAACGCACTTAGCACTTTTTTTCTACAAAAGATTGTTCTGATTAAGGACACTATCCCAGTCTCCTCACTGGGCGCTGACTTCGGTACTCCCCCTCACAATGCCCTCTCTCTCACTCAGTTTCCTCCATTAGACCCTACCTCCCTAGCCAGCTTGGCCGCTCGTATCAAGTCTGGTTCTCCTGACGACCACTGTCCACCTTCTATACTGCGTGACATCTGCCATTCCCTACCTGACTGTATCCTCCCTTTGCTTAACTCTTCTCTCCTCTCCGGGACGGTACCCAGTTCCTTCAAGGAGGCCGTTCTAGTGCCTCTGTTGAAGAAGCCTGAAGCTGATCCTGCCGTCCCGGCGAACTATCGCCCCATCTCTCTCTTACCTTTTCTTTCTAAAATCTTAGAGGCCCATGTCACTGCCTGCCTCTCGAGGTTCATCGAGAGTTCCACCTTTCTCGAGGCCAACCAGGCCGGTTTCCGTCCTGGCCATTCTACAGAGACTGTGATCCTGGCGGTTCTGGATACCTTGAGAGGTGGAGCCGACAAGGGTACCTCCCAGGCCTTGGTACTATTAGATCTATCGGCCGCCTTCGACACGGTGGATCATAACATCCTTCTCCATCGTGTCGAGCAGGCCGGTATCCAGGGCCTGGCGCTGGCATGGGTTAAATCATTCCTCACTGGGAGATCCCAGTCTCTCAGCCTAGGCACATTTAGGGCACCTAGGGAATACCTGCCTTGTG
The DNA here is from genome assembly GCF_964261635.1 of Lissotriton helveticus. NCBI lineage: Eukaryota > Metazoa > Chordata > Amphibia > Caudata > Salamandridae > Lissotriton > Lissotriton helveticus. Next base: position 77,396,937 of record NC_136059.1, read on the forward strand.
GGGTCCCCCAGGGCTCCTCTCTATCCCCTCTTCTCTTTAATCTTTATCTTCGCCCCCTTCTTTTTTCTTTGAGGCAGTGGGACGTCACCGTCTTTAACTACGCGGACGACCTACAACTCATTTTCTCTCTAAACTCTCCCTCTGCTATTCCCACCTTCCAGGCAGTTATGTCCCATATCTTTCAGTGGATGTGTCAGAACCAGCTGAAATTGAACCCAGGAAAGACGGAGCTCCTCCTGCCGGGTAAGAGCTCCGTACACTGGGGTCCACACTTCTGGCCGGCAGAGCTTGGCTCTCCCCCCACCCCGGTAGCCTCGGTGAAAAGCCTCGGGGTCACCATTGACGCTGGGCTCTCTCTCGGGCAGCAGGTGGGGACGGTGGTTTCCTCCTGCATGTTCCAGCTATGCAGGATTAGGAAGGTGGCTTACCTCCTCACCCCCGATGCCCTGCTACAAGTCATCATGGCCCTCGTCCTCTCCCGCCTGGATTTTTCGAACTCCATCTATTATGGTTTGCCCAAGTGTTCCATCTACAGGTTGCAAATCATTCAAAACCAGGCGGCGAGATTGGCCCTCGGGATACCGAAGTGGCAGTCTGCCAAACCCCTCCTTGCCAAGCTTCACTGGCTCCCTGTCAACCTAAGGGCTGCCTTTAAGCTTGGCTGTCTCGTTTTTAAGTCTCTCTCTGGTGCTTGCCCCGCTTTCCTGAAATCTCTTATTCGTCCCTACTGCCCCTCACGTAACCTTAGATCCCTTCATCTACATCTCTTGGTGGTCCCTTCCTTTAAACTCTGCAGATCTGGTGGTCGAAGATTTGCTTTCCTCGGCCCCAAACTTTGGAATTCCCTTCCTCTCCCAGTTAGGATCTCTGGTTCTCTCATTCAATTTCGCAAATCTTTAAAAACCTGGCTTTTCCCACAACCTAGCTAAATTCCCTCTGTTCCTCTTCATGTACCTTTTCAGCGCCATGATACCCACGGTGATAGTGCGCTCAATAAATACCCCCTTAACATAACATAACATAACCCTAATCAGGTTGGTTTTTGTTGTAATTGGCAGGAAGTGGATATCATTCGACAGGTTGTGGACCTGGTTGAGAAATCCTAGTGTAACAATAGCCTAGCCTGACTTCTCTCGTCTGAAGGGGAGAAGGCCTTTGCAGGATGAGCTGGGCCTTCCTGCGTGCAGTCTGGGCAAGACTGGTCTAGAGCCAGGCATGAGCACCAACATCATGGCATCATATTTAGCCCTGACAGCCTCAATTCTCAATAATGGACACAATATGAACTCCATTCATCTTTTCCATGGCACCCACTAGGGGTGTCCACTATCATCCATACTCTTCGCTCTGGTAGTCTAGCCCTTAGCTATCACTATCTGGAAGTCGGAGCAGTGGGGAACATAACCATTGGAGGCTAATCCTACAACATAAGTCTCTTCCAGGACGATCTTTTGCTCAAACTCACACAGGATCAATGACATAATATCGAGGGACAAAATATAGACTACTAAAAATATCGATGCCAAAATATCGACAGACAAAATATCGAAATCCTATCTACAAACAGGTAAGTACAAAAGTATCGACTCCAAAATATCGTTTAAAAATATATACTTTGTAAAAATATCAAATTTCTTAAAAATAATGTAAAATTTAAAAAATATTAAAAATACATGACTAAAATATACTTAATAATACTTAAATACCTTAAAATTATTAAATAATTAATGTAAGTTATTAAAAAAAATAATAACATTTTATTTGTTAAAGCATATATATATATATTAACATAATATTATTAAAAAAAATACAATATTATTACCGTAGGTTAGCGGGAGTGTAAAAATTACTATTCCCACTCAAGAGAGTGCAACAGTAGGGAAAGCGTTGGATAGCGTAGGGGTAAAAATTACTATTCCCACTCCAGTGAGTGCAACAGTAGGGAATGCGTTGGATAGCGTAGGGGTAAAAATTACTATTCCCACTCCAGAGAGCGCAACAGTAGGGAAAGCGTTGGATAGCGTAGGGGTAAAAATTACTATTCCCACTCCAGTGAGTGCAACAGTAGGGAAAGTAAATACTTCATGTATTATTTAAAACAAATATATATATTAATATCTATAACAAATTAATTAAAATAATTACCAATTTAAAAATACAAATTAAAATGAATTATTACAATTAGTTACCTATTAATACAAATTAATTACAAATTAACAATTAATTAATTAGCAATTAAAAATTAATTAACAATTAATTCAAAATAAATACAAATAAATGAATTAAATTACTTAATTATTTATAATTAAATTACTTCCCTGTTTCCTCCTGAGGCGATAAGCCGGGAGTTTGTTTGCTCGTTTTTAAAAAATTTTGTGTCACTACTTACTTGTTGATTTTAAACGCACTCCTCTCCTGGCACCACAGAACTCTGAGAACTCTCTGCACAGCGGATTTTAGCGCTGGTTGTGGAATTAAGTTCCCCTAACTATTCTCGCCACCATTGACAGCGAGACGCGAGGCCACGCCCACTCGAGGCCACGCCCCCGCCTCGCTCGGCTTAAAAACGCTGAATACAAGCGTCTAGAGTCAGAACCTGTTTCCTCCTGAGGCGATAAGCCGGGAGTTTGTTTGCTCGTTTTTTAAAAATTTTGTGTCACTACTTACTTGTTGATTTTAAACGCACTCCTCTCCTGGCACCACAGAACTCTGTTTGAGAACTCTCTGCACAGCGGATTTTAGCGCTGGTTGGGGAATTAAGTTCCCCTAACTATTCTCGCCGCCATTGACAGCGAGACGCGAGGCCACGCCCACTCGAGGCCACGCCCCCCACCTCGCTCGGCTTAAAAACGCTGAATACAAGCGTCTAGAGTCAGAACCTGTTTCCTCCTGAGGCGATAAGCCGGGAGTTTGTTTGCTCGTTTTTTAAAAATTTTGTGTCACTACTTACTTGTTGATTTTAAACGCACTCCTCTCCTGGCACCACAGAACTCTGTTTGAGAACTCTCTGCACAGCGGATTTTAGCGCTGGTTGTGGAATGAAGTTCCCCTAACTATTATCGCCGCCATCGACAGCGAGACGCGAGGCCACGCCCACTCAAGGCCACGCCCCCCACCTCGCTCGGCCTAAAAACGCTGAATACAAGCGTCTAGAGTCAGAACCTGTTTCCTCCTGAGGCGATAAGCCGGGAGCTTGTTTGCTCGTTTTTTTTAAATTTTGTGTCACTACTTACTTGTTGATTTTAAACGCACTCCTCTCCTGGCACCACAGAACTCTGTTTGAGAACTCTCTGCACAGCGGATTTTAGCGCTGGTTGTGGAATTAAGTTCCCCTAACTATTCTCGCCGCCATTGACAGCGAGACGCGAGGCCACGCCCACTCGAGGCCACGCCCCCGCCCCCGCCTTCCTCCCTCCCTTGATAGTATGTGCTTACACCGCACGCGCAGCGGACGGGCGCAGCGGGCGCGCCTAAGGCAAGCCCGTCTGGGCCCGTCCGGGCCCGGACGGCCCTAGGCCCGGTCACTATGCCCATTTCTCCAGGGCATTACCTTTCCTATACTCGAGATAGTCTCCTGGCCCTGAATCCTCCTAAACACCCTATCTGTAATTACATCTATACGGGAGACAACCTTTTTACCAGCTGTAACCTCTGCAACACGCTTTGCGCGAGAACAGAACGCCGGGGCCTACATCTAGGCCTACTCAATTGCAGGTCGCTTGTCAAACATGCCCACGAGTTAAACCTCCTTATTGTAGAACACGCCTTTGACATTCTGTTTCTCACAGAAACTTGGCTTACCCCTAACAATGGCCCTGATATGGTTAATGCCCTACCTCCCGGCTACCATATCTGCTCACTGAATAGACCAAGTGGCAGAGGAGGTGGTTTAGCTATAATACACAAAGATTACCTTACTTGCAGAACTGCTGACAGAAACATTAAAGACTGCGAAAGCTGCCACTTCACCGTTCAAATCTTGCCAGAAACGTCTATGTCTGGCCTACTTGTATACCGCCCTCCAGGCCCACTTGTCGAGTTCCCCAGCAGACTCATGGAGCATGTCACCCTTAAGGCCACAACTTCCTCTAACTTCCTCCTATTGGGAGATTTCAATCTCCATTTCTTGGACCCAATCGACGCCCCCGCAGCTGAACTGCGGCTGGACCTCTCCTCTATTGGTCTCTGCTTAACGAACCCACAGCCCACTCACGACAAAGGCCAGTTACTGGACCCGATCTTCACAAACATTCATGATCTTAAAACCCGTGTGCACCTCCCTCTTCCTTGGACAGACCATTTCCTGATCCCCTTCGAATGGCACTTTGATACCCCTCCACCCCAACAGCCTAGAATTAGAACCCTTATCAGGCGTTGGCACAAACTTGTCCCAGAAGAATGGGCAGCCAAACTCAGGGAATCTACCCCTCCCCCCACTCACAACCCCACAACTGCGGACTCTGAATTTAATGCGTGGCTCACCCAATCACTGGACTGCCTCCTTCCTCGATCCAGCACCCTCAAACAAACCAAGAGAGTTAACCCCTCCCCTTGGTACACCTCTGAACTTAATACCCTACGGAAGGAATGCAAGAGGACCGAACGCACATGGAGGAAAGATAAGTCAGCAGAGAAGAAAGACACGTTTCGGTCTTCCTTAAAGACCTACAAGCTTGCGCTCCAGAAAACCAAGAGCTCTTTCTACGAGGAAAGAATCAAAAACGCATCCTGTTCCGCTCAGGAAACTTTCACCATTCTAAAAGAACTTCTCCACGCCCCAGTTGCCCCCACGAAACCCCTGGACCCTATAGCAGCGGAAAATAAATGCATCAAACTTGCAACATTTTTTGACGAGAAAATCCAAAAAATTCTCGCCTCCCTACCTCCTCCCGACACCGGTTGCACTGGCGGTGACAGTCTCAGCCCCCACCCCTGTCACAACCCACCACTCAACACCCAGGCACCCTCCCTTGATACTTTCGGTCCAGTAACCACAGAGGAGGTAGCTGTGACATTTGCCTCTATCAAAAGTGGCTCCCCCAGTGACCCGGTTCCACTGCGCTTCCTAAAAAAAGTGGCCCCCACGGTGATCCCTCCGCTCACGACCCTTATCAACGCTTCTCTATCACAGGGAGAAGTCCCTCCCAGCTGGAAAGCAGCAGTAGTCAAAGGTCTCCTGAAAAAGCCTTCATTGGACCCTCAGGACTTAGCCAACTAGAGGCCAATCTCCCTCCTCCCAGGGAATAGCAAAATCACAGAAAAACTAGTGAATAAAAAGCTATCACTATTCCTAGAAACTAACAACCTGCTTAGGAACTCTCAGACAGGCTTTCGCCCTGGCCAGGGCACCGACACCGCCCTCCTAGCGGCAGTAGAGAAGGCCAGAAGCATCTTGGATACAGGAGGATCAGTGGCAGTGATCCTCCTGGACCTTAGTGCGGCCTTCGATACTGTCAACCACCAGGTTTTAATCCAGCGTCTGAGAGACATTGGAGTGAAGGGCATGGCTTTGAAGTGGCTGACGTCATTCCTCAGCAACCGTTCCTTCCAAGTCTGGGAGAATGACAGCCACTCCCCTGCGGTCCCCCTCCGCTGTGGAGTGCCGCAGGGCTCATCACTGAGCCCAACGTTATTAAACGTTTATATGTCTCCGTTGGAGGAGTTGGTCACTCCGTTCGGAGTGACGATTATCAACTACGCCGATGACACCCAGCTGGTGGTGACCCTTTCACACCCGCACCAAGAACCCTCCAATCTCCACGGCTGTCTCACTAAAATCCACGGCTGGATGAACTCCTCAGCACTAAAACTCAATGGGTCTAAGACCGAAATCCTGCTGCTTGGACAAAAAGGGCTCCCCCTACCGCCCAACATGTGGCCTACCTGCTTGGGTGATCCCCCTGCTCCCAAAGATGAGGTTAAAAGCTTGGGTGTATGGCTTGAGAAAGATCTGACCTTTAGATCCCAGGCAAAAAAAGCGGCCGGAATATGCTTTGGACTCCTCAGGGCATGCAGGAAGGTGCTTCCCCTGCTCCCCTTCACTTCCCGAAAACTGCTGATCCAGGGCCTTATCTTGTCTAGGCTGGATTACAGCAACGCAATTTATTTGGGAGCCCCGGAAGCCACATTTAACACCCTTCAGAGAATCCAGAACGTGGCTGCCCGACTTCTTACTAACACCCCGGCCAGATCATCAGCCAAGCCAGCCTTGAAGCAGCTTCACTGGCTTCCAGTCAGAGAAAGGGTGGTCTTCAAGGCCCTCTGCCTGGCACATAAACTCCTTCACAACAAAGGTCCACCCATTCTCGAAAACTTTATCATTCCCTACAAAGCCACCAGGTCACTCCGGTCAAACCACGAGAACCTCATCATTGTCCATAAAGTGAAAAGAGCCCGAGCTGGAGGCCGCCGCTTCTCAGTAAACACAGCAAAACACTGGAACAGTCTCCCCCGGAAACTGAGAACCGAACCAAATCTCCTCCAATTTAGGAAAGCACTGAAAACTCTTCTGTTTCCCTGATCTTCCCGCCCTCCCGCCGCGACTCCCTCTTGACTACCAGGTTCTAGCGCCGGGATGCTCTCGGGTTACTGCGCGCTCTACAAAAACCTTAAAATAAATTTAAAAAAAAAAAAATCCCACCCTATTCCCCTATAAACACACAACTCACTACAGAAAATAAATTAGTAACATTAACATAATTATCAATTAATCAATTAAATACAACTAATTGGCAATTAAAATTTAATTAATTACCAAATAAAAATTAATTAACAATTAATTCAAAAACAATACCAATAAATAAACTTTACATATTTAATTAATTATAATTAAATTACTTCCTACCCTATTCCCCTATAAACCCACAACCCGCTACAGTAAATAAATTAGTAAAATTAACATAATTATCAATTAATCAATTAATTAAAATTAAGTGGCAATTAAAATGTAATTAATTACTAAATAAAAATTAATTAACAATTAATTCAAAATAAATACCAATAAATAAATTTACATATTTAATTAATTATAATGAAATTACTTCCCACCCTATTCCCCAATAAACCTACAACCCGCTACAGAATTAAATTAGGCAAAAACTAAATAACATGAAATTCATTAATTAAATGAAATTATAACATGGGGGGGCGGAGCTAGCCGCGCTTGGAAATGGACGCGCCGTAGGCGAGCTCTCCGGATCAAGCTACAATCCTGCAAGAAATCCTGGGTTAAAAAGTGCCATAACACGCTGAATATACCTACCTGCTAAGCGGTCTGTCTCTGCTACCGGATGGTACCATCCTTGGGGAAAACGGCCGGCATCGGCGCGAAGGCTCCGACACAGCCCGGGAGTGAGGAGGCGCCATCCCTGACCGTGCGTGATCACGTACGAGCTACGCGAGCCCGCAGTTGCGCGAGGGTGCTGTAGGCCGTGTCAGCCTGCGACGGATACGGAGATCTGCATTCGCTCCTCACCTGCCACCCACTGGCAGATCGTGCTGTGCTCCTGAGATACTCTCGTGCAGCAGAGGATGGTGCTGGAGACAACGAGATAGAGGTGAGGAAGCGAGCCGGATTTAGCTCCACGATCTCGCCCCAGCAACGCGGACACCGCCTGGGTACTGCGCATGCCACATGTTGGACTACTCTTACTCCTCCACACTTCCGAGGGCCCGAGCTGGGGAACCACGCACACAGGACTCGACAGTGGCCAGGCCTGCCAGCCATATTCCCCAAAACTGAGTGTCTGCCTGCTGGTGCGATACTTTGTGCGGACCCTGCTGTGGTGGCCGAGACTGGCCGAAGCACTCTCCCGGACATGCCCTTCATTCCTGACGATAAAAGCCAGCAGAGGGTCGGCTCTCACTAAAGGGGCGCTCTGACGCCAGCTCACGCCACAGTCGGATACTGGCCGGACCACGTTGTCTTGCACCTCCACAGAGTGCTATTCCCCCCACTAGGCCGCGGCCTTACTATTGAAGCGTGCGGGGCCGGGACGGACGGCAGTAGCCCACGCCGACAACATGGGCAAACCGGAGAAAACCCAAACGAAAAACAATTTGATAAACAGAGGAAGCTGCACTCATCATCAGCCGACCGCCACACGCCACTCCGCGACTCTGTGCCCTCTTCTACGGCTCAGACAAGGCTGGATGTACAGGCCATGTTTACCGCTATTCAGTCCACCCTGACCAATATAGACGGAAAGATCGACACACTCACTTATAGGGTGGACCGCATGTCGGAGCGCTTGGACAATCAGGCGGAACGCGTGGACATGGCGGAACGCCGAATAACAGAGACTGAAGACGCAACGCAACAGCTTGAATTAAAACATAAGAAGGTGGACGCACTCTTGCAAGGCCTTGCGGCTAAGACGGAGGATTTAGCAGCGCGTTCGCGACGCTGCAACCTACGAATCATGGGCATCGCAGAGACGACACATATAAACAACATGGAGGCATATGTTGAGACTCTCCTAACCACCATCTTAGGCAAAGACATTTTTTCTGCGGTATTCATCGTGGAACGGCCGCATTGCACTTTGGCGCCCAAACCGGCGGTTGGAGCTAAGCCGCGCCCTATCATAGCCAAACTGCTGAACTATAGAGATAGGGATGCCGCGCTCCGTAAAGCCCGCGAGCTCGGGTCTCTCACACATGAGGGCATGAATATCTCAATATACCCGGACTTTACGTCTCAGGTGCAGGAAACCAGGAAACAATATATGGACGTCAAACGGAAGCTGAGAGAAAACGATGTTCCATATGCAATGCTCTACCCGGCGCGTTTGAAGGTAACTCTGGATGGGAAAAGTGTGATCTGTAACACGCCGAGAGAAGTAATTAAATATCTGCAAGCCAATCACCCACATGTCCTGAGACACGGGGTCAACAACACGAACAAGATCCCCCTTCAGATACGGAATAACTATTGTCTATTTGCTGGCAGTAACTTACTTGACGCAGCTGCCGTATACAAGAGGACATGACTGCACACCTGCACATACTGGTACATTGTTGATAGATTGTCTATGTGTAATACAATTGCTGCAGCGTTCACAGAATCGTACCTGAAATGCCAGTTTTGTTCGATTGTGGGTGGCGATATGTCATCACGACTATAATACTTGCTATGTGCACTAAGACCCAACTATCACTAACTCGCACTAACGCGTGCGGCTTGATCACCTTGCATAATAATGCTGGGCCTTTGGCGGGCTGCGACCGGCCCCCCCGTGTGATCCACATTACCTGCCCTGTTTGAGGTTCCAAGTTTGTGAGCATCTTGATGTTGTGGGTGCTTACCTGTGTTTTATTATGTTCTGGGCAGACTGATTTGGGTACAGGCTTTGTCATGATTGGGATGACGGAGTGGGTGGTGGGTGGGGGAGAGGGTTTTACTAAGGTTGATGCTGTCACAAATTGCTTCTGCCACAACGATGTTTCAGGTTCTAGATGCTCCTATCTCGGTTGCAATGATACACTACGCCTACTGGTAAGGCAGAAATGCTCAAATGGTTGTGGGTAGACGCTTAAAGTTACTGACATGGAATGTCAGGGGCCTTAACAGTCCTAAGAAAATCAGGCTATAGATCTGGCGCTCCTACAAGAAACCCACCTCCTCCCTGGGAAGGCTAAAACGCTGGGATACCGCTGGGCTGAACACTCTGTCTCTGCCACATACTCCTCCTATGCTCATGGGGTGGTGGTTTTGGTGCGCCGTGGGGTTCAGTTTCACTTAGAAAGCACAGATGTAGACCACAATGGTAGATTTGTTATCGTTACTGGTACACTGCGCAGCCCTAGAATGGGAATTGTAAATATATATGGACCAAATAGGGATGACCCTGATTTCTATTTGTCTCTGTTCACCAAACTGCGCAACCATCCCCCGGTAGAATGGATCTGGGGTGGAGATCTGAATGTTGCACTTGAACATGCTCTAGATCGCTCGCATGATACTGTTGAACACCATAAACGCGCAGCGAACGCTCTCCTTCATGGCATTGACGAATTTAATTTACGAGATGTCTGGAGAGACCGCCACCCCACACACCGAGAAAGCACACACTCCTCCGCAGCGCACACCAGTTGGTCACGGCTTGATTATTGGTTGCTATCAGATCGGGCCTCTACGTGGACCACTGATGTCACACATCTCCCTAAAACACTGTCGGATCATAATCCGGTGGTCCTGTCCCTGGCTATCCCAGCATACACCCCCCACCCCTGCCCCCCCCGTTCACGTGGCGCTTTAATGCCTCAGCGCTTGTTGACCCTCTATATAAGGAAACACTACACAAGGCAATAGTGGACTTCTTTGCTCTCAATGGCTAGTCTGTAGATAGTGCTGGCACGCTCTGGGAAGCTTTTAAGGCGACACTCCGCGGGGTGGGAATCCTGAAAGATATCAGAACACGACTACAGAACTGCGAGAACGATATTCGACGGCTGGAATCAGAGTTCGACTCCACACAAGATACAGGGAAGTTAGCTGACATACGTGAGGCAATCACACGTTATAACGGACTAGCGGATGACGAAATAAAATACATGTCCACGAGGCATACAGCGCGCAGGCTGGGAGAGGGGGGACGCCCCGGTCGTGTACTGGCACAGAAGGTATGCATGCAAATTAAGCAACAATTGATTACGCAATTAAAAGATGACCAGGGAGAATTGCACTTTGACACCCCTAGCATCTTACACACGTTTGTCACCACGTCCCGAGAATTTTACACCACACAGCACACGGCCACCGAGTCGGAAATATTAGACTACATTGCCGATGTGGCATTGGTGTGGTTGTCAGACTCACATCGAGTATCCTTGGCATTACTCATAACGGAGGAGGAAACTCTTGCAGCTATTAAGTCCTTACCGAACGGGAAAGCCCCAGGTCCGCAGTCAGCAGTACTGGATAAAGGTCACTGCCCATTTGACGAAACTACTGTTATGTGAAGTTCCATGTACTCCTAGGGTGTTCTCTGCTGGGCTTAGATGTTCCACTCAGGGCGCAAGGCAAGAAGCTCATGGCTATCTTACTGCTGCTGGCGAAGCGCAGACTCTCTATACACTGGGGCGGCAGGCGCGCCCCACAGATTAAGGACTGGCTGATTGACGCTGCCTACTGCAGGGACAATATTATGATGTACGCGGAAGAGCTACCAACTGCATCCAAACCCTCTGATATTTGGGGCCCGCTTTCAGAGTATTTACGCACCAACCCAGATCTAACTGAAGAGACTCCTGACACTCTGACTTGTTTCTAAGTCGTATCTCATGCCATTCCTGACAGTAAAAGTACCAGAGAATAAGTGTATTGTATAGGATGACTACATGAGCTCATAATGATTGCCAAACTGAGATTATAGATATTGTATTTTGTACATCTCTTGAATATTGCTTGTGTCTGAAGTGTGACATGTATCTGTTAACCGAGTTTATGATAAAACTGATCAATTAAATTAAAAAAAAAAAATTATAACATAAATACACACTTTTCACACATATAATGACATAAAAACACTATAAAAAATGTAATATTATTAAAAATGCAATAATTTTAATAACCTATATTATATACTTCGATATTTTGACTTTCTATATTTTTAAAATTCGATATTACATTACTTACCTTAAAAACGATATTTTTGATGACTATATTCTGTCCTTTCGATATTTTGTCCATTCTATATTTTGAAGTCGATATTTTGTCCATTCGATATTTTGAAGTCGATCTTTTTTCTGTTTGCCACTCACACAACCTGTATGCTCCTTGCCTGTGGTGGTCAGCTGCCTCTCTGCCTTTGAGGGTGTGTCGGGCTTTAAGGTCAACATGACCAACTCATACATCCTTAATCTCACTATACCTCAGCAGGACCTCCATGCGCTTCACATGCTAGCATTCACACAAAGAGGGACAGGGGCTTGGTAGGTCCAGCATACAAGTCCATAAGCACAGAAGTGGAACAAGAGGTATGCATTTCCTATGGAGAGTAGACTGGAGTCAAGTAGGGGGACGGAGTGGGGCCGATGGGCGTGCCAGAAGGCCCCAGGTAGGGTAAGAAAGGAGGGAGTGGGATACCTACTATGAGGAGCAAGGGCCCTCACACACCCCTAGAGGTGTCATGCTTCAGAATAGCGAAGCACATCATTTGGCCGGCACTGCCATGCCCAATGGGCCCTGCAGGGGGACTCTTTGCTGGAGGTCTTCTTTGTTGTTAGCCATGTGGCCCTAGAAGATGGGGGGGGGGGTGAATGAGCGATGAGTAGAATGGGAGTGAGAGTTTGTCTAAATATAGCTATGTGTCCAAAAATAATTTTATTCGCTGGATACTGATGCTATGGTTAAAAACAACCGACTGTGAGAGTCGTGGCTGGCGAAGAGAATTAAACCTGCTACAGCTCAAGGTGATTACTGGATGATGGAAGTGGTCAAATGGTTGACATATTTTGTTCCTGGGTTCTCCAGTACGATGAGTGGAATTTCATCAGGACATCCTATCGCTCAAGGTGGCCGGAGAGAGCTTCAGTCACCTGTGGGCAATTACAATCTCATAGGTATTGTTAAGACTGGGCAGGAGGTTGTCCAACACATGAGTTCTCAATGTGGCAGTGCGCATAATCACTCTGGGTCTCTTGTACTAGCCAACGGGTTGTTAATCACTGCACATGCTGCCAGATCAAGTTCAGGTAGATTCAATTCAGTAAGGAATTAGGAAACAGCTACCTTGTGTTCAGAATGAAGTCTGGTTTGTCCACATTCGTCACTGAAAAACTGCCTCCTAACCTTGTAAAACATCAAGGAGACCCTCTACAAAGAAATATTGCCATCAGGCTCCATGACAGTGTCTAATGGGCTAAATGAGACTCCCGTATGGACCCACACAAGGGCTACCATTGCCAAACCAGAGTAGAGGATGCAAAAATATTGGCAATGCAAACACTTTTGGAACTGGGTCTAATATTCCGGTGTCACATGTGTCTCTTGTAACAGTGCAATGTTTTTTCCCTTCGCATTCAGAGAAATCATCCCAATGTATGTATCTCCCTTGGTGTCTCCATACCTCTGGCATTAAAAGTCAGAATGCGTACCCATGTGTGTGTAGTGCACTGGGAAGTGTGGGGAGGCATTTCTGGAGTAGCCTGCCCCCAGGTGGGCCACCAACACACATCTTGGAGATTTAACCTGGGGGGCTGTAGCCCTCTAATCAGTGGACATGCTATTCAATGTTTCTGTCTCATGAAAGTAAACATGAACACACAACATCTCCCTCCCATGGCAGAACCCAAGGGGAATACTAAGCAATCAGTGACAACATCTACCTACAAAGGGTAACTTGGCATTTATGCCCACACACAACTCAGCCAAGGCAAGGCTAGGTGGAGTGAATGTATCCTGTGATGCCAAATGGGTATTGTATTATGCTAGTGTTCTCCTAGTGACCATGTCAACAATCTGTCAGGAACAATCAGTGGCAGAAAGAAAGCTGCAGCTAATACAAACTACATCCTCAACTTCCATCTGGCAACTGTTTTTGCATACTTACACCCACCTATCCTATCCATGTTCACATTTCAACATTACGTCTTGGCCTGCATAATCTCTACTTGTGCTGGTCTGACCCCTCTCACACCCACCCCAAAGTTCATGCTCATCTCTAAAACTATCCATCATTCACAAGCTCTTCACAATGACCCTCTGCAGCTGCCATCTCTAAAACCATTCTTGCCCTCCAAGCTCTACCCTTGTACTCTAACTCTTCCCCCAGACTCTCACATTCACATTCTGGTGCTGCACCTCTTACACCCAAACCTACATTACTAGCACCACACTTCATCGCTATGTACACCACACCTCTCCCATTCATGCTATATACACAAAGTACTGTACTCATCATCCCCTCAACAGACGTTCAACATAACATGTCAAATATACACCTCTCATCCCCATTTTGACATTCACTAATGGCTTGTACTGCACTTTTTTCACAAGGTGCAGATTCATATACAACTCTGACATTTACACTTAACACCTCACCACATCTCTCACCCAGAGACTTACATTGCTCAATGAATCTGTCCTCATTCATTCGCCTCTCACCGTTCACTCACCCTACTCTGCTTAAAGCCTACTAATAGTCATTTGACAAACTAGGGCATCTACAGGGCTAAACACAACATCCATCTACTGCCCAACACCTCGCATCTCCCCATCCAGCACCCTAACTTACACAAGTGGTGGTGGGGGGTTAAACTATGTATACCCTTGATATACACCCATACACTTTGTTTCAAATAAAAACTTTAACCTTGTCTCACTGCGGCTCTGTCATATATACATCTCAATTCCATGCTCCATACCACCCTTGACTTCTGCACACTAACAACTACCTTCATCAATGAAACTACCCTATCACAGTCATCTCTCACCATAGTCTCAACAACTACAGCTCTCATCTCCTGCCAGCTTATAACCTTGTCTAGCTGATTCTACCTCAATCACCTTTTCCTAGCAGCATACTTTACCCAGGCTTCAACCAGCTTTACAAGGCTCCCACACACCAGCATTTAAAAACAATTACATTGTAAGAATGAGTATACTTCATATCTTCTATCCAAGAACTGCCTTTGACCTTAACTCATCCCTTCCACTCTCTCAAAATTCCTACATTGTTCTGTCCCCATTATGTCTGAGTCTCCACTCTATTTCCAGAATGGAAGCAAAAGTCTCTCTCACCTCTACCCTTGTTAAGCTAGCTCAGCCCATATGTAAATGTAAATGTAAATGTAAATGTACAGGAATTTACATAGCGCAAATCACCAAGCGGTTTCTAAGCGCTTGCTTAGGGAACCCGTCCTGGTATTCCCCTGTGAGATAACCCCGGCAGGGTATCCGCAAGGTGAAAGCCAGGCATCCCGCCGCGAGGGGCCGTTGTGGAGATTAAGCAAGCTATTGCCCAGAGTTGCAGAGTGTGAACCCGTGAATCGAGTAGGCACCGGAGCGAGAATTGTTGAGTCCATGGACATTTTAGGACTCAAGACCCCGCCGAGCCGGGAATTGAACCCTGGTCCCGGGCTGACCTCTGCTTCCAGGTCTGCCTCCTCTAACCAGTGAGCCACACTTCTCCACTAGCTCAGCTAGCTAGCTAGCTAGCTCAGCCCATACAACATCAACCTTGCAAAACACATGTGCAGCTAGGCCTCATTACCGTAGATCCAACTCCTCTCCCCTGTCTTTCAATTTACTGCATGGTTGTAACACAGGCTCCAATAGCACCTGCACAGCAGACGGGCACACAACCTTTCTGTGCACTCACAGTCCACTAGACCTACTACATGTAGCATAGGGAAATCCACTAGACATAACAACACTCCAAGTTCATCTCTGTGTGATCTTGGCCAGCATCAAGTATAGCTCAAACGTACTCTATTGTCATCTACACACAAATGAAAACAACACACATATAATATGCTCAGCTACTAATGATGTGTGGGTGAAATTGGATAGTCATAACTTGTACAGACAAAACATTTGTGAGTGGAAAAGTGTGCAAATATCTAATATCTCATCCATTCTCACTCATCCCATTTGAGCAGTGCCCATTGTGCTACGATGCCATGATGGCGGTCAGACTTCAGTTGTGGGTGCATAGCAGAGGATTCCCCGATGTTCATCCAGGCAGGGGCAGGTTTCGGTCACATCCATAGCACCCTCAAGTGATGTGGCCACATGCCGTAATGATGACGATGTATTGTGTACGGTGAGTGAGGGGGTGAGCAAGTCAAGTGTGGCATAAGAAGAAACTCAGATTAAACAATTATCACTCCAGTCTGTACACTGCAGGGCTGTTTGTGCCAAAAACACTGACATCCCATCCCATCCCATTCCTAAGGATGTTGTGCGTTGATTGTGCAACACCCTGATGCACTATGGATAAAAACCTAAGTGAAGGGTCTTTCCATATGTAGCTCGTAATAGTGACAGGCCACTAAAGGCAGTGCTTTGTTGCTGGGCTCTGTAGTCATTAGCATTTGTGAAGCCCTGGGCAGCTGTCCATGGGCAGCTTCAGCCTGGACTGGCACACATTATCTACCCTAAACTAAATCCACTCTACACCATTCCTGTTGCCAACAACTGCTTGTATAAATGGAGCGAAGAAGAAGATTGTTGCAGTGCAGTGTCATACTGAATAGGTATACCTTCAGCTGTGTCACATAAGGGTGGTATAAGGGGCATTGGATGACCATGCATGGACAAATGTTGTTTCCTCAAAACGCACTTACAGTTGACATAGCCTAGCATTCCCAACTGGACAATTAGGCATACAAAAAAAATTCCCTTTGACATGAATAGCATTTGCCTAGATGTCTGCAACATAAATGACACACAAAGACCAAGCAGCACCCAGCATTGACCCTTAACAAGTAGATGTAATATCTTGGACACAACAAGCATAATTCACTCCTGACACTATTGTGACAACTCCTAATCCATATGTAGCCAGGTCACATGTGTGTCATCTAATTAAATTGAGTATTGCAGCCTTTGGCAAATACAAACTGTAGGAACTGGGGTCACCAGTTCCCCGGGGGGGTAGCTTGGCTCGAGCAGGTAGGCACCCGAAGCTTAGGTGTAAAGTGACTACACAGCACACACATCCACTGAACCAGTGAGCGCACACAATGACTGAGACCACACCAGTAAGTTTGATTTAAATCAGGTAGCTTTTATCTAGATCAAGATCACTTTCTGTAAATCATTTAGAGCAAATCAGTAGTCACAGTACCAATAACTCATTAAATCATTTCATGAGAGGGCGCAAAGGGAGCAATTCAACATTCAACATAGCATGTCGCAATAACCATTTCAGTAAAGCAATGAGCACTTCACTCTATAACTGTAAGCATTAAGTTCACCTTTCATTAGATATGCATCAGCATTTCATCAGGTAGAATGAATACTTTTATTAGGCAGGAATAACCAATTCATCAAGCAAGAATAATCATGGCATTAAGCAGGAATAAAACATTTCAGATAATCTCAATAGCAGTACTGAACATTTCCTTAGGTAAAAATAAACCTTTTCCTATGTACTCAGGCCCCATAGGTGTTTGGAAGGGCCCTGGCCCAGTTCGGGTCCTGGTAGGGGCTAATCGGGGCCAACGGGGCCTAGTCACCAGTCTTCCCCAGGGAGGGGCGAGCTCAGGGCCTCCTCCGGCCTTCCTCCCTGGGGGTTTACCCAGCTCCTCGCAGTCAACTAGGGCCCATGGGACCCAGCAACAGTTTCCCCCCCCCCCGAGGGGAGGGGCGATCCCGAGGTCTCCCTCCTCCCCCAGGGGTTACCTTTAACCATCGGCCCTCCGGGGCCCTTGCGGTGGCTTCTGAACAGTCGGGGGCTCTGGCTCTTCCCGGAGCCCTCCGGGGTTTCCCACTCGGTTGGGGCCGTAGAGGCTGTAGAGGGGCGGAGGGGGCTTGCGCCGGCTGGTGAAGGGGAGGGCTCCTACGCTCCTCGGAGCCCTCCGGCAGTGTCTCGTCCTGTTCCCGGGCCCACGAGGACGTCAGAGGCCCAGGAACCAATCAGGAGGAAGGCGCGTTGGAGACAGGGCCTGAGGACCAATGAGGGCGCGGGCGCTCCCACAGCCGCCTATGGCAGCGCGACCTGTGGGGGCACGGCACCGGCGGCCAATCAGAGCGTGGCGGGGGCGGAGTCACTTCCGACGCCCCCATCACGTGATGCTAGTTTCAGGCTTCGGGCCTAGCTAGGCCGATTTTGGCCTGACTGATATTCACGGCGGCCCTCTCCTTGCTCCCGGGGGCCGCCGAGGGGGTGAGGAGGTTGGCACTTCAGGGCCAGCTGCAGCCGCGACCGGCGTCTGAGGCTCTGGCGAGGCGGCAAGGGCCGCAGCGGTGAGTAAAGCCGTTAGCTCTTTTCTCCTCAGCGCTTCAAGGTACAGTGCTAGCAGGGCTTCGCAGCGCTTCGTGGGCAGGTACGTCAGCACATACAGCGCTCAGGCTCACAGCCGTTGACAAGGGCCCAGCACTTCTCAGGGGGGGGGGGGGGAAATCGGCACGATGGAAGGCAGGATTCAGTTGTGGACGATAGCGCTTCTCCAGGGAGCCCAGCGCTTGGGTGATACGCGATATGGGGAGCACCCACGGCAGTTCTGGCAGGTTACAGCACTTCTCAGGGCACAGTAGGAGAGCGCTGAGTAGGTAGGCAGTCCAGGCAGTTTAAACAGGACAGGCCACACATCCGTGGCAGATCAGCAAAGGGGGCCCAGGTGGAGTCAGGGAGCGCAGGGGGTGACACAGCGCAATACCTGGTTGATCCCCAGTAGTCCTGTGGCAGTTAGGTTTCTTCTTGGCGCTTGGTGGTTCATGCGCCCTTGGTAGGCAGTTACTTGCAGGGGGGGGGGGTTTGAGTTAAAGGCTGCTGACAAGTTTCCTCAGCAGGTCACTGCAGGTGGTCCCTGGATTTCCGTCCGCCGGGCCAGATCAGTGGGCTAGTTCGGTGTTCCTCACACAGCTTGGTGGGCAGCGCCTAAACCCTGTCACCCCCAGTGGTATAGGTTTCTGACTAGGCCCTACCGCCTAAGCCTCCTGAGTGGGTCCCCCAGGTCAGTGATGCCCCAACTGACTGAAAACTTTCCCTCCTTTTCTTTATATATGCCCAGTTCAGGTGACCACTCTCTGAGGCGGCAAAAGCCGACTCCGCCCCTATTCTAGAAGGTTCCAGGAGCTCCCCTAGTCTAGCTCTGGGCAGGCAAGGCAGGCTGGTATGGCAACAATGTTTAGGGGTTCCAGCCAAGTCCTGGCAACTAGAGTGCGCCTAAAAAGACCACGCTGCAGTAGCAGGGGCCAGTGGCAGCCATGTTGGGGGAAGAGAGCACCTGAGCCTTAGCATTGATTAGCAATGGGAAGGTGCTCGGAGACCTAAGGCCAACAAAAAAGAAAGTGGGAAAAATGAGTCAAGGGTGAAAAAAATAGGGAAAGACCACCCTAGGGCTGACAGGTCTAACATGCGTCCCCCCCAGCCGAAAGAGGGGAAAGCTACCCAACCTCTAGGGAGTTCTCGTCACTAAGGCGGAAAAACCGGGAGAGACCATCAGCATTGGCGTGGTCAACTCCGGGCAGATGTTCCACCCGAAAGTCCATCAACTGTAGGGAAATGGACCACCTTAGCAACTTGGGATTCTCGCTTCTCATTTGCATGAGCCAGCTAAGGGGTCGGTGGTCGGTTTGAATCAGGAAGTGAGAGCCAAAAAGGTATGGTCTCAACTTCTTCAAGGCCCAGACCACAGCGAAGGCCTCTCGCTCGATGGAACTCCATCGCTGTTCCCGAGGGAGAAGTCGTCTGGAGATACAGGCCACAGGTTGGTCTTGGCCGTCGTTGTTGAGTTGCGAAAGCACAGCGCCTATGCCGTGCTCAGAGGCGTCCGTCTGCACGATGAACTCTTTCGTGAAGTCAGGTGTTGCAAGCACCGCAGCGGTGCACATCGCGCGCTTCAGTGTCTCGAATGCCTCTTGGCAAGCAGCCGTCCAGATCACTTTGCATGGCTGCTTCTTGGACGTTAACTCAGTCAAGGGGACTACGATGGTACCATATCCCTTGACAAACCGGCGGTAATATCCAGTGATGCCGAGGAAAGCTGGGACCTCAGTTTGGGTTTTGGTGGGCTCCCAGGCCATGATGGTCTCAATTTTGGCCTGGAGGGGTTGCACCTTACCCACGACCACCAGGTGTCCCAGGTAAACGACAGATCCCTGTCCAATCTGGCACTTGCTAGCCTTGATGGTGAGGCCAGCGCATTGCAGAGCCTGCAGCACCTCCTGGAGATGCTGCAGATTGTCCTCCCAGGTGCTATTGAAGACAGCTATGTCATCCAGCTACGCCGTTGAGAAGGACTCCAGGCCAGATAGCACCTGGTTCACCAACCGCTGGAAAGTGGCCGGAGCATTCTTGAGCCCGAAGGGCATCACTCTGAATTGGAAGTGGCCCTCGGGGTAGGAGAACGCTGTCTTCTCCTTTGCTCCATCAGCAATGGCAATCTGCCAGAACCCTGATGTCAAGTCGATGGTGCTGAGGTACCGGGCTGCTCCCAGCCGGTCAATCAGCTCATCTGCCCGTGGGATCGGGTGAGCGTCTGTCTTGGTGACAAAGTTCAATCCCTGATAGTCCACACAGAACCGAAGTTCTGGTGTGGTGGCCGGTGGGGCCGCTTTCGGCACCAACACGACCGGACTAGCCCAAGGGCTGCTCGAAGGTTCGATCACCCCCAACTCCAGCATTTTGGCCACCTCACCCTGGATGCTGTTCTTAACTTTTTCGGAGAGCCAGTAAGACTTGGT
Source organism: Lissotriton helveticus (assembly GCF_964261635.1). NCBI lineage: Eukaryota > Metazoa > Chordata > Amphibia > Caudata > Salamandridae > Lissotriton > Lissotriton helveticus. Next base: position 77,417,293 of record NC_136059.1, read on the forward strand.
TTTTACAGGCGGACTGTCCCCTGTGTCCACATCATGGGTACACAGATGTGTGATTCCAGGCGTGAGGGAGAACAACGAGGCGTACTGCTCCAACACCTGGCGGCAGTCCCTCTGTTGTTCTGGGGTCAAGGATGGGGAGAGGGCCACTCCCTCCACCGTTCCATCCTTCTCCTGGGCTGCCAGAAGGTCAGGAAGAGGCTCACTCTCCTCCTCCTCGCTCCCATCCGTCACCATGAGGAGAGCAAGCTCAGATCGCTCATGGTGCGGCTTCAAGTGGTTGACGTGGAGCACCCGATGGGGCTGTCGGCGGGTCTTCAAATCCACGACATAGGTGGTCTGGCCTCGACGCTCCACAATTTTGTATGGACCAGTCCACTGGTCCTGGAGGGCACTAAGCTCTCCAGGCTCCATGACCCACACCTTCTGTCCAGCGTCCAACTCCACCGTCCGAGCGTTGCGGTCATACCACTCCTTCATGGCGGCTTGGCTAGCCCCCAGATTGTCTGAGGCCCCCTTCCATAGCTTGGCCGTCTGGCTGCGGAATGACAGCATGTAGCTGACAACATTACAGGGAAGCTTCTTCGAAGTCTTCTCCCACCCCTCCTTGACAAGGCTGAGGGGCCCTCTAACGGGCTGGCCATTGAGCAGCTCAAAGGCGCTGAACACGACTCCCTTCTGTGGCACCTCGCGGTATGAAAACAGCAGGCAAGGGAGGAGGACGTCCCACTTCTGCCTCAAGTCCTCTGGCAGGCTCTGGATCAACCCCTTCTGGGTCTTATTTAAGCGCTCTACGAGCCCGTTAGTCTGGGGGTGGTAAGGAGTGGAGAACCGGTAGGTCACTCCGCACTCCTTCCACATGGCCTGCATGTAGGCCGACATGAAGTTCGTGCCCCTATCTGACACCACGACCTTGGGGAATCCCACTCGGGTACAAAATCCCCATCAGGGCCCGCGCCACCACAGGTGCAGTGACGGTCCCCAGAGGGATAGCCTCCGGGTACAGAGTGGCATGGTCCACTAACACCAAAATGAACCGGTGTCCCGAAGAGGTCGGAGGGTCCAACGGCCCAACAATGTCAGTTCCGACCCGCTCAAAAGGGGTCCCGAAAACCAGGAGCAGTTCCAAAGGGACCTTCACCTTAGTCCCAGTCTTGCCACTTGCCTGGCAAGTCTTGCAGGTCTTGCAGTAGGTGTCAGAGGCAACTCTCATCCTGGGCCAATCAAAATGTGGGACTAGCCGCGCAAAGGTCTTGTCCTGGCCCAGGTGTCCAGCCAAAGGTATTTCATGCGCCAATTCCAGTAGGATGGCCTGGTAGCATTGGGGGACCACTAAGGCCCTCGAGGATCCATGCACCGGAACCTTAGGCTCACTGTAAAGGAGGCCATCCTTCCAGTACACGTGATAACTGACGGTCTCCTGATTGGTCGCTTGGGCTTTCGCCTGCCGCCGCATGCCTTCAAGCGTGGGGCACTCTTTCTGCACCCGACAGAATTCCTCTCGGTTAGGCCCTCCTTCCACATGCCACTCGGCAAGGGTCGGCAAGTCCCCCACGGGAACAACCTCCACCTCCGCGGACTCCTGGGGTACCTCCGCGGCCTCTCCATCCGTCACACGGGGTGTGTCCTCCACAAGATTTTTTTCTTTACGACCAGCATTGGGTTGAGCCGTTGTCTCAGGCTCCAACCCGGGTTGAGTTCCTTGCCGGGCAGCCATGGACCTCGTGACCACGCAAGTCCATCCTGGTAATCCCAGCATCTCAGTGTGGGCCTTAAACTCCACTTCCTTCCAGGCGATATGTTCCAAGTCGTTTCCTAGCAGACAGTCCACAGGCAAGGCAGGGCTTATAGCAACTCTCAACAGGCTTTTCACTCCTCCCCACTCAAAGGGAACCTGAGCCACGGGATAGTAGCTCAGACTGCCGTCAGCCAACACGGCCGGATGGAACACATCAGGTACTACTTGCTCAGGGGACACCAGCCGCCTCACTACGGTGGTAATGCTGGCACCTGTGTCCCTCAGAGCCTTCACCCAACTCCTCCCCGTTAACCTTCACCCTCTGCTGGTACTTAGAAGTGTTCGATGGTAAGGACGTCACTGGGACCATCTCGCGAGTGAAACCAGGGTCAGGTCTGTCCACTCCCCTTCCCTATCTAGGGGCAGCTCCATCCCAAGCGCTACACTAGCCACCCCGGGACTCTTGCCACCTGTGGGGGCTGGGGGTCTCTTGCAACACTGGGGATCCCCCTTGTAGTGTCTAACCTCCCCGCATTCGTAGCACCGGACAATTCTTGGCTGCTGACTCTTGTCAGGGTAAGCGGGCTTTGGGGAACTGGACTGAGGTGGGGTACCTACTCTCTCCCAAACTGTCTGTTTTGTGGGCCTCGTGAGAACTCCTTCTTTTTATATCCCCCCTCTTTCTTCTGGGGGAAACCCTGCCCGCCTTTCGGGCCATCTCCCCCGGGGCCCTTGTGAGACACCCGGGTGCTAACCCAAGTATCCGCCTCCTCTGCAATCTCACGGGGATCAGTCAGCTTGCGGTCCACCAGATGTTGGCGCAGCTCCGGAAAACATTTATACAAGAGGTGCTCTCTCAAAAACAGGTTGTACAAGCCCTCATAATCATGCACCTCGCTGCCATGCACCCAACCATCCAGAGCCTTACGGGCATATTCGAAAAAGTCTACCCAATTCTGCGTGGACAGCTTATGGCTGCCACAGAACTTCTGGTGATACCTTTCGGGGTTGAGGCCAAACTTTTTAAGTAGAGCCTCCTTCATGGGGGGATATCTGAACTGGTCCACCTTCTCAAGGTACAGGAGGGTGTCCCGGACATTGGGGGTATGTATCGATACAGGCCACCTCCCCAGTAGCTCTCAGGCACCCCATGGACTGTCAAGGCCACCTCATACGCCTCCAACCACTTGGCGATGTCATCCCGCAGAGTGTAACTCGCTATCACTTCTTTGGGTAACCAAAACTTAGGCTCATGTTGAGCCCCTTGTACGCTGCCACCATTGGGACTTCCTGGCGCACTTAATTGCAAGGCTCTCAGCTCCAACTCCTTAAGCTGAAGCTCGTGCACCAGCTTCTTCTCTTCCAATGCAAACGTTTTATCTTCCCTTTCTCTCTCCCTCTCGTGCTCTAGCTTGGCAAGCTCCCACTTCAATTGCCTCTCCTCCCTCCTGTCCTCATATTCCTGTGACGATGTACTCCTTCAAGACCCACTACTACTTGCCCTGGAACGTCTTTCTGGCATCACATTTTCAGACACATCTATGTTTAGTAGGTCTAGTTCTCCTGAAGCACCCGCCTCCTCTTGTGTGACCTGCCCCTCCTGTTCCCCATCCCCTCTCCCCTCTGGGTGGGCCCTTACCCATGCCCTCAAAGCGGTAAGGAGCTCCTCCTTCGCGGCTCTCCGCCCAACCGGCACCCCCATCCCCTGACAGAATCCCTTAGCAGCACCACTGTGTATTCTCCCAGGTCGACTAGCTGGAACTCCATTTTGACAGGTGGGGACCCAGATAAATCAAGGGAAAGATAGTAGGACGTAGGTAACAGGATTGGGTCAAAACAGGACTTTACACACTCAGGTTAGACAGTGGGGGGTCAATTGCTTAGGCTTGCATGCACAATAGGTGTCTAGTCTAATTTTGGCACTCTCTGTCTCACAGGAGGGTGCTCTATAGTCACAGGTCCTGATCCCACCGCTCACCACCAAATGTAGGAACTGGGGTCACCAGTTACCCGGGGGGTAGCTTGGCTCGAGCAGGTAGGCACCCGAAGCTTAGGTGTAAAGTGACAACACAGCACACACATCCACTGAGCCAGTGAGTGCACACAATGACTGAGACCACACCAGTAAGTTTGATTCAAATCAAGTAGCTTTTATCTAGATCAAGATCACGTTCTGTAAATCATTTAGAGCAAATCAATAGTCACAGTAGCAATAACTCATTAAATCATTTAATCAAAGGGCGCAAAGGGAGCAATTCAACATTCAACATAGCATGTCGCAATAACCATTTCAGTAAAGCAATGAGCACTTCCCTCTATAACTGTGGCATTAAGTTCACCTTTCATTAGATATGCATCAGCATTTCATCAGGTAAAATGAATACTTTCATTAGGCAGGAATAACCAATTCATCAAGCAAGAATAATCATGGCATTAAGCAGGAATAACACATTTCAGATAATCTCATTAGCAGTACTGAACATTTCCTTAGGTAAAAATAAACCTTTTCCTATGTACTCAGGCCCCATAGGTGTTTGGAAGGGCCCTGGCCCAGTTCGGGTCCTGGTAGGGGCTAATCGGGGCCAACGGGGCCCAGTCACCAGTCTTCCCCAGGGCGGGGTGAGCTCAGGGCCTCCTCCGGCCTTCCTCCCTGGGGGTTTACCCAGCTCCTCGCAGTCAACTAGGGCCCATGGGACCCAGCAACAGTTTCCCCCCCGAGGGGAGGGGTGATCCCAAGGTCTCCCTCCTCCCCCAGGGGTTACCTTTAACCTTCGGCCCTCCGGGGCCCTTGCGGCGGCTTCTGAACAGCCGGTGGGCTCTGGCTCTTCCCGGAGCCCTCCAGGGTTTCCCACTCGGTTGGGGTCGTAGAGGTTGTAGAGGGGCGGAGGAGGCTCGTGCCGGCTGGTGAAGGGGAGGGCTCCTACGCTCCTCGGAGCCCTCCGGCAGTGTCTCGTCCTGTTCCCAGGCCCACGAGGACGTCAGAGGCCCAGGAACCAATAAGGAGGAAGGCGCGTTGGAGGCAGGGCCTGAGGACCAATGAGGGCGTGGGCGCTCCCGCAGCCACCAATAGCAGCGCGACCTGCGGGGGCACGGCGCCGGCGGCTAATCAGAGCGAGTCACTTCCTACGCCCCCATCACGTGATGCTAGTTTCAGGCTTCGGGCCTAGTGAGGCCGACTACGGCCTCACTGAAATTCACGGCGGCCCTCTCCTGGCTCCCGGCGACCGCCGAGGGGGTGAGGAGGTCGGCGCTTCAGGGTCGGCTGCCGCCGCGACCGGCGCCTGGGGCTCTGGCGAGGCGGCAAGGGCAGCGGCAGTGAGTAGAGCCGTAAGCACTTTTCTCCTCAGCGCTTCAAGGTACAGTGCTAGCAGGGCTTCGCAGCGCTTGTGGGCAGGTACGTCAGCACTCATGGTGCTCAGGCTCGCAGCCGGTGACAAGGGCCCAGCGCTTCTTGGGGGGGGGGGCAAATCGGCACGATGGAAGGCAGGATTCAGTTGTGGACGATAGCGTTTCTCCAGGGGGCCCAGCGCTTGGGTGACACGCGATATGGGGGGCACCCGCAGCAGTTCTGGCAGGTTACAGCGCTTCTCAGGGCACAGTAGGAGAGCGCTGAGTAGGTAGGCAGTCCAGGCAGTTTAAACAGGACAGGCCACACGTCCATGGCAGATTAGCAAAGGGGGCCCAGGTGGAGTCAGGGAGCGCAGGGGGTGACACAGCGCAATACCTGGTTGATCCCCAGTAGTCCTGTGGCAGTTAGGTTTCTTCTTGGCGCTTGGTGGTTCCTGCGCCCTTGGTAGGCAGTTACTTGCAGAGGAGGGGGGTTGAGTTAAAGGCTGCTGACAAGTTTCCTCAGCAGGTCACTGCAGGTGGTCCCTGGGTTCCCCTCCGCCGGGCCAGATCAGTGGGCTAGTTCGGTGTTCCTCACACAGCTTGGTGGGCAGCTCCTAAACGCTGTCACCCCCAGTGGTATAGGTTTCTGACTAGGCCCTACCGCCTAAGTCTCCTGCGTGGGTACCCCAGGTCAGTGAAGCCCCAACTGACTGAAAACTTTCCCTCCTTTTCTTTATATATGCCCAAGTCAGGTGACCACTCTCTGAGGCGGCAAAAGCCGACTCCGCCCCTATTCTAGAAGGTTCCAGGACCTCCCCTAGTCTAGCTATGGGCAGGCAAGGCAGGCTGGTATGGCAACAATGTTTAGGAGTTCCAGCCAGCTCCTGGCAACTAGAGTGCGCCTAAAAAGACCACGCTGCAGTAGCAGGGGCCAGTGGCAGCCATGTTGGGGGAAGAGACCACCTGCACCTTAGCATTGAGTATCAATGGGAAGGTGCTCGGAGACCTAAGGCCAACAAAAAAGAAGGTGGGAATAATGAGTCAAGGGCGAAAAAAATAGGGAAAGACCACCCTAGGGCTGACAGGTCTAACACAAACTGTATGCCATCTTAGGTACAATGTTAGGCGTGTCATATCCCATTCCAGAATCATCATATACCTGAGACGACAACATTTAGAACTAGTGCCCAAATGTGAAATGCACTAGCAAGTTGCTGAGTTGGGTGGAAAAGGTAGACACATACTCTTTGTCACACATCCTCTCTGGCCATGTAGACACACTTAATTTCAAATAAATACTCATTGAAAAGTTGGAGAACACACTGCAACTAACAGTTAAATGCTTGACTGTGGATAGTGGACCAAACAGCAAATACAGCATCCACACCGCTAGTCACCTATTTTTTTTGTAGTGGATAATATTATGTATCCCTGTGTGCACTTCCTCGTATGCACCCCCTCCCCAAGGGTGCCTCCCTTACCAAGGGAATACAATACAAGCAATCACAATGGGAGCTGCACCACAAAAAGAGGGCAAACGTGAGTAAAAGAGAGCGTCAACATTTCATAATCAGATAATTGACAGTCTCTATACAATCCACATATTTTTCTCTTCCTTTATTTATCGTTAATTTCCAAAAACCATCAGCCAAAGCGTTTCGTCCATTAAAACATTGGACTTCTTCAGGGCTGTAAGTTAAAATGAGATATACGTGAGTAGCGCGGGCACTGCGCTGGTGGCGAGAGGCGTTTTAGTTAAAGAGAGTCTGGTTGAGTCAATAACCGCTCGATTTTAAGAATCCTGGATGTAATGTTTTTATGATTAACTGTGTGTGCTTTTGCTGAACTTTGCACTGAACTTTGCACATACCCCTTTCACTTACCCTGATCTCCGTCGGTCCCCGGTCCGTCACGGCTGTTGGTGCTGCTTGAACGGAGGGACGCGACTCCGCCTCCTCATTTCAGATAAAGTGTGAGGGAGGCCGGCCGCGCTGGTGTGAGTAGCGTGAGCACTGCGCTGGTGGCGAGAGGCTTTTTAGTTAAAGAGAGTCTGGTTTAGTCAATAACCGCTCGATTTTAAGAATCCTGGATGTAATGTTTTTATGATTAACTGTGTGTGCTTTTGCTGAACTTTGCACTGATCTTTGCACATCCCCCTTTCACTTAATGTAATGTAATGTATGTATACTTGTAAAGCGCACTGTTACCTCGTGGCGTCCTGGCGCTGTATACCGCTGGGGAACCCGTCCTGGCTTTCCCTGTGAGAGGGCACCCCAAGGTGAAGCCAGGCCTCCCCGGCGTTGCTGGGGCCGTTGTGGAGATTAAGCAAGCTATTGCCCAGAGTTGCAGAGTGGGACCCATGGTTAGCGTAGGCACCTAAGCGAGAATTATCGAGTCCGCGGACATTGACCCAAGACCCTGCCGCGTCGGGAATTGAACCCTGGTCCCGGGCCGACCTCTGCTTCAGGGTCTGCCGCTTCTAACCAGTGAGCCACACTTCTCCACACTTCTTACCCTGATCTCCGTCGGTCCCCGGTCCATCACGGCTGTTGGTGCCGCTTGAACAGAGGGACGCGACTCCGCCCCCTCATTCACCTCACTTCCGGGTCCCTCCTCCTTAAAAGGAGATGGGAGCACGGCCGCGCCGATGAAAGGCAAGCCCGTCTGCGCCCGTCTGCGACCGTCCCGCGGCCAGCGCCAGCCACGCTGCCGGTGAGTGCAGGGATAATAAAAGGGTTACCTGGTCCAGACTTGAATTATTGTCGCTGAATACAGCTAAGCCATGTAAGGCGAATAGGTATGACTTGATAAATACTGAGTTACCACTGGTGTGCCTGCATTGTGGCAAGGCACTATGTGGCGACGCTATGACGGCTAACCCGAATATAACATCAAAATCCCAACCTACATGTGGCCCCCCTGAGACAAAATTTAAGGCTGGCCTTCTGAATTGCAGATCCCTCCCAAGGCATGCAGCTGACATTTGGCTACTGCTGACGGATTCAATGTGGGTCGCCTTATTTCTTACAGAAACGTGGCTGAATGAAGACAACGTGGCCTCTATCGCCCTGGCTCTCCCTCTGGGCTTTAAAATGAGCTTTTCGAACAGGGAGGATGACAGAAGGGGTGGTGGGGTGGCTTTCATTTTCAAAGAAAAATATATGCTTACGTCCTCTCTACCCACCACTATCTCAGGTATTGAGGGGCTACATTTCTGCTTGCAAGTCAATCCACAACTCAACGCTGATTATCTAGAGACCCCCGGATTGCACTCAGCCAGTTCATGTGAACTCATGGACATTATTGTCCAAAGCTCTTTGGTGCATCCTCACTATATAGTACTGGGTGATTTTAATGTCCATGCAGACAAATTATTACTGGGCCGACGCACAGGGCAGGTCATATGCTTGTTTTGATCTTTTCGAATATCCAGGATACGATAGCGGAGACCCCACAGCCACTGCTCTGGTCGGATCATTTCGTGGTTTCTTTTGTAATTACGCTGCCCCTTTGTAATCAGGCAAAGGGTAGATGTTCTTTTTTTGCATAGGCAATAGAAAAATCTTTCACCAGACACCCTAGGCCCTGCCCTGGCAATTGATCCCCCAGCCCTGACCACAGACCCGAACATGGATGCGGTGGCGCTGAATCTTTGGATAGGCAACACGGTGGAGGCCATTGCCCTAGCAAAACTCTCCCTGTCACGCAGGGAATCACCTTCTGCCCCATGGTTCTCAATTGAGTTGATGGCAGAAAAGAGCAATTGCAAGAGACTGGAGCGTGTGTGGCGGGCAAATTATTGCGAATCAGCTAAGATTTGCTATAAAAAAGCCCTCCGTAATCTACATAAATCCATAAAAAAGGCCAAGAAAATCAAAATTGCTACTTCTATCCAGCTAGCTGAGTAATCAAGTAAAGAAGTTTTTAAGATTGTTCAATCCTTCTTTAAGCCAGTAGTCATTGAGACAGAAGTCACCCCGTCTGAGAGACTTTGCGAGGACATCTCGAATTTCTTTGACAATAAAATTAAGAAAGTTTATGACACTTTCTCTCATCCTAGTCCCACGGTAATGTCGGACGTGGCTGATAGTAGTGTAGCCACCTCGACCATAGGTCAATTCCACTCTAATTCATTTACTGAGGCACTGGAGGAAATACAAAGATGTAAATCAGGGGCCCCCAATGACCCCTGCCCTCCTAAGCTCTGGAATATGATGTCAGATTCAATTGTAATAACACTTTTACACATTTGGAACACGTCTATTGTGTCGGGGGTGTTTCCCGAGTGTTGGAAACACGCCACACTTCTTCCCCTAATGGTGCCCCGGAGGACCTTAGTAATCTCCGACCGATCTCCCTACTAGCTGCCCCAGGTAAAATGCTTGAAAAATTAATACAGCGCCAATTGAATAGCTTCATTGAGGAAAACAGTATCCTGCACGAAACCCAGTCTGGTTTCCGGTCAGGTTTCAGCACTGAGACCGCCCTCATCGAGGTAGCTGAGTCGGTTAGGTGGTCCTTCGATTCAGCCCCATCGGCTATGCTGGTGCTCCTGGATCTATCTGCCACGTTCGATACTGTCGACCACGGCAGACTCCTGCAGTGGTTAAAGGATATCGGCCTGAAGGATAGAGCACTGGGTTGGCTTAACTCCTATCTGACCGATCGGTCCCAGAAAGTAACTCTGGGTTCCTTTTCTTCTAAACCGAAACGTCTCTGGTGTGGGGTCCCCCAGGGATCGGCACTTAGTCCTTTATTATTTAATGTTTATCTAGCCCCACTTTTCAACCTGATTGCCAAATGGGGGGTCAAGGCTATTTCGTATGCAGACGATACACAGCTTGTCCACCCTTATTCAGAAGTGTCGGAGGCGGCTTTTGGTAAATTTAAGGGCTGCCTCCGTTATGTAGCCAGCTGGATGAATTCCAATAAATTAAAACTGAACGCAGGCAAGACGGAGGTGGTCTTTTTTGGGAAAGGCATACGACCCTCTCCGGACCTGTGGTGGCCATCTGAAATGGGCCCTCCGCCGCTCCCCAGTACTAATGCAAAAAATTTGGGGGTGAGATGGGATGACAGCCTTTCCTTCTCCTCTCACATCCAACAGGTCACAGCAGGGTGTCTATGTAAACTCAGGAATCTCCGCAAGTTTCTCTCGCTATTACCGGTAGACTGCCGGAAAACGGTAGTCCATGCGACTGTCACTTCAAGGCTGGACTACGCGAACGGCCTCTATTTAGGCCTACCAAAATATTTGATTCAACGACTGCAGACCGTGCAGAATGCGGCTGAGCGGCTAATAAAGCATATCCCCTTTAAACAGCATGTATCTCCGCATCTGCACGATCTGCACTGGCTCCCAGTGGCAAGCAGAATCAAATTCAAGGCACTGACCCTGGCTTTCAGGGCTTTACGTGGCGCCTGCCCTAACTACCTAAAACGGAGACTCCCTCGCTATCAGCAGGCAAGATGCCTGCGCTCAAATTGCTTATTTCAACTACACGTCCCGCGAGTCAGAAATTTTCAAAAAATTCTGTCCAAAACCCAGACTAGCAAGAGTCCCTTATCTGGTCTAATATAAAAAGAAATATGAAGAAGGCAAGAAGGACCTATGTGCATATAATGTATAAATCATATAGATAAGTAACGTACCAATAAAGATGTAAATCGTCTATTCAGATCTAATTTAGTGTACCCAATATCAAAGGGCACTTTTCAATAAGTGTGCCAATATTCGGCGTCTGTAAGTAAAAAGACACAAGGCTTGTGACAATGCAAACCATTGCGAAAGGTGCATGTTTTCCTACAAAATCTAGACCACGAGTATGGGGCCTACCTGTATGAAACTAGAGTAACAATCTAAACAGTGCAGGCAATCAAAGCAATTGTCCAATATCGGCGATGGTTTGCACAATTAGAAATAGGTGTGCCAATCTCAATCTGAATGGCACCACTTAGTGGAGGTTATCCACCAAACTGTATGTACCTAAAAACAGAAAAAACATGCCTAAGACACCATACATAAATAAAAGAAAATCAATAGCGTAATAGGTGTGTACATTTCTACAGACTCTCACACTCCAACTGTGGCATTAGGCGAGAATGAGATGTACATTACAATCCTAAGCCCTGTACAACTCTACAATCACAGCATGAGCAGTCAAGAGCATTTACAAACATGAGAACCATTGTGAATGTGTATCTGACATCATCCCTTGCAATCAAACCCCTGTTTCTATCCATGACCTGCTTTGTTAGCCACTAAATGGCATGTGTTGTCACTATTACAGAGCCTGAAACATGGACTCACACTTTAGAATGGAGCGGATGGAATCAGACACCCAATCATGTGAAAGGCCAGTGTGACAGGTGACATGATTTACCAAAGCAGTAATGTGCTCTTGGGATACATTGGGCACCAGTGCCGGGACCTGACTTTGGCGCACTGACCTATCAGCACTAACCACGCCCTGAACATAGACTTTACCTGCTACCTAGATGTTTAGCATAGGATTTCACAGTTGAGTGCTTCACCATCAACATACTTCACAGACTTGGCGTGACCACACAGAGACCAGTCCAGACATTTCTCAAAGTGCTGACACTTGTTGAGCACATGCAATAGTAAAGAAGGTTATCTCCATGCACATGTTGCTCTCATGCGCTCAGATTACAATTGTATGGCACAACTGTCAATAGTCTGACCATTTTATCCTCACATGTACCAGGTGAAAGGGGCGTACCCATGCATCGACGTATCCTTGTGCATATGCATCTTTTAATACTGAACTGTGGTTTGGTGTGTCTTACACCAGAAAAAGGGCCCACAGGCTAAGATACACATGCCGGGGTCAATATGTTGCACGACAAGGCACATATTCAACCCCTCTCAGCTGCTGGCTGGCTCTCAACTGCAAATCCAGGTCAGGATAGACCACAGCAAGGATGTGAAGCATTAGGGGGTCAGGAATAGGCATCAGGGAGTTTAAAATTGTAAAAGGTACTAGTGGAGATGAAGATGAGGTTCACAGTATCGAAGGTCAATAATTCACAACAGTCATCTCCTTCCAAAGTTGCTGCCAAAAAGAATGTCCTTCATACCCATGTTAACAGAATCTGTAAAGACGCTGGTGAGATGGGCCTAGTGTACTGCGCATGAATGCACAGCTTTTCATTCTGTTTCTTCCTATCTGCTCTGCCCACTTCACAGGTGTGATCAGGTATTCAAATGTCAGGGCGGGATCTAAGCATTGGAAGACACCTTACATTATTCTACTGCACTGACTAGCAGAGCCTGGCAGCGGTCTTATGGCTGGGCTCTGAGTCTTTATCTGTGTGAAGACTGCCATAGACTCCTTCTTGTGTGACTATACACAGCTTCAAGGGCATTGCACACATCCATTCAATAGAAGGTAGTTCTGGATACCCTGGGGGGTCAAGGTGCCCAAGGAGTCCGTAGTCTTGGAATCTACTGTTTCGTACCAAAAATATTAAGATATCACACATAGCTGCTGCTTCAACCTTAAAAAACATTTATGTTTTGTGCAAGAGGAATTCCAAATGTAGAACTTGCATTCCATATATAGTTCTGACGTTCCAAATTAGAAGTGTCATTCCAATCTACATTCTAAAGGAATTCTTTCAATACCAAATTAGAACTCTCATTCCAAACTTAGAACGTCCTTTACAAAATAGAACTGTCAATCTTAGAACTCGAATTTCATTTGAGCAAGGCCTGGGCATTACATCATATCTTCATTGTGACACCACAAACACCTTCATTTAAAGTTTGTAAATTTGAATTTACACAGAAACTTTAGTTTCTGATCTAAGGGTGTAGTATTCCTGCACTATGATTCTTTCTCTATGTTACCATGTCCTAGCTGCTCAGCCTGTGTGTATCTGTATGTATGCCAATAAGAAGATTTGCATGAGTATAGAATGGAAACTTACATGAAGGAGCAGAGTGACAAAAAATGCATCTTTGTTCTTGGGGATCTTGCAGGGGGGGTCAAAGACAAAACACAACGACTGAAAAGTTGTGTAGGGGCAGGCAGGAGCCAAACCAGAGAGAGCATGCTGAAAATAAGGCAGTGGGCTGTCACAGCTCTGAGTGAGTCTGAAACTGTAAAATGTGTCAATGGGCTGCGAGCTGTAGCTGTTCTCAGTGTGTCCCAAACCTTATTATGTATCAATGGCCAGTGAGCTGTAACACGTCGCAGTGGTTACAAAGCTTTATTATGTATCAGCGAGTTGTGACAGGTCTCATTGGGTCCCAAGCTGTAACATATATCCATGGAGCTGTGTCTGTTCTCAGTGGGTCCTAAGCTCTAATGTCAATCAAGGGGCAGCGTGCTGTAACAGGCTACAGTTGGGCCCAAGCTGTAGTATGTAGAACTGTGCAGCGAGCTGTAACAGGTCACTGTGGGTCTCAAGATATACCATGTATCAATGGGCAGCGAGCAGTAACTGTTATCAGTGTGACCCAAGCTGTAGTATTTTTAACTGGGCATCGAGGTATAACAGGTTGCAGTGGGTCCCAAGCTTTATTATGTATTAATGGGCAGCCAGCTGTAACAGGCACCAGTGGGTACGAATGCTTTAGTATGTATTAATGGGCAGCAAGCTGTAACAGGCCCCGCTGGGTACGAAGCTTTCATATGTATCAATGGGCAGCAAGCTGTAACAGGTCTCAGTCGATCTCAAGCTATAATATGTATCGATAGGCAGTGAGCTGGTCAGAAGCAGTTATATGTGCCAATGGATTCACAGATAGCATATCGATGACAAAAACATAATTGTCAAAAATATCAGAAAAAATATAAAATACAAAAATGTCGACTCCCATACCTACACAGATAAGTACAAAAATATCAATGTAAAAACTTATGTTTAGATTGGGGCGAATTTCTACTGAGTAATGCCAGAGAGGGTGTACCCAGAAAGGAACATTCTTCCATATCCTGTGGGAGTGCCCAGTCATACAGATATATTGGAAAAAGGTGGTCCGCATCGGTATACACCCGTTACAACGGATCTTTTACTCCGCACTACCATTACAACGCGACCATTACTCCGCATACCATTACAACGCATACCATTACAATAAGTATAATTTACTATCCAACACCTTCCCTAGGGTCCACGGGGACTGGAGTTAGAATAGTAAATTATACTTACCACTATCCAGCGCCCCAAGGCGCTATGCGTTGTAACGGTATGCGGAGTAAAAGTCGCGTTGTAATGGTCTGCGGAGTAATAGTATGCGTTATAACGTCATACATCCGTCCGCATCATGTCAGAAGTTTTGGAACAGGAAATCTCTTTAGATCCCAGATGGCATGTACTGTGTGTGTCTGGAGAACTGACATGGCCCAAATACCAAAAACTCTGGCTGCAAGTGGCAGCTATGGGTGCTAAAAGAAACATTGCTGGCGCATGGGGGGAGACTCAGCCGCCTAGGGTCTCTCTGTGGAAACGGGGTATGGACTGGTGTTGTGCATGGAAAAAACTATTTAAGAGGGCAGGGGATGTCCCAGTAAATGGGAAAAAGTTTAGCAATAATGGGAAAATTACAGGGGGCTTGGGGTAGGTATTGATCAGTTAGGTGGGGCTGGGCTCCGGGATTGGGTGATTCTGACTAATATAATCTGAGTGGGTCTTGATTAATAAAATGTATACTCGAATGATATTGTGCAGAACCCTTGTAAGCATATGATCATGTATGTTAAAGCTGACTGCAGTTTAGTAAAAAGAAGTTTAAAAATAATAATGTAAAAATATTGATTTAAAAAATATCGATTTAAATATATATATAATATTTAAGATTGTCTCATCATACATGTTCATCCCTTCTCAGTAACCCTTTAAGACCCAAGAATTTGTGTTTACAGTTTGGAGTAAAAGTCCGCTCATGTGATATCATATTGACTTTCCTCGTAACCCAAAAATAAGATTTTTGTTCCCTTTTTGTTTCTATCCACTGTTTATTTATTTCTTTTGTCATTCACCCTGGATATATATGTTTTCATTTTCTGAACTTAAGAGTGAATATACATAACTAGTCTTTTAAAGGGCTATACCAAAAATATAGATTTATATAGAAAAACTCTTTTTCTTTTCTCATTTCACTTATTAGATGTTGGGCACACATTTAGAAATTTGGAGACTAATTACCAGACGTAGGAAATATGTTTGAGAATGGAGGGGTTGCCATCATGTTTAGATGTCGACTCAACATTATCACCAATTTGGGGTTGCCATCAATATTAGATGTCCCCACAAGATTGTAAATATGGTATATGGTTTTTAATACATGTATAGTATTTATTGGCAATTTTTGCACATGATATTTCATTTATATTGTATAGGTGTTTAGAGTTTATTAGAACATTTGTTCAAAACAATACTCCTTTGTGATATATTCAGTGTGCTCAGTCACAACATTTTGTTTATATATGTTTTTTCCGTATTGAGTTTTATGGAAGTTAGCATGTATTCACCTTGCAAGCTGCTAGTCGTCCAAATTCTATAAAAATATACATATACATATTTGTATTTTACCATTTTATAAGCATTTATGCAGAAACAATCTTGTCACTGATAGAGATCGTAGGTCACCCGACCAAATCATTCACCATATAATTTTCGGGCCCATAAATTTCAGTTCAACATATCCATTAATCAGATGACCTCACAATTCTACTATCAGCAATTCAGTTTACTTCCTATTGTTTCCTAGTGTACCCGACTTACCATCCACCGTTACGGGTACCTAATGATCACGATAGATCAGGGAGCTAGCTGTAAAAGAAAGGCAGGCAAATGCAAATACCCACTTTAAATCTCACTTTGTATTCATTGAAATGACCACGGACAACTGGGAAGTTTTAAAAGTTTATCTAGAATTCATTTTCGGAGATCATACAATTTATGACAAGAAGACAGTCTATGATCAGAATAACGAAAAGCACATAACCATACAGGAAGAATATAAGGGCAACCATTTATGGATTGGAAAATGGAAATAGGGAACACGCTAAATAGAACTCAAGAATGGACATCTATGAATGGTCAAACTTATGTACGTACTAGAATTATACTATTGGGACGTACTCCAGGAGTATAAAGGGAAATTTTGGAATCCTATACATCTATAGGATGGGTGAAAAATGGAACACGCTATAATTCTATCAACATAACTTATTGTAGGAGAAATTATGAATCACATTTATAATTCATAGACAGTGTGGAAAAATGTGCTCTAAAAGGTAGGGTAACATAGGAACATGCTAAGAAAAATATACAGAATGACTTTTATAATAGGTTGCGGAAAGCATGGAAATTAACATATGCAAAGAAATGTCTTTATTTAAGCAAAGACAGAAAAATAGAAGATGCAGTATAGAGCTTTCGCACTATATTTACCTAGAAAGGTGTGCAGACCAACCCCGGCCACGGATCAGTCAAGGACAGGAAATACCCCAAGGAAGGACAGTCATCTATGGGACAGCAGGTGCAGAATGGACAACCCAGGACAGGACAGGAAAACCAGATTAGGATCAGGACAGGACCACCAGGACACGACCAACACCCGCAGTTCGGAAGCAACGCCTGCGCTCCACCCTCTCTGCAGCTATCAGTCAGGACCCCGATTGGGTTAGCGAACTCCCCAGCAAAGTGCTCCGCCAGCACTTAAAGTTTAGTAAAACCTTAAAGTCTATGGTCAAATTCGGACAGAGTGCTCCGCAGCGCTCTGTAAATTCAGTCACCTATTGAGTGCGTTGGGTCAGTGACAGGTCAGCTATTCAGACAAGTCGGACAAATTCTCTAGCTGAACCTAGGCTAGTTATACTGTTTTTGGGTCAGTGTACCACCCCCAAATGTTGCAAAGTGTCAGAATCCCCAATTTGGATTGGTCCACAAGTATGATAGGTTAACACACCAATCAGAACAGACTTCTGCAAGCCTAAATTATCATTTTAGGGAACCGCCTAGCAGGTTTGGAGTTCTCACGGAAAGTTTCACAGAATACAATAGCATAATATACAAATATTGCAAATGAAGGACATTTCTGCTCCATCCTCCTGGGTCAGAGGTGGCGTTCACAAGAGCATCTTGACTGTGGCTGCCAGCTGGCTGAGTTCCACTGTTCAAGGCTAACTTCTCCCTGGCTGCGTGACATGCGCAGAAGGGACCGTCAAGATGGTTCTCGTCACATTCAGACCCCCCAGTTATCGCGGTACATGAAAAGTAAGCGAAAACAAATTAAAACATAGAAATAAATGAATGTACTACATCTCATATGTGGGTACTTTATATTTCGCTCTATAAAAATATACTATGCGGTTATATATTAGTGCAATACACAATAACACGAAAGCATCTGCACAAGCTTCACCACGTTTAATACATAAGCAACCATCTTGAAGCTATTACGCATGCGCATATTCTCCCACCAAAACTCCAACTACGTCATGTCACGTGAGTGTGACTAACGCATGCGCAGAAGCAAATTTCAAAGCAGCGGCCATTTTAAGGACGAGAGTTAATAGGTTTAGTAAAACACATAGGCAAGCGTCTCTAAGATACACGTACATCCAAAAATAAAGGAAAATTAGTAAGACGTACATATTGGATTACAGGGTTATACATATCTCGAGGTTCATGACTCAAGCAAGTCGCGTAATATGCAAAATCTTGCTCTATCAATCCCCTCTTTGATGATATTTACTATCATCACAAAATAAATGGAACCAGATGCCAACTTCTGTCACACCTTATACATCTCAATCTCTTCCAACAGGCGATTCACTTTCTCTTTCACATCTTTATTCGGGTGAGAATTTTTCACCTTTTTATAAATCTGATTATTTAAGTCCTCCAATTCAAGTTCATCCACACTCCGTTTCACACCTCTTCTATTCACAGTGTATTTCTTTGTGTGTTTGCGACATTTGCAACAGACAAATATGAGGAAAATGATGAAGCCTATCACTCCAATTGGCATCAGTATTTTAAACAATAAACCTTTACCTAAATTAGCAAACCAATGACCTACATTGGAGAGACCATCAACCAGTCTCTTCCAGGCACTGTCAACCTCCAGTGGTTTAAGTTCTTTTTCCAAATTAGTAATGTTTTTCACATATCTTTTGATCTGTACACTTTTATCCGGTATGTAAGTGCACCAATGTTGCGCCTTCAGCATCCGGCAGACTCCGCCCTCTTTTGCTAATAAGGTGTCAAGCGCAAGTCTGTTCTGCAAAACCATTGATCTGATCGCAACCATTTCGGTATTGACCAATAGAAATCCATGAGCTGTGTCAGTGGTCAGCACATCCACTATTGTGGACAATTTGCAAATTCTGTGTGTGTTCAGAACCACTCCCACTCCAGGTATCAGTGCACTAAAAATACTACCCAATATTTCACCTACGCTTCTCTTTTACTACGTACTAAGCCATTAGTGTTTTCATTGCTTCCAGCAATTTTATTCACATGGTATATTTTCGGGAAGACAATGCCAAAGTAGCAGCTTCCATACCAGTGATCGGCCCAGGGTGCCCAACCTCTCTTTGCCTGCTTTATTGATTACACAGCAGCATTCGACGGTGTCGACCGGAACATCCTCTGGAGCAAACTGGCAGGTTGGAATATCTGTCCGAAACTTTTACAAGCCATCAGATCCCTGTACACCCAGACGTGGGTAAGAGTCAAACTTTCGAGCCAAACAGCCACGGAAAAAATTGGCACAGACCAAGGCCTAAAGCAGGGGTGTGTCCTTGCCCCACTCCTTTTTAATTTATATACAGCTGACTTGGGTAAAGTACTTAAGGGACAAACCTGGTGACTCCGAAGATCGGGGAAACCAGACTTCAATTGATGCAGTATGCCGATGATCTGGTTATATTGGATCATACAAAAGTCGGCCTTCAAAAAGGGCTAACTGCCCTAGCAAACTACAATGCCAAAAATAAACTGGTGGCAAACCAATCAAAATCCAAAATACTGATTTTTGGCAGATACCCAAATAAGAAATTAACAAAATGGAGACTGGGATCGCTCACGTTATCTACGACTCAAGCATATAATTACCTTGGAGTATGGCTTAGTGAAACCGGTAGGCCTCACGTTCATCGACTCAAGCTTATGCAGAAAGCCAAAATGGTAACCTATGCAATTTGCAAATTAAACGCAACCTTGGAAAGCCCGACCACCGTGGCAATCCAACGGGTCTTGAAAGCAAAGCTGCTACCTTCAGTCAATTACGGTATACAGGCGTTTCCAGGAAAACTGTCGCAAGACCTTGAAAAGCTTAATTGCACAGCATATAAAAAGCTATTCTGTCTACCAGCACGTACAAGAAATACCCTAATTCGCCTTGAATTTAACCTTACCCGACAATTCTTGGAAGAACTGGCAGGCATGGCAAAATACTTTTATTTAACGACAGCAGCTCCAGAGAATTCGATGAAGCAAGTAATAAATAAAATATTCACAAAAACTGGTAACCCCTGGTCAGACTGCCTGACTTTAGCTAAAGAACATCTGGAACTAGCAATAGAAAACTGGGATCCGAACATAATAAAATACACAAACATAAAAACAGTCATGAGAAAACAAGTAAGAACTCGTTCACGAAACCTGGACATCGAAGCCTTGACAGTCAGAGGCTTCCACGATACTCAAAGCTCCCCGCATATTTTAAATGGTCTAAAACCACACTTGGTACAGTCGGTGGGCCGGCAAGCCCCTCAAAGGATCCTGGCTGCAAGACTGCATGTGCTCCCCTTAAAACAGCTATATCCATCTGTTAAAGCTGCACCAGAGATCAAGGAATGTCGACTATGTCAATATAAGCGGGAATCTTTATCTCATATTTTATTATGCTGCCCTGCCCTCCTGACAGTTCGAAGAATCTATCTAAGACCTATCCTCCTCCAAATAGGAGTACGGACGGCAGAAGAGGCTGTTTCCCAACTATACCTGCTGGACACAGTGAAGCATATGGCCAACTTCGCAAAATTCATCTATCATGCTCGAACAGCTTTAATGGCCAAATTAAATAAGCCTGTAACTGTCCTTTAACGGTTGGACTCCGCCAAGTAGTACCCGTTACCCCACAACCCTTTTATTTTCATCTTACTTTCATTTTTTTGTTGTTTGCATTGTGTATGTATTTTAAATAGGAAATACCAAGACTAAGAATATAGAGTTTTAGTTTTAAATGAGATATGAATTTGTTCTAAATATATGTTTTTGTACAGATTGCTAAAATTTTAATTAATTAGGCAATAAAGATTACCATACCATACCATACCATACCAGTGATCGGGCAATTTGAAATAAGCCTTGTTTCCACATATATAATAAATTCCGGGAAACACAGGTTCTGACCCATTTTTGAAACCCCAACCTCCAATTACCTTGTAATTGTGTTCACATTGACTGGAACAAATGAAAATGTTATTATAATAACTAGTCTTCTCGCGATGAAGACAGAGTTTCCCTTTCCTTTCGAAATCCAGCAACAAAGCAGGACCAGCCCCACCATTTGAGGTGCTTTCCATGTTTTCAGCCCATTTAGGAGTTTTCTGTCTTTTGTCATTAGCCTTTCTTTGGAAACTCTCCCTTCTTTTCTCTGCCATGTTTAGAAATATTTTTTCTTGTTCATGTAATGAACAGGTCAAGTTATCTCTGTGTGCTTCATTTAAGTCTATGGTACCTATAACGTGTAACGTCACTTTTGGTATGTACGGGATTCAAATTTCCACGTATGGGAAGTTCAGAAAATATCACGTCAGAGTTGGAGTAGTAGTACTGTAACGGTCCTCTTTTGTAAAATAAACTTGCTAAAATACTACAGGAAATTCCATATGTCAAGGGTAGGTGATGGTAAGTCACGCCTTCAGGTACAGAAGTAGGTAGCTTCATGCAGACATAGCAGTCTTCTATTTCCATAGTTTCTACATAATGTACTAACAGGTTTGCGAAAATATTTAAATGAGTCTGGTTCTTAACTCCGTGGTAATGTAGTCCTTCCTCACCTGATGCTTCTAAGTCTCGTTTTGTTTGTCTGAGTGCTTTTTCACGTCTTTCTACAATTCGTTTGTCAGTTCTTCAGTGTCAGTAGTCACAGTCTGTGTAGGATCAATATTAGTATTTTTGCTTACCATATAAGGTATAAAAACTGTTAGTCCTATCCAAACTATCAATACTATAGCTACACTACATATACATATTTTGCAGCATGTTTTACAACAACTGCATCTAGGCCTTCCATTCACTCTTGAATCAGAAATTTTTCGTTCAGAAGAAGTTTTCAACCCCTCTTTGTAACTTTACACAGGTAGCTTACACTGGGCAACTTCAAGTGAGGTCGTCTTCTTCGGCAGACAGATCAGCAATCTGTTCTTCGTCACTTTCGTCAGAGATATCAAGATCCTCAAATTCTTCCAAAACTAAGTATGTCCATTCAGGATTTTGGTATTTTTCGTTCAGTCTTTTTATTCGATCACTCCTTCTTTTGGAGCTTTCTCCAGCTTGTTCTGCAATTCGAGGACTTTTCCTTCTTTCTGCAAGTTTTTCTTCTACTGTTTTTATTCTCAGTCTCAGTCTTTTAATGTATCTTGGCTCAATATGCTTCTTTTTCTTGAGTCTTTTTGCTGGCACTGTGATTTGGCTTTCTTCTAACGCTCTTTTATTCTCGTTTGTCTGTGGCACTTCTGCTTCTGTCTCTTCCCTTCCTGTCTGACTAGTCCCAGGTCTTGTATCTATTTCTTCTGCCTGGTTACTAAGCTGGCCTGGTTCAGGTGAATTTTGATTTTGGCTTTCGAGTGTCTCTGTTTCTGTGTCCTGAACACGTTCCTCTAATTCTATCTGATCCTGTTCAAGCACTTCGATCTCTTGATTTTCTTCTGCTCGAACGTTTACACTAGTTCTAGTCTGACCCTTTTCAATTTCAGGAGTTAGTGGAGGAGTGTCGATCACTTGCTCTGTCCCTGTCTGACCTTCCTCTTCGTCCTCAGATTTGACGTGAATCTCAATAATCTGAGGGTCTTCGCCTGTGCCTATCTCGTCCTCTCTATTCCACTCTCTATCTTCGTAGGTTCGCTCTCTTGTTCTGATTGGGTCTTCGGTCAGGTCGATTAGGGGTATCCAATCATCTTGGCTGGTGCTCGGTTGTTCGTCATCAGCTACTTCAGGACCAACGTCTGCAGACCCCTCAGCTGGACAACCTTCAGGGCCTTTCTTTTCGTCTGGAATCACCTTCTGTGTATGGCTGGCATGGATCCACTTTGGAACACCAGCACACTTCACCGCTGTCGTGGTCACCAGTATTATTTGGCGTTTTTCTCCCCACCTCGGTGCAAGGCAATTCGAACAAGTATGTTTCTTGATTCTAACCCAGTCACCAGGAACCAATTTGTGGACTGGAGTTGTTGGATTGGCGACGGCGTCTTCCCCAATCTGGCGAGAGATAGAACGCACTTGGTCACCTAATTGCTTGCAGTACTCAAGTACCAAATCATCAGAAATGTTTAACAGTTTGTATCCTGGTACCCATGCCTGTCTCATCACTCTTCCCATCAGGATCTCATGCGAGCTCAGGCCTGTTTTTCGGTCTGGAATACTCCTGAGTCCCATCAGAACAAGAGGCAAGGCATTTATCCAGTTCATGCCTGTAGAATTACACATCTTTGCTAATCTTGATTTTAAAGTGCCATTTATTTGCTCTACCACTCCAGAAGCCTCTGGACGATATGCACAGTGCAGTTTTTGTGTGATCCCGAATGCTTTACAGAGCTGATCGATTACCTCATTCTGAAAATGTCTGCCTCTATCTGATTCAATAGTGACTGGAATTCCGAACCTAGGTATCAATTCTCGTAGTAACAATTTGGCTACGGTTATAGCGTCACTCTGTTTGGCACGATAGGCTTCCACCCATTTTGAAAACAGGCAGACAATGATAAGGACATATCTTTTTCCCTCACAACGAGGCATGGTGATGAAGTCAATTTGTATCCTCACAAAGGGACCCCCTGATTTTCCAATTTTACCCAGTTCAACTACTGTTCTTTTGCCAGCGTTGAACTGCTGACATGTCAAGCACCTCTGGCAGAGTGATTCTGCTACTTTCCTGAACCTCGGATTGTACCATGTTTGTTGGAAAACCAGAACCATGGCGTCCCTACCAGTGTGTGAATTTCCATGTATCAGTCTTGCCATTGAAGCAAGCAGATGTCTAGGCAACACAGGCATACCATTTGGGCCCACAATGACACAATCCTCACTTCTCGGTCGACAACCAAGTTTCCTCCACTTTTCTTGCTCTTTTGATGGCACAGCATGCTGCCAATCTCTCACCTCTTCCCAGGTAGGCACTTCTTCAAACACCATAAGTTGGCAGCTGTTTCCAGTTCCACCCAATTTAATATTTACAGACATGCGACTTTCTGCACAATGTCTGGCCACTTTGTCAGCAAAATTATTTCCCAAAGATACAGTGTCAAGGCCTTTTTTATGAGCCGCACATTTGACCACTGCCAATTCCTTTGGTAATTGGATTGCCTCCAGTAAATCCTGTACCACCCTTCCATTTTGAATGGGAGTACCTGAAGAAGTCAGGAACTCTCTTTGTAGCCACAATTGGCCGAAGTCATGCACAACCCCATAACAGTACTGACTATCAGTATACACTGGTATTCTTTTGTTTTTCCCAATTTTGCAGGCTCTTATCAATGCAATCAATTCGGCTACTTGTGCAGACTTCACCCCATATAAACAGGATGCTTCTTTAATGCTGTCTAAGGTGACTACAGCATAAGCAGCGCTCAGGCCTACAAGTTCGTGTCTCATACATGAGCCATCCACAAAGAACTCCTCATCATGTACAGGCAAAGGTGTTTCCTTAATGTCTGGGCGGGGTTTAGTACTGAATTCTGTCAGGTCAATGCAGTCATGCTCGTTCTCTCCTTTGTCTTCTACAATCATGGAATCAGGGAGTAGGGTGGCGGGATTCAGGATATTACACCAAGTAATGACTACATTTGCAGCACCCACGAGAATCCTCTCGTATTTAGTCAGCCGACTAGGGGTGAGATACTGAGTCTTGTTTCGGGTCAGTAAAATTACAACTGCATGTGGAACATACACAGTTACAGGATGTCCCATTACAATGGATTCACTCTGCTCTAAACTCGTGCAAGTGGCAGCTACTGCTTTCAGACACCCAGGTAATCCAGCAGCCACTGGATCCAAAGTGGCAGAAAAATATGCCACAGGGCGTCTAGTCAATCCATGCTCCTGAGTTAAGACTGCCAGTGCACAATTGTCTCGCGTGTCACAGAACAGGGCAAACTCTTTAGAATAGTCCGGCATGCCTAAAGCAGGGGCTGTACACAGACAATCTCGTAATTTAGTAAATGCTGTTAAGCTTTCATCATCCCATTACACTGGGTCCTTTGCTCCTTTCTTTGTCATATTTATCAAAGGCTTTGCCAGGACTGCAAATCCCACAATCCATTGCCTGCAGTAACCTACGACTCCAAGGAACATTCTGACTTCTTTCTGAGTACGGGGTAACTGCATCTTTTGAATTATTCTGACTCTCTCTGAGGTGACTTTCCTGATGCCTTTTTCTATCTGGTGCCCCAGATATTTTACTGATTTCGAACAAAACTGCAATTTTTCAGGGGCCACGTTATGTCCCTTTTTACCTAGGTGATTCAGTAAAGCAATGGTGTCAATTACACAATCCCTATGACTTTTGGACGCCACCAAGAGGTCGTCTATATATTGCACCAAAACAGACTTTCCAGGTAAGACTAAGGATTCAAGGCACTTTTTCAAGATCTGATTAAAGATAGAGGGGCTTTCTGTGTACCCCTGGGGAACACGATTCCAAACATACATGTGAATGTTGAAAGCAAATGAGAAAAGAAATTTGCTGTCTGGATGCAATGGGATCGAAAAGAATGCGTGACATAGGTCTATCACAGTGAACCACTCAGCATCCCAGGGAATCTGATACAGGATCACTGCTGGGTTTGGAACAATAGGACAGCAAGGAACTACAATTTTGTTTACCTTTCTCAGGTCCTGCACTACTCTGTACTTGCCACTAGGTTTCTTGATTCCAATTATGGGTGAGTTACACGGACTACTCATCACTTCTTGTATGATGTTTGCTTCTAGCAATTTCTGTATTTCAATCGCAACTCCTGCTCTCACTTCGGCACTCATTTTGTATGGCTTGGTATTGGGGTAAACTGCATTTTCTTTCATGGCTATTTGTATTGGGTCTACATTTGCCATTAATCCTACATCCTTTCCAGTAAAGTCCCATACTTCTGGTTTCACTGTCTTTTGTAGTTCTTCGGGTAAGTCTTGTATAGTCATTCGTTTAATTTCTGAGTCAGGTCTGATTAACATTAATTTATATATGCCATCCTCATCTGGGGTTTGAATTTCGACGCCTTTTGGTGTGCAAAAGATGGTGCAGTTCATTTTGCACAACAAATCACGTCCCAGTAAGTTTACTGGACTGGTATCACACACTACAAATCTATGCATTTCTTTGAAGTTCCCTATTGTGATCTCCATGGGCTCGGTAACGGGGGTACTAATCAATTGATTAGATACACCCACCACTTGGATTGCTTCTCCCAAGAGGGGTAGGTTTGGAACGTCCGCTGTTCTCACAGTAGAACGGGTAGCACCAGTGTCTATTGGAAGGTGACATCATTTCCATCAACCTTTCCTTCAATGTATCGCCCTGACTGGTCTACCGGCAAGGAGGCGCCAAGTACACACTCCTTGTCCTCCCCTCTCAGGCCCCGTCAGTATTGGTCGTCACAGAGAAAAGTGTCATTCAATAAAAACTGCGAAGTTGCTGCATTTCTATTCTCATTGCCTCCCCAGGTCTCTATGTCGTCACCCTGCGGTGATTTTCCCTTATAATTTGCTCTTGGCGCTCGGGGCAATTGACTTGCCTTTACCTGTTGCTGGGTCTTTCTTGGTTTTTCATTCTGCGTCTGTGGAAATAAATCAGGGGTTTGAGTATTGTCATGCTGCAAATATGGACACTCGTCTCGCCAAAGTCCAATTTCTCCGCACTGGTGGCAGGGAAACTTCTTTTTAGCTTCTTCCCTGCTCATTTTTACTTTGGGCTTCCCTCCACCCCCAGCTCCTTGATTTTGGGTATTCTTATTCATTTTACTTAATTGCTTTTCCTGCTGTTCAGCTAATTTTACTTGTGCCCACATCACCTTCTCCTTCAAAGCCTTTCGTTTGTCTGCCATCTTGTCTTCGCAATACTTTGCGTATCGTAAGACTTCATCTATTTTCTTGGACTGCCAACAGATTTTATTGTCTTTGATCCACTGGCAAATTTCAGGTCTTAAACCGTTTACAAACCTGTAAATGAAGTGGGTCATGTCCTTCATCTCGATGTTATCTATACCACTGTACGTTTTAAACACCTGTAACAGTCTCTCATAAAAGGAGTGCACAGTCTCATCCCTTTCCTGCGTGGTTCTATCTATTTTTGTCCAATCAGTTTCCTTCGCAGGCACCTTTTCCTTCAGATGTTGAATTACCTGATCATATTTCTTCATTACTTCATTAGAGGGTGCTCCTGTGTTAGGATCCCTCGGATATTCCTCACTAGGCCAAGCTATGGCGATCTTACACTCGGTCCATAGATCTACAGGAACCACTATATCAAAGAACCCATCCAAATCTTTCCACAGGCATTTCTGTACCTTTACAAACCTTTCCACTTGCCTGTACCAGTCCACAGGTTTCTCTCGTAATTTTGGGAAATCATTTGTAAAGGACTCAATATCCTGTCTGGACCATGGAACATGCACGTATTTTCCACCTGGTACTTCACGCATAGGACATAACTGCTCTGGTTTATCAGCTTCTTTTAGAACGAACTGAGGAGTCACTTGTTTGGATCTAGCCTCATCTTTCTTTTTGGCCCACCTGGCTTTCCATCTGTCCACATCTCCCCATTTCTGTAATACTGTCAATAACTCTTTGACCTGTGCCTTCTTCCCTGACATGTTCACGTTTTCCAGATCCTTGTCTGAGAAATCTGCTCTGTACGGTTTTTGCAAAGGTTTTGATTTCGAGATATCTATTCCCATACTAGCTGCAGTGTCAGTTAGTTTTTCATGGAGTACTCTGGCATTTCGAGTAAGGCTCTTGCAGATAAACAACAGCTCTTCTTCCGAGTAGGTATTTAATCAATCTAATCCTACATTTCCTGCCATAAGTTCTTCTATTTCTACTCTTAGTTTGTAGAGATCTAGAGGTTTCGACTGAAGAGTTTGTTTTTCTAATTCTCGACTCCATCTCTCAATTTCTTCAGGAGTTACTACCGTGACACTCTTAGTACCCGAAGTTGATTCCATTTGAATCTCCCTCGTATTAAAAGGATTATGTCTTTTCTGCATCCTTTTTCCTGTTTCCCTAATGGGCAGAT